>NW_026637727.1:0-600000 GCF_028554395.1 Pezoporus wallicus
TACCACTTCTTTGGCAATCCATTCCAGTGCCTTGCCACCCCCTCAGTAAAGAACTTCTTCCTTGTATCTAACCTGAAACTCTCCTGTTTAGGTTTAAACCTAATTTAGGACATTACCCTATGTCCTATCACTACAGTCCCTGATGAAGAGTCCCTCCCCAGCATCCTTATAGGCCCCTGTCAGATACTGGAAGACGCAAGAGTTTGGTAACGAGATGAACTTTAAGATCTACTCCAACCCTAACAACACTATGATTAAGTTTGTGATACGGCAGTTACAATATCCTCCAGTGTTCTCAGACACCACAGAAGGTGAGGCCAAGTGCTGTTACAGCAGGAAAGAGCCATCACGTTAATAAGTGTAAAGAACTTTTTCACCATTAACTCTTTCAAAAATATAACTATTTTAATATTTATTGTTTACTCTTCCTTCGCTGATTTTTTTTAGCAACAACAAGAGGCATTGTTTGTGTGCAATACTGTGTTCAACAAAGAGCTTTGTTTTGTCTTCCAAGGGCCCCACTCAGGCAACTGTGAGGGTACTGTGTTACACCAAAGCTGCATTTGGATAATCATGTTTTCAGTACACTCCGCTGATGAACATTGTTCCCATGTCAGATTTGTTGGCTCCTAAGTACTTTGCCTTCTAATAGGGTTTTGAGCTTTAATTGGAAGGGCTGTTTCATAATTACAGATCTGGTTTCATGGTGTAGCATTCTAGCAGTTGTCTTAACTGTGTCTTCACTGCTTCATATGCTTCTGATTTAGTTCCTTACACTTGAGGAACTCTGAGGGCTATTTGTGATCTCTAGAGAATGATGAATAAAAATCCAGTGAAATGGCTTATCTGACCAGATTTTTGTTCCTTTTTTCTCCATCTCCTGCTTCTCTTCCCTTTTAGCTTGCTTTGTAGTATGCAAGTAGATACAAAATTCATGACCATGTCACACTAACCTCATGGCAAAGAAAGGCTTGCAATAATCACAAACACATGAGTGCACCTGGTAACGCATCTTTACAGCTCTCTGGTCTTTCCTAATGTACAGCAATTTGCAAAAACTTTGTACAATTGTTCTTCTCTTCCCTTTGGACTAAGGTTCCATTGAAGAGTCCAAAAATATATGAGATTCTTTTTCCTCTTTATTGTTAAGATAGTTTAGACCTTAGCAATGAATAAAAGGTGCTTAAATAATTCTTTCCAATACTGTATCATTGAACTCTTGTCTTGTGTCTGTGTCTTCACTCAGCTTTGTGTCATCACCCTCCCTGAAACTGCCTTCTTGCCTTGTACCTCCTAAAAAGTTGTGTCATCTCTGCAAATGCTATCTCCTCACTGTTCATCTCCCCAGTTGCTCGAAATTCTATTATGACAGTGTGGGAACTAATTATTAAACCTGAAATCTTAAACACTGCAGGGGACTTACAAAGATCCTCCACACAAGAGTGAATTTCAACAGACTCTCTCTTAGAATATAGATGTTGGGTTCCTTTAATTATTTCCTAAAGCAATTTCATCTGTGCATTTCTCAGAGAGGCTTACCTGACCGACTGTCATTTTATCTGGAATTCTGGGACAGCTCTCAGCTCACTCTAAAGCTGTGTCAATCTTCAGGTACTGTTATTTCTTGATCCTCTTTTATATGAAACTGATTCCCTTTGATACCTATCTGGCATTTTTTTATATAGTTTTATTTTCTTTTGGCGTCATTCCCTGGCAACAAATATTTTATGTTCGTATCTCACTCCCCACCATAGTATTCCTTTCAGCCCTTAGAAACCATTTCTCCTTTCTTATGCATATTATAAAAACAATCTCATATACAATTTCAGCCTATTCTTTTTTCTTATCGTTATAATCTTTTAGCTTCTTTTTCTCCTATGCATCACTGTGCTTGTGAGCATTTCTGTTCCTTGACCTTAGATTACTTTCTGCAGTTAAGCATTTTATTATGGTATTTGCTGCTGGATGTCATGCTATGTACTACACCCTCTAGGACATTACGTTAATGTCCAGACACAATTTCTCTTCTGTATCTATTTTTTTTATTCTTTATTACATTTACCTAACACTTCTATGACTTTTCTAAAGCTGCAGTTCAACGTCCTCACTTAGGAGTCTTCCATTTTTGAGATAAAAACTGAAAATAATGGTGTTATTTTTGAACCAGCAACTTCATCATGTCTGGCTTTCTGACAAATTCCATTGATTCTCTTTTAGTTTTTCTATATTATTCTACTTTTTGCAAATTCTACATATAATACTATGCCACATTTTACTGATTCCTTCCTCTTCAGAATTTATATCAAATGGACTGGTGATCACTGCCTGTACTTTCCCAACTCTCCTGTTTGGTTTTGATTAACATTTGGTCAAATGTCTCTTTCAAATAATTGGTTCTTCTTGTCAGATTTTACTTCATCACTTTTAATTCTGTATTATAGTTATATTTCCCCCATGCACGTAACTCTAGACGTTACCTGCTGTAAACCCTTTCCCTTTTGTCTTACAGTATTCTGATTTAACAGCTTAGGATTTCTACGTTACCTACACAACATAGCACAATTGTCTTTATTCCAGGTATGAAGGCAACACTACAGCAGGTATATTTTTGGCTGAATCACAGTAAGTAATAAGAACTTTTTAAGGTCAGTAAAAGAAAAAAAGGCTGAAGAAGTTTGGCCCAGTGTCTTGAAAACTTACTGATACGAGTGTGTCATTCAACTAATGAACATGATTGAGTGCATGGTTAAATTTGCAGTTATGTAGGGCTGAAATCATGAATGTTAACTCTAATGTTTGTTTTAGCTTTGGTAACTTCCAAGTTTTAAGTTACTGAAGTCCAGATTAAGCTGGATTTCTTATATGCTATCTAAGAACTGTTTGGTCAGCTCTGACTGCTGAATCTTCCCTTAAGGTCTTTGATCAAGATGTATTAAAAATATGTAGGAAGGATTCTCTTTAAAGTAATTTTTAAGGAATGGTAAATCTGTATCTGTGTTAACAGTGTTTGATGGCAGTTCAGCAACCTGGAAGTTAAGATCTAACAACCACTTACTTGTAAGTAAACACAATATTTTGCATTTGGTGACTGGTATTTCTTCTTGGGTTCTTCCAGTATGCTTTTGCCACAACCTTGAAACAGAAGTAGGCCAAGAGGATAAGCAACACTTTCAGAGTTTTATATGCAAGGTATAGGTGTGTTTATGCCTGTTCAGATTGACCCCTAAGTGAATTGGAGGTTTATTTAACCTATCACCTTGTATGAATCTTTCCAAGCACTGCTAGGAAAAACAGCAGGTGACTACATGAGAGAATCTTGTATTTCATTCTCCTAAGGTCTGTTCAGGAGATTACAAATTCCGAAACAAAACCTCTTCGTTTAAAAAATTCTCTGTGGGAAACTAATAGGGAATAAAGAACACTTTGTGAGAAAGGAATATAAAGGTAAATTTAAATTTGTCTGTCATCCTAATTAAAAGCAGGTTGTGAAACAACCTAGAAAAGAGTTATCATTAAAATAAAATATAGTTGAAAATGAAAACTATGGTAATAGGCTTCTGATAAATTAAAAAGAAAATACTACACATCTATCTGCATTTTGTGTTTAGGTGAAATGATGTCCCATTAAGACCATGAGCAAAGCATGCATTCATTTCAAATTCTCAAGGTTAATGAATATTCCAGCAGTATAATATTCCAACTGATTTACAGCATAAAAATTTACCTTTCATGCATTAACTACTCTAAATTTCATTGACAAATTGATGCAACTTTTCAATGCAGTCATTGTTACAGGAATTATGATTCAAAAAGTCAACACTGGCAAGGCATGACAAGTCAGTTACCAGTTAAATCTTACATTTAAATACAGGGAAAAAACTTCTGTTAGGTGTTTTGGAGTAATTGCTGTTGGAACATGAGCAATTTAGGGGACCATAATTACATCTTCCTGTACCCTGCCAAAAGGCAGCTCCTTAAACTTCCATGGTGTTCTTCCTCAGGCCAGGCTTTGCTTGGAAAAACCCTCTTGAGGCTCACACATAGTCAAAGCCATGGTCTTGTTGTGCTCCCTCGTTTTTCAAGCGAGATGCGCATTAGAGTGGTTTCTATGAAGGTGACGTTTATTAGAGGGAAAGCAAGACACCTATGCATGCTGCCTTCTCTCTAGTTGTACTCTGAAGCAAGAGGCAATAGGTGCTTTGGCCTTTTTATGAGACAGTGCTGCTGGCAGAGTGCAGCAAATGGAGATGTAGCAAACAGCTACTCACTTCATTATCTCACGGAAGTGGACTCTACATTCTCCCTGTTTTGCTCATTATCAAACATACCAGGGAAGGAGGATCTGGTTAATCAAGGGAGAAATAACTGCTCAAGCTAGCACCAATCCAGAGTGATTGCTTGTCTGTTATTTACAGTATAGGAAGCCCCTGCTTGTCTTGCCCACATTCTCTTCATCTGAAACATGTCTCAAGCATTCACTGCAAGTATAAGGGTATAAAAAGAGGGGAGAGAGGAAAAAGGAAATGATCTTAACAGTAACAATGGAGGCTGAGGAGCAGAAAGGTAGTCCTAGGGAGCCAAACATTCATGATGGAGGTGGGCAAACTGAAGAAGCAGTCCTGGCCTTGCAGAGAAGTTAGCACAACACTGGAGCATTCTTTTGCCATTGAAAACAGAAAGAAGCAGCAGCCCCAGTGATGCCAAATATCAGTGATTCAAGTGTTGTTGCTATAGTAATATGCTGGAGGAAGCAACGTGATATGCATATTTGAAATTTGCTGTAGGGTACAATCTATCAACGTTCATCCATAAAAACAAACAAATTTGCTGAAAATCCAGTCTTGCCTAAATCTGCGAATCCACATGGAGTGTCGTTTCTTGTATGGCTGTGTATAGCTTACCCCTTATCCACATTAAGATACAGACACTTCGGGAAACTCTCCTGCTGTGTTTGTAGCAGTAATGCACCTTGTTTTCACCTTGTTACTCTTCACTGTGCACTCTCACTGTTATCAGCCCACTGTTCTCCATCCTGCCCAATGATATATAGCATGGTTTTAATAGCAGTGATGTCCCTATTTGCTACAGAGTAATTTTTATCACACCCTCTATCCTAATCAAGTTCTCCATTTTTCAGTCTCACACACACTTTCTAGATTTCATTTTTCCTACTGATTGACTCCCTCTTTCTGACTAATCTGGTTTCATTTTTTTCCTTCGCTGTGAACAAGACATTGCCAAAATGTCACCTCTAATCTTGTTTCCCATTTCTAGCATGTAATTTAGTAATCCTCTCTCTCTTTTCCCTTTTTCTGAGCAGCCTACATGCTAATATAGTTCAAGTTTCATTTTCAGATTGTCAAATAAATAGTTTCACAAGTCTCAAGAGTAGGGAAAAAATAAAAAATAGCTTTGAAATAATGATCACCCGTCTTTCTGCCAAGGCATTTGCTTTTAGATCTATACAAATCACTTTATTCAGGGATGATATAGCTGTCCCTTATCAGTTAAATTAATTACTGGATAGTGTGTTTAAGGAGCCCACCTTTGTCTGATAAAGAATCACTACTTAAAACCTTCACATTACTGTAACTCTGGTCTCCTGACAGTAATATTCCCCCCAACCCCCTTAAATCTGTATTGCTCGGGGGTGGGGGGGTGGGGTGTGATTTTGGGTGTGGGCTCCCCACCCCCTTCTCAATAAGTTTTGATTGGCATCTTCCATGGCCTTTTTCTGGCTCTTCTGAACACTTTCACTGCATCTCTAATTTAAAAGAGAAAACTACTAGTTCTTTCTGAGCAGGGATAAATGACCATAAAATACAAGCTCAGCTGGGTCTTGGTGCCAGGCCTGCTGTAAACTGAATTTTTACTGATGATAGATTTTTTACCATTGCTGTGTTCAGTGGGAAAAGAATTGTTACTCCCCAGTTTATCAAATATTGTCCTCACAGAGCCTAAGACACTGTGTACACCCTTCTCTGGTTTTGCCATGTTTCTCATGACTTCAAGTCTTTTTATCAGAGGTGCTAAAACTGCTATAGGAGATCAAGGGGTATGTGGGACAGATGCACTGTGTCCTTTTTCAAATTAGGTATTTAGAGTATCCTTCTATGACTGTGGGTAGCTGCTTAGACTCCACCAATCTGGTAGCATAAATGCAAGCATTTAGTCAAGGTTTTAATGTAATTTTCAATAATGTACGTAGGTCCATGTGAAGCTCTACTAAGCAGTACCCATCCCTAAACCTGGTTTCTTGCCTGAGAGCACAATTTTCACCTCCCAAGGTAAGTACCCATCTTGCCAAAGAACATGTATGGACTCATAAGGCACAGAGAATGCCTGTTCAAGAGCTTGTTTGCTGCTTCTGTGCTAGCCTGGAGTGTAATGAGGGGCAGGTAGTGGTGCAACTCTGTCATCATGTGCCCTTGTGTAGCCTGAGCGGCACACTCAGATCTGTAGTTTGCACTAGACAGCTGATCCTTTGGGAACTAAGTACTAATTATTAAAGTTCTTCTGCCTTCTTAAAGCAGTTTGTATTTCCATCCCACATGTGGGTGGAGAAGCAATGTGAAATTTTTCAGACTGAACAGAGGCTGAAGCAAGCCCTCCTGCAGTATGACAGATGACACGGAAACATGACTGAAGATCACAGACATACAATGTATTTAAGTATGAGCAATCAGAAATTCATGGACACTGGATGTTCTGCTTTTGGCTATGACAACACAGGAAGACTGCTCCTTAAAGGAAACAGAAACGTTCTCAAGTGCTAGAAAAGTAAAAATCTACAAACATCACAACCTGGTATACCTATCTGCTGTAATATTGACATACACAAATAATAAAGAGATCAAACACTTGCTACCAGTCTCTGTTACCTCCTTGCCAGTGTTTGTCAAGCTACCAAGAGCTGCATTCATTTTCCATATGGATATGTATTTTTTCTTGGTTTACCTTTGACATTAATGCTCTGGTAGAGCTTTCTAGGTAGTAAAGCAAGGAAATTATATTTGCTAGCTTGCTAAAGTAAATTAGCTACACTTTTGACTTTCTGTGGTTTTACTCTGAAAGGGAGAAGCAATAAAAATGAAATAAGGCTAATCACTGTTGTTCTATGGTTTTCTCTGTGGTGTGTTAAGAGGAGAAGAACCCGTAACAAAAACTCATGAGTTCATATCTGCTTAAAACAGGTCTCTAATTAGCTTCTATAATCGATCTCCCTGCTCTAGCAGGTGAACCAGGTAATTATCTTGTTTATACTGTAGGTGAGTCACAAAATGCTAGACAGCTTTTTCTGTGTCTTTAAAAGATAACACATTGTAACAAGTGCTCCCAATATGAATGAACCACTGTCATAACCCATACCACCTCTTTCAGAGGCAGTGATGTGAAATCTCATTTTATTCTTTATTACAAAGAGCTCCAGACATCAAAGAGCTGTCCCTTTGACTGCCATCTCAATCAAAGGATTTTACCCAGACAAATCTTTACTTCCCATTATTATTTCAGTGCTCAGAATATCAGGATTTTCCTGGTATGAAGAGGAGGACTCCAGTCACCAGTGCTTTTTTTAAGGGCCAAATCTTGTCACTGTTCACTTCCCATGGGCCTTTTGAGTAGCACAGAAACTACAAACTCAGCAGATAATTAGGGGTTAGTTACTTAGGGCCTGAGGCTTTAGAGACAGACTGTGGTGCATTATACACACATGTCTTTTTTCAGTATGATGTGTCTATCTGTTACTTTCCAGAAGGTGAAGTGTTGGCTAAATGCATGGTTTGGATTAGGTTGATGTATAGAGAGCACTATCTCAGTATTTCAGAAAAATCCCTAAAGCTGACATGCATTTGAGTCTTCCCTATTCTCATATTATTCAGTCTGTGTTTTATTTACATAATACAGGTATTTCTTTTTCTTGCAGGTCATCTCATAGTAGAGCTCTACAAAGGAATAATCCCTTTTGACAACCTTTAAAGGGTCACAGCAATATTTGAAGCCTGTGACCAGCAGCACTAATAATGGTGTATTTGTAGAGAGGACATACAGTGCAATTCTTCCTGGTATAATGTGGAAGCATTTCATCTCTTTTGTACTAGAGAAGAGACTTCTTGCTTGTGGTAAATGGCTGAAATAGGAGACCACATATTTTCTGTAATCATTAAAACAATAGCGTACCAGCTTCTCCCCAAGCTAAAAATAATCCTGTCACAGGCATGCCCCTTTTCCTCTCCTCCTTAATAACTGAATTCAAAATTCCCATAAATAGGGTCTTTTTTTTTTCCTTACCATTTTTTCATAGACTTGTCCCTATCAAATTTAGTTTCAAGGTCTTTTATTTCTGTTTCTAAAGTAATTATCCTCTGGGCCTCTTCCTTTCTTCCTGGTATGATGCTAGACTAATTATTCTTCTCCTAATGAATGCCTGAAATGGATCCCATATGGTGGCATATGTGCCTTCAGATGGAAGCTTCGTTTGAATAAAATAAGAAAATTCTTCTCTTGGGGCTTTCTTAAATTTTTCATTCTGTAACAATGATGAGAGAAATCTCTGTCTCGGGGATAGATGCAGCCACCTTGTTTTCCATTATACCTAGAGCTTTCTCTGAACTGGAGATTTCCATGTCTCTCTTGCTTGGCCATCCAGAGCTCTTACTCCATACTGTCACAGAGACTACTTCAATGAGTCAAAGCAGCATCACATTTGATCTGAAAACCCTTTTTTTTTTTTCTTAAAAAAAAACGCTATGTGTACCTTTATCTCTCCTGTATTTCTTTGTTGGCTTTCTTTACACCTATCCCAAATGCAATGCCCTTTTTTACTGGCTTTAGGGCTCAGTCCACACAGTGACTTTTTGTCGCAGTTTAAACCCAGTCAGGCAACTTGTTCACTCACTCCCAGTGAGTGGTGCCGAGCTGACAACAATCGAGGGCCACCTCCCCCACGGGGGCTCTCCCCTCCCCCGCTCCCGGAGGAACAGGAAGGAAGATTGAAAGAGTGCAACTCCTACGGGTAAAACTGAAATCACTCTTCTATCTAAATACAAAAAATCTAAGTAAACACACTCAATAGATAAATGGGCAGAATGCAGTTCCAAGGAAATAACGCCTTTTGCTTTACTATGGAATAAAAAGTTTTGCATTTTTAAGTCATTGACTCTAATCTGGTCAAAAAATTAACCTGCTAGAAACTATTGCAGTTTCTAGTTGGTCTCAGGTCAAATATTAGTAAGAAAATCAAGACAGGCTTATCTTTCAGAGGCCAAGCAATTGGCAGATACATTACTGGGTAAGCTTTGAAGAACTGTGCTTCATTCCTTTCTTGACTGCTGACTGAACTGATGGCAAGTCACCACTGTTCTACTTCCATGAAATGCTGAAGATTCTCCATCTGTAGCAAAAAGGAATAAGGTTAGTGTTAGTAATATTTCTAAATGGTATTTATATGGCGCTTTGGAAAAAAAAAAAAAAAAAAAAAAAAAGAGTAGTGCAATTTGTTTGGGGGTAGGGGTGTTTTTTCCATCAAGTAACTGGTTCACCTGACAGTGATGAGAATGCATTTGCGTCTGATGCATTAGGTTTCAGTTTAGAACCAAGTATCGCAAGTGCTGATGTCACTAGGAGTGCAGTGACCTTCCAGATGGGGTGGATGCCTTGCAGCTCTGTACACCCCACTGCCTTTGCAGGAGCACTAAGGGTACTGAGAAAGAGAGAAAGAAGTTCTCTGATTTTTCAGGAAAACAAATTGGCAAATCCAGCCAAAATACAAACTCTTTTTATATACTTACATGGCTGTCGTGGTTTAAACCCAGTCAGGCAACTTGTTCACTCACTCCCAGTGAGTGGTGCCGGGCTGACAACAATCGAGGCTCCCCCCCCTCTCCCCCCCACCGGGGCTCTCCCCTTCCCTGCTCGCGGAGGAACGGGGAGGAGGATCGAAAGAGTGCAACTCCTATGGGTTGAGACAAGAACAGTCCAGCAACCAATGTACAACACAAATCACCACCACTACTACCAACTACAACAATGATAAGGGAAAATAACAAGGGAAGAGAATACGATACCACTGGCCAAGAAACAAGTCCCACCCGGAAGCCCCTGTCCTTCCGAGTAACTCCCAGTTACCCCCCACCCCAGGCATGACGTGCTGTGGTATGGAATACCTCCCTGGCTAGCCCGGGTCAGGCGTCCCATCTCTGTTTCCTCACAGCTTCCCCTCCTCCCTGGCAGAGCATGAGCCTCACACAGTCCTTGGTCAGGGTAAACATCACTTAGCAACAAACGAAAACATCGGCTTCACCAACACTGTTCCCAGGCTGGAAGTCAAAACACAGCACTGTACCAGCTACCACAAAGGAGAAACATGACTGCTACTGCTGAACCCAGGACACTTTTTTATACAATTACCTAAGAAATAAGAGATTAATCCCAGTTTATTTCTTTGTGTGTGATTACCTGAACCCACAGTTCCCAGTAGAATGCTTTATCTGCCAGAGTACTGAGTATTCTGTGGTGCATGCTAGTCTTTGTAGCTATATGAGAAAAAGTACATTAAGTGCATAAATGTAAAGTGACGGTGTTCAGGTCTCAGCATTGCACTGGCAGTGACAGCACCAGAAGGAATGGCTGCTATATATTTCTGGAAACGCAACATACATTTACACTGCACTTGGTTTCTGATCACCATTAAGAAGTACTGGTAAAATACTCAATGAAACCTAGTGCTACCTCTTTACCCTTCTCTAACATGATAGAGAAATTATTATTGCAAATTGTCATTTTGATTGTGGTAGACTATAGAAGTCCTGGCCATGGATATATACAAACCTGTGTTGAGAGCTGTGCAGTGGAGAGCAATCTCACTGACTACTTGACAGGTAGATGTAGGGTCATTGTTATTACTTTTACAAGCATATATAAGTGAAACAAGCCACACTGATACATCAAGATTACACCAAACAAATCAAAACATGTGAGATGTTCCAACTCTGCGATCCAAATTCTTACCAAATTCAGGCTTAAGGTCTGCATTTTTTCTATAGGTTTAGCTTCAGTTCCGTTGTGCTTTCTGTATGACTTATTTATGGAAATCTATGTTATGTAATTTTGTTCTTAAACACAAAACATCTTTCTACATATGAATCACTGAAATAGGGATGGAGAAATCTGTGTTCTGAACTTCCAGCTACCACAACACACTGCGCTTGGGCCTACTAAAGAATACTGTAGTGAGTAAGATTGCACCTTCTAACTGAGGAGGTGATGCTAAGGGTCTGCATCAGTCTGCATCAGTGTTGTAATTTGATACTGCTGGATAAAAGATATGACAAAGTGGAAATATTTGTAGACAAAGGGAAATCCTGATTCAAAAAACACTGATTCTGCATAAAGTTGTTAATAGTAGTGTATCACTTGAATCATGTTAATAGCTTGTGGAAACATAATAATGGTATCTGATGTATGAATGTTATTTTCAGAGACACAATGGGGAAATACTCCATTGATTTTCATTAGAACATTTGATCCCACGTTGATAAAGGATGGTAACTAACTGTGCCACTATTAATATCAAGCTCTACTTGAATTTAAAAAACACCTTCAGCAATGTGTGAATCTGCACTCAGGGAGCATGTTAGAATAGGGGAAAAATGCCTGATTCTAACAAGTGCTATGAGGCCTAAGTTCCTGTTTAAATGGAAAGAGTGTTTGTCTCTGGGTGGTCTCAGCCTGAGACTATCAAGCCAGTATCTTTGAAAACTACATGCTGCACTTCTGTGAATAAGCCTATTTTTTACTTGCTGGCAGTTTCTTGTTTTGTTTTCTCTTCTATGAATGAGTAATTGTTAGCAGGCCAATAATCTAGCTCAGGCTTTAAAATAACAAATTACAGAACAGATTTTAGCTCCTCTAACAATCTTTAAGCATCCACATTCTTATAAGCCATAATCCTTGATTTGGATTTGTTCTATTTAGCTCTATTTTGTCCTATTCTGCACAGAATTTTCTGACATATTTGTGAAATTTTTTTAACAAACCAAACCCGGAAGAATTCCCAGTGATCTGTTCAATAGCTTGTGTTCTCTACCTGACTTCCAATCACTCACTACAATAACCAAGGGAACATAAACTATTTTAGGGCATAATAATTTATCTTTTGAACCATAGTTGTTTTTTGTGGGCTTTTTTTTCTTTCACTGACTTAATGCAGTGATCATATGTCGTGGTTTAAGCCCAGTCAGTCACACAGCTCACTCCCCAGAGGGATGGAGAGAAGAATCGAAAGAATATGACTCCCACAGGTTGAGATAAGAACAGTCCAGCAACTAAGGTATAACACAAACCACTACTGCTACCACCGATAATAATAATGATAAGAGAAATAACAAGGGGAGAGAATACAACCGCTCACCACCCGCTGACCAATACCCAGCCCAACAGAGCAGCAATCTAGCCCTTCTGGGTAACTGCCCCCAGTTGATATAGTGGGCATGACGTGCTGTGGTATGGAATACCTCTTTGGTTAGTTTGTGTCAGGTGTCCTGTCTCTGCTTCCTGCCGGCTTCCCCTCCTCTCTGGCAGAGCATGAGACTCAGAAAGTCCTTGGTCAGACTAAATGTTACTGAGCAACAACTAAAAACATTGGTGTGTTATCAGCGTTGTTCCCAGGCTGACAGTCAAAACCACAGCACTGCACCAGCTACTAAGAAGGAGAAAAATGACTGCTACTACTGAACCCAGGACACCATACTTACTTAATTCATACTTCAGACAGCAGTTTCTTGTTCAGGCTTCCTATTAAAGCCACAGTGTAATTTTCTGACAGGACAGCATTTGCACACATAAGCTTGATGAAAGACCAGGAAGCAAGAGGGCTAGGGGAAGGGGTCATTTCTTACCCCTATCTCAATAATGTTTGTTTTCCCAGCTGGAAGGTAGTTCTCAACAGTATCAGGATATGCTGCTAAATGTAATAAATAACTCTGGGCATCTGGGCAGCAGTAGCCCCTAACTTCATTCCTATGAATCTGCTAACAAATTGCTATGATGATGAAAAATTCCACTTAGCCACAAATCGAATTTTCCCAACGTGAGCTGTGAGTACTCAGAGCTTTGGAGAAGCAGACAAGTTTGATCTATGTAATCAGATTTGGCATTTGGTCTCTACTTAGATCTACCTAGGAACAATGTTTCAGGAATATTGTTCAGGCAATATCAAGTGCAGGACACTGTCATTTTCTTGATGAGGTTAGAAACTTTCTGTTCTCTTCCCAAGCTGGAGTTTTTTTCACTCATTGGGCCCTAGAGCCAGGAATTTCAGTAGTGCTGTATCAAGAGGACAGGTGCAAACTCAGCAATACATGCTTCATGGCACCACATCTGACCTGACGTTTTGGGTCCTATTTGGAACTATGATGGCATTCAAAGTGCATGTGGATGTCTGGTGTGATCTACAGAATTACTTGAGCAGAACGTAAATTAAACTGGTGAGCAATATTCCACTGCCTTTCAGTAGGTCTGAATTGCCTGTTCTACTCCTTCCATGTTGATAATGCTGTGGGGGCAAGAATCAGAAGAGAATGTGATACTTATACCTTTGTTTCCTCTCATACTGCAGGAGTAATCTTAAAAACTTAATCAAGTTCTCTTGAAAACTAGATACCAGTTTTATACACTGCCAGGAACCCACATTAGTTACTTAAATAAATTTCCTGTGGAATTTGCATAACCATGCTGCTGGATAGAAACCATCCAGGCTACTATTATTATCTCTTAGCAGTTGAACAGGGTCTCTCTGCATCGTCATGTACCTAAATCCCTTTAGGAATCTTGCCTTTTGTTCTTTCTATTGTGGAAACCCAACAAACTACATACTGGAGTTGCTTTGCTTACTACAGCTGTGGTGGGTCACTAAAGAACAGTGTAATCACCTGCATCAATAAAACTTCAACAAGAAGAAAGAGAAACTGTTCATGTGCTGGGTATTACAAGCCCAGAGAGAAAATGAAATGGAGAGGAGCCAACTGTTTATCAATGCCACTTCATTAAGTAGCAATGGTAGTGATAAAAATAACGGTTGGGCTCCATGATCTTAAAGGTCTTTTCCAAACTAAATGATTCTATGATTCTATGATTCTATAATTATACCATACTAATAAGTCTGCAAAGTAATGAGCATTTTAATAGCTCTGTAGCTACAATACAGTCTTAGAAATTTTACTCTTCCTTCCCTGGTCATCTGCTGTGCTTTGTCACCTGGTAAGAAGCATAATGAGACAATAAATACAAAGCAAAGAAATTTGAAAAGCTCCAAGCAATACTCTCAAACACTTGAGATTTTTTTTTGTCTGACACTTTATATTTAAAAATTAATCCAGAGCACCCCCACAAAAAATCTATTTTACTTGTTTAACAAAATGGAGTATTGATTTGCCAAAGCCTAAACAAAGCAGCCTACATGATTCATTGATGAAGAATCTGGGCTCAGTCCATGTGATCATTAACTTCTTTGTCAGATGCATTCATTTATTCATAAGCTTTGTTTATGGCAGGCCCTTTCACGGGCTCATTTCAAAATAACAAAACCCAAATGCCTTCTCTACCTTCCATTTCACTGAATACAGAAGACAAAACAGAAGGTGCTATCAACTTCAAAGACTTTAGGAGCCTTTTGAAGAATCCAGAAACTCTGGAAGCTTTCATATAAGTCCAGGCTTCAGTATTATTTTGGTACATCATGAGTGTAAAATTCTCCAAAGCAAGCAACCCCTTGTGCTGCCATCTGGGGAAACTAATCAAATTTGAGAAAGTCACTAGTCAAACTCTTAGGAGCTCCACGTTTCTTTGTCCTGTTCTGGAAGTGCTGGTTACATGGGGTAAAGCCATTCTTTGGATGGACTGCTGTTGCAATAAAATATGTTTGTTGGGAACTTGTGATATATAGGTTAAAGGACAGTAAAATGGGATATGGCTAAGAGCCATGGCTTAATCACAACTTAAATTTTTTATCTTTTTCTCAGTACATTCTTTGTGATTTAAACTAAGCAAAACAAGAAGAATCAAGAGAGTTCTGAATTCTGTGTTTTTGAATGTGGTGCTGTTTTAAATTCCAGACTTTACTGTACTGTATAGCTTAATAGTAGACAGGAGATGATAACAATGAAAAATGAGTCCTTATAATCAATATCTGAGTATTTACTGCACTCCATTAATCCTGTATCAAAAAGTAACATCATAGTCATGAAAAAGTTATTACAGGGTAAAGTAGGGTATGATCTTACACTGCATTAAACTGCCTGCGATAACAGACAGGGTTCAGCATCTTCCCTGAAATACAGGCATGTTCAGTAACCCCTCAGTGGAAGCTGGATAAGCTCCGCTGCCTTTCCCTGGAGGTGCTGTGGGTTAAAGGCATATTCAGAGGCAGTTACCTCAAAAGAACTGGCATGTTCACTCACTTACCTTGCTGTAATTCCTCTGTAAGCCTATCTCCTTAGCGTGCAGCTGTCAACCTTTTAACATCAAAAATGAAAATAGTGGGAAAAGAAGATGAAACAGTCTGTGATTTTTATTTTTTTTTTTTTTTTGGTCTTGTTTAAAGAAAGAATAAAGTAGTCTCACTCTCAGTAATTTAAACAGCTGAAGTCTAATTTGCATGCTGGATGGGCTACAATGCAAACTAGGGAACGTAGTCTGAATTTGGGAGCCTTGGTATCTCTGAGGATGTGGAATTATGGCTTTCTGTGTATCTACTACGTCTTGCAAAGACGGTAATGGAAATCCTTCTATATGAATCAGGACATTGTTGAATAAATAGCATGAAGTACAACTGCAGTAGGAAATACAGGCCTCATTCAGAACTGTGAGGAAGATGGAACTTCTTCCATTTTCAACCATGCAGCCATTTGAAACCTCAGTGACACATTCTCAGACAATTTTGGGGGCTACTCTTAAAAATGGTAAACTTGTGAGCAACTCATGCTGAACTCCAACATTCTTTATCAGAGATAGACTGACTTTAGACTTCACTACTTAACTGTTGATTTTGTGCCAACAATGGAACAAAAAACAGACTCATACTTTGCCCAAGGCAGAGTTCTTGCACAGTCTGTTCTATTATCAATACAAGCCACAAACCTTTTCTGCACTGAGATCTCATTCCAAATATTTCTATGCTCTGTAAGATCAATTTGATTTAACTTTTCTTTTTACATTTAAACTAGTTAAGTTTGGACAGAGACAGTAGTGTGCTACAAACAACAAAAAATGAAGACATCATCAATATGGGCACTGTATTCCTCCATATACAAAATGTATACACACACACGTACATGCTTCAACTGCTTCGAAAGCTTCAAGTAGGCTCAGAAAACAGAAAAAAACAAATTCAAACATTTGCTTACTACTAATCCTATATGTATGTATATATAAATTTTTCTATTAGCAACATACTTGCACCATGCTTTCTTTCAGTTAAAGATTGAATATGTGCCTCAAGAAATAGACTTTAAATGGATGCACAATAGCTGGCTACAATGGGTAATTTCATTTAGGCACAGAATTACAAAGTAGCCATTTTTAACTTCAACTAGAATGCACATTTACTAAACCTTCCATAAATTCATCATTTGGCTGAGTCACATTGAGAATTGTTTTAAATAAATCTATGTGAAAATTAAATTTAAGTTGAAAAGCAGCAGGAAAAAGATGTATAGTAAGTACTTCACTTGTTGTAATAGGACTATTTGGAAGGAATACAAATGCACTTCAGATTGTAGAGAGTACAATTATTTTTTTCCAGAAGCTGAATGAAATAGACCAGCTTTTGCCTATATAATATTTGACGTGAATTATCCTCATAAAATTCAAGTTGTGTTTTTAAAATTGTTTTCTTGGTGTATAGAAATTTTCAAATGAGTTCTCCATTTCTTTCTTTCATTAAAATGGCCAAAAAGAACACAGGAATTGTCTTCATTGGTTGGACCTGTAGTTCAACTTCTGATACTGCTTTTGGCAGTAGACACTAAGAGATGCTTCATAGAAATTTCAGAACCGTGGTTATTTTAGACACCAGGCTGGAGATGATGGGGGTGCATGGGACAAGAAGGGCACAGGCAAACCCTAAACCTGAAAGGACCCTGAAGAGATCACCTAGTCCATCACCCTGCCCCAATAATCCACTGAAAGGGGAAACTCCATTCTAACCCATGACAGTGAATGTTAATTTGGGGTCTCTTTCACTTTCTCTTATCTCTAACTAAACCGCAAAAGTGCATGTTCTCCACATAGTGTTGAATCCTTTTCAAGTGCTGTATGGGGTTATGGTATTCTGCAAAAGACCTAGAGTGTCGTGTAATAATTTATTGATAATAGGTGATTGCTGGGATTCTGGTTTTGTATAGCTTGGGTTTGGTCAGGAGTATCAATAGGAAGAAGGATATCATTCCAGAGAACCATCCATCAAGTGACACTTATGAGCTGCTAAGAAAATGTCAGAACTCTTAGATTTAATCACTTTACCTCCTTTTCCAGAGAGCCTATAGAAATTTGTTTTGACAAGAAATTGTTAAGGACTCCCCCCCCCAAAAAAAAACCAAACCCAATAAAAAAGGTGGCAAGATTTGAAGTAGGAGTTTTTGCACATAAGAGAGGGCCAGTCCTTGCTGCACAGTGGAGCAGTGAGCAACTACACAGGAACTGCTTCCAGAACTTAAAGCAGTATGTTTACATCAACATGGTGCTGGGCTGCCTCATGGCTGCCGCTGAGAGGCAGATGGTCTGAGCTCAGCGCTACTCCATGCTACCACAGCAATAAGCAGTTGGAGTTTGAACTTCACAGTGCAACACAGCGCTGTAGGAAAGTACCAGCTCAGGCTAGTGTTTCATGTGTCTGTTAGCTCTCCTTGTGGAAGTCTGCTACAGAGGAACCAGGATAATGAACTCAAGGTATCTGAAACACCTACCCCTATTTGTCTACCTACTCCCTACCTGTGCTCAAGCCACTGTTTAAAACTCTCCCAATTTTCTGTCCTTTTTTTTTACTTTTCCCCTTTGTCTTTTAAGATTACGCCCACAGCCAAATACCAAATAAAGAATACTTTTCTTCTAAAAATGTTATTCTGGCACTGACCCTCCTTCACACATAGACATTTTTGCAGAGTTCAGCCTCCAGAGTAAGGCTGATCGATACCCTGTATCATAGCCCAGGGCCTGGACTGAAAATGAAAAAGTTCTAAATTCCTCTCACAGGAGCCCTATAGGGCAGAGATAAGCAATTGGATGAGAGAGACACAGATGTAACTGTTTAACCAAGACACTCATACACTCATCATGAATGAAAATGGACAGTTACACTGAACGCTGATGAACTGTTAGCTTGTGTGGCCTAAAGTACTCTGCCTCTGTCACACTTGGAAAGTTTAAGAAAGATTTCTTGATTTGCCACATCTGTCACCCATAATTTTGTACACTTTCATCATGCTCATTTTATCACAATTATGTTATTTACCCTTTTTGAGACAGTTCCGATCTCAGTGTGTAGATGATGCCATTTTTCTGGTTTGACACAGTATTAATAAAATACATTTCAGGTTCTTTTCTAAAGAGAGACAACAGTAAGCTCTTTAAAGACTTTGGCTTAAAAATAAAATTGTGCCAAAGAAACTGCATGCATTAAATGCCTACTTCATAAAATAAGTAACTGCCTTTGGAAAAGATACAAATGCAAATTCTAGTTACTGCGCTTGAAAGAGGTGACAAGAAGAAGTGCCAGCATCTTGGCTCCTGTTGCTGTTTTATTGTCACAAATTGTTAGTTACATTTGAAAATTATGGATCTCTCTCATTGTGAAAGTTGTGTCAGCCAGTTGGTGCCTGTACACTAGAGTGGGTTTACCCAATTAGCAGAATTTCCCAAGCAGGACTTAGAATAGTTGTGCACGCATCCTGAACATTACAACAGCTGAGGCTCATCCTGGGACTCTGATGGTCTGAAAACAACTGCTCTACCAGGTGAGCTCAATGCAGAAGCTCAAAGCAGGTCTCAGTGGAAGGCAGCCCTGGCCTATGTATTTGTCTATAGTTCTCTCTCCCTGACAGCTATAGTCTGCCCCAACCACAACCACACTGTGCAGTAGACAGTATTTTTAACCCCAGTTTACTCACTATAGATAGCAATTCGTATCTTTTCCCTGTCTTTAAATACTAGGCAGGGTTTGTAGATAAATATTTGCTTCTCTAGTAGGAAGTGGAAATGATCACTGCTTTATAAAAAGCGACAGAGTCCCTTTAGTCCTCCTCATCAGCGATTTGATAATCTATACATCATGGCAGATACTGCTTTATTAATTGGTCCCCAGTTAACAAAATTAACTTTTGTTCACAGAGCCATTCCAACAGTTAGGAAATGTTGGGAAAATGCGAAACTCTCCAGTAGCTATTGCTCTTACTTTAATGGCCTGAGAAGCATTCGAACGTATCTAGTTTAAAACGTGATAAAATTTTAGTTGATCATTATTATTATAAAATAGTCACGTTTTGTCTTTCATTAAAATTAATGTCTGAATTATCAATGGATATTGTATGATGTAAGTCCTATTCTGTAATGGTCACCTTAATGCTAAGCAGTATAAAATGTTAGCATACTGTGCTTAAAAATAATGTATTTTGCACAGTCCATGACTCTTCAAATTCCACCTCTCCTTTTCTTTTTCTTCTTTAAAATAATACATAGCTCATTCTGATATTTGGGTTCTTAAAGATTGCTAAATGTAATTTTTCCTTTAAAAATAGACACGATAGAAAAGCTGTTTTAATGGGGATAATATAAAATATTTTGATGGAACAATATGACATATAACAAAATTATTATGCATTTATTAAGATATTCTGGGAGGAGGGGAAAGGTTTCTCTGCTCAAAATATTTTTTCTTACTTCCCTAAACTGTGTTTTAATTTTTTTCTCAAATGTTTCTGTGGTTAAGATAACAAACCAAGACATTCATTATTCATCCACATCCAGAGATAGATCCTCCGGATGTAAGCCTTAATTGTTCTATATTTTTCACTGTTTATCAACTGCGTTGTTATGTTTTGAAGAGTTGCTGTTAACTTCTACATGCCCCACATCTCATTTTATCTAGTCAAATGTGGCCTCTAAATGAGCACTTCCATTTGTGGCATCTGTTGTGTTTCCCTCTCCAGCCACTGTGTATGTCCCTCCTGTGGGGAGAACCTGAGCTGACACAGTTGCTTCTGGCAGTGTCACTGTCTGCTTTTCATCCAGAAAAATGAGTTCTGTGTCTTGAACACACTAAAGGAGGCTGAACGAGATGCTTTATGTCATCATGCATTTTACTCAAGCAGGAAAGGTTATTCCTTCCCTATTCCCTTCATACTAGCAAGTGTGTTAACTCAACAGCAGTATTTCGGAAGGGCTCTCACGGGAAACAGGGTGAATGGGAACAATGCAAAATTGCAAAATCCTTGGATTCAGCATTGATTTTACAAGTAAAACTGCAAGCTGAGTTACATGTCATTTTCAGCATCAAGGATCCTCTTTCCTGTTGTAAGCTTTCTCATTCTCAAGCATGTAAGATGAAAAGGACTTCTGAGTGCATTTCATTTGGGTATATAACGAAACAAGGCACTTTTAAGCACAGATCTCAGCAAAACAATGACTACCAGCATTTCTTGGAAACATGCAAACCTTTACTGTGGTCAGACACTACTGACAAAACCCAGAGTATAAGATATTACGACACACAGTGGAATCTGAGGATCCATGGATCCATTTGAAATTTAAAAGCATCTTTGCTTTATGTAAGAAATCAGTGAGCTGTCTTACCACAATTTGTTCAACAGTATGTGCAGTGCTTGGGTACACTTCCCACCTTGAATCTGTGAAACAATAGCAATGATCAGTATATTAATCGCTTGCTAATAGAAGCTTAATAAATTGCTTCCCATCTGCTACAGCAGAACAACTCATGTGTGTACCATAGCCTGTCCCCCTACTGAGGTAAAATAAAACAGCCTGTTACTCTGAACTTTTGCCTGAGTTGTAGTAGCTCATAAGCAGGGAAAGTTATTAGTGAACACACGAGCCGTTGCTAACAGCTACGAGATTCAGTTGGTGCACAGTAACTTCTTAGACCAAAGTAGTTCTGTTAAATGTCTGAGCTCCATGTCTCGTTTTGGAAATTCTGTCTAACTTACTTTGGAAAACTGTTCTCCTCTCAGCAGAAAAAAAGTACCCTAGCAAGCTGAAACCTGGTAAATGCAGTTGTTCTCAGTTTATTCCAATTAATGTGAGGCAGCTTGGCACCTGTAAAGAGATGAGGTTGGAGGTTTGAGCTCTGACACACTTGCCATATTCTGCTATGACAGAAGGCTCTGCTTCATGTGAGTTTAACTGCCTCTAATATAACAGTGAGGACAGACTTGCTAGGTCAAGGTCAAGATTCATAGGTGGCAAATAAAAGAGCTTTCCTCTGAATTAGTTCTTACTCTAAAGAAAGTAAATATATTTCTTGCACCCACATGGGAATGCTACTTGCAAACAATAGACACTCTTTTCTCCATTACTACTAAAGAACAAAACTGTTCCTGCACAAAATGCTAATTTTTAATTTCTTGAGAACTTTAAAATTTCATGAGATCTTTAAAATGTGTATTAGAAGAATACAAGACTGGTTATCAGCAGTAACTCTTCTTAAGACACAGGAGAGCACAGGAGGTCTGTTTTGAATTACTTCCCATGTTTCTGGAAATCTGAACTTGCGTTTTTCCTCCCTCCCAGGAAAGTGTCCTAACCATGACATTAGAATGTCAAGAAGAGCATTTGTTCCCTGATTAGAATGTCATGCAAAATGAACTGCTTCCCTAAAAACCTGAGAAAAACAGTCTTTCACATACTTACAGAGATACACATGGTGCAACATACAATGGTGATGAAGCCCTCTCCAGAAAGACAGATAAGGATTCAAATTTTAATTTCAATTCCCTGGATAGAAGAAGCTGTGAACTGAAGTACCCTTCAGGGAGTAGTTCAGCTACTAAGATAAATGAGGGGAGAAGAGGAAACACCTATTTTTTAGCCATCTGCCTAAATGAAGGAAGTTTTCCTTATTTTGCCAAAAGAAACCTTGAATGAAGGTTAGCATTTCCCCCTACCTTAAGTGCAGAGAAAGAGGTGTTATTTAAGACATACCTGGTCCTTTAGGTTTCCAGTAGGTACTTTAAATGGCCTTCTGTCCATGGTTGCTTATGGACTCCAGTTCTTTATTCCCACTACAAAATCTAGACTGAAAATCAAAAAAGTTTGGTTTTGACTAGCACTAATGGTTACGATTAGGTGTATGGAAAGAAAACATCTCAAGGTAATTTGAACATTATGAACATCTTAAAAAGACATCTTAAAAAGTCAAAGATGACTTCTGGAAGGCAGATGCAGGGACTGTGAGAATGAAGACGTTGGGCCCGCTGTAGGAGAGGATCTGGCTCGAGAAAATCTTAAGAACCTGAACGTACACAACTCCGTGGGACCTGATGAAATGCATTCATGGGCCCTGAAGGAGCTGGCAAATGAAGTTGCTAAGCCGCTGGCCATCATATTTGAGAAATCATGGCAGTCAGGTGAAGTTCCCAATCACTGGAAAAAGGGAAATATAACCCCCATTTTCAAGAAGGGGAAAATGGATGATCCGGGGAATTACAGACCAGTCAGTCTCACCTCTGTGCCTGGCAAAATCTCAGAGCAGATTCTCCTGGACGGCATGCTAAGGCACATGAAAATCAACAAGGTGCTTGGTGACAGCCAGCATGGCTTCACTAAGGGGAAATCTTGCCTGACCAATTTGGTGGCCTTCTATGATGGGGCTACAGAACTGATGGACAGGGGTAGAGCAGTTGATGTCATCTACCTGAACATATGCAAAGCATTTGACACTGTCCCACACGACATCCTTGTCTCTAAATCAGAGAGATATCAATTTGATAGATGGACTACTCGGTGGATAAAGAACTGGCTGGATGGCCGCACACAAAGAGTTGTGGTCAATGGCTCAATGTTCAGCTGGAGACCAGTAACAAGTGGTGTCCATCAGGGATCGGGGTTGGGACCGGTCTTGCTCAACATCTTTGACACTGATATGGACAGTGGGATTGAGTGCGCCCTCAGCAAGTTTGCCGATGACCAAGCTGTGAGGTTCGGTTGATATGCTGGAGGGAAGGAATGCCATCCAGAGGGACCCTGATATGCTTGTGAGGTGGGCTGATGCCAACCTCATGAGGTTTAACCATGCCAAGTGCAAGGACCTACACCTGGGTTGGAGCAATCCCAGGCACAGCTATAGGTTGGGCAGAGAAGAGATTCAGAGCAGCCCTGCGGAGAAGGACTTGGGGGTGTTGGTTTAGGAGAAAATGAACATGGGCAGGCAGTGTGCGCTTGCAGCCCAGAAAGCCAACTGGATCCTGGGCTGCATCAAAAGGAGCATGACCAGCAGGTCGAAGGAGGTGATCCTGCCCCTCTACTCTGCTCTCGTGAGACCTCACTTGGAGCATTGTGTGCAGTTCTGGTGCCCTCAACATAAAAAGGACACGAAACTGTTGGAACAAGTCCAGAGAAGGGCCACGAGGATGATCAGGGGACTGGAGCACCTCCATTATGAAAATAGGCTGAGAGAGTTCGGGCTGTTCAGCTTGGAGAAGAGAAGGCTGCGTGGAGATCTCATAGCAGCCTTCCAGTATCTGAAGGGGGCCTATAAGGATGCTGGGGATGGACTCTTCATTAGAGACTGCAGTGATAGGACTAAGGGTAACGGGTTAAAACTTAAAGAGGGGAAGTTTAGATTGGATTTAAGGAAGAAGTTCTTTACTGTGAGGGTGGTGAGGCACTGGAATAGGTTTCGCAGGGAAGGTGTCAATTCTACCTCCCTGGTGGTGTTCAAGACCAGGTTGGACAGAGCCTTGGGTGACACAGTTTAGTGTGAGTTGTCCCTGCCCACGGCATGGGGTTGGAACTTGATGATCTTAAGGTCCTTTCCAACCCTAACTGTTGTATGATTCTCTGCTTCTAAGAATATGTATTTACTCATCATATTTCCTCTTGCACAACAAGTAAGATTATTTTCCTTCTCTCAGTACAATTCATTAAAATACCAGGATTCACCATATTCATTACTTGTGTAAAACATTGTAACATTATTTTCACACACACAAAAAAATCAACTAAAGTAATTGCTTAGTCTTTGAAAAAAACACTATTTTCTCATATCACTTGGTACTACTAACTGTTCAGTCTCCTTAGTTAAAAATAGAAGGTAAATGCTTATGAAGCCCTAATACAATCTTAGAAAAAGTACTTCCTGTCAGGTTGATATAGTGCTAATTTTCCCTAAAAAAAGCCACTGTCCTGGGTTCAGCAGTAGCAGTCATGTTTTTCCTTTTTGGTAGCCTGGTGCAGTGCTGTGTTTTGACTTCCAGCCTGGGAACAGTGTTGGTGAAGCCGATGTTTTCGTTTGTTGCTAAGTGATGTTTACCCTGACCAAGGACTGTGTGAGGCTCATGCTCTGCCAGGGAGGAGGGGAAGCTGTGAGGAAGCAGAGATGGGACGCCTGACCCGGGCTAGCCGGGGAGGTATTCCATACCACAGCACGTCATGCCCAGGGTGGGGGGTAACTGGGAGTTACCCGGAAGGACAGGGGCTTCCGGGTGGGACTCGTTTCTTGGCCAGTGGTATCGTATTCTCTTCCCTTGTTATTTTCCCTTATCATTGTTGTAGTTGGCAGTAGCGGTGGTGATTTGTGTTGTACACTGGTTGCTGGACTGTTCTTGTCTCAACCCATAGGAGTTGCACTCTTTCGATCCTCCTCCCCGTTCCTCCGCGAGCAGGGAAGGGGAGAGCCCCGGGGGGGGGGGGGGGGGGGCCGCGATTGTTGTCAGCCCGGCACCACACACTGGGAGTGAGTGAACAAGTTGCCTGACTGGGTTTAAACCACGACAGCCATGTAAGTATATAAAAAGTTTGTATTTTGGCTTGATTTGCCAATTTGTTTTCCTGAAAAATCAGAGAACTTCTTTCTTTCTCAGTACCCTTAGTGCTCCTGCAAAGGCAGTGGGGTGTACAGAGCTGCAAGGCATCCACCCCATCTGGAAGGTCACTGCACTCCTAGTGACATCAGCACTTGCGATACTTGGTTCTAAACTGAAACCTAATGCATCAGACGCAAATGCATTCTCATCACTGTCAGGTGAACCAGTTACTTGATGGAAAAAACACCCCTACCCCCAAACAAATTGCACTACTCTTTTTTTTTTTTTTTTTTCCAAAGCGCCATATAAATACCATTTAGAAATATTACTAACACTAACCTTATTCCTTTTTGCTACAGATGGAGAATCTTCAGCATTTCATGGAAGTAGAACAGTGGTGACTTGCCATCAGTTCAGCCAGCAGTCAAGAAAGGAATGAAGCACAGTTCTTCAAAGCTTACCCAGTAATGTATCTGCCAATTGCTTGGCCTCTGAAAGATAAGCCTGTCTTGATTTTCTTACTAATATTTGACCTGAGACCAACTAGAAACTGCAATAGTTTCTAGCAGGTTAATTTTTTGACCAGATTAGAGTCAATGACTTAAAAATGCAAAACTTTTTATTCCATAGTAAAGCAAAAGGCGTTATTTCCTTGGAACTGCATTCTGCCCATTTATCTATTGAGTGTGTTTACTTAGATTTTGTATTTGGATAGAAGAGTCATTTCAATTTTATGGTCTATCTGTGGCATGTTATGTTGAACTCTCAACAATTATTTAATCACTGATTATTTAATCACTGGTTAAAGATGACAAGTTTTAATGATATATAATTAAAGGACAAAAATTAACATTGATAGCTTCTTAGCACTGTAAGGTCTCTACCTATTGATGAAACATTGTGAATGTTCAGTGGAATCTCAGTAACTTGACACAATGATTGGAAGACTCACAGAAAATTTGAGTTCTAAATATTACTTAGGAAAAGCTGCTTATTTGGGAAGAAATTTTCAAAAATACAAATTGGGAAACTGGCATCTCCTCTATTCTTCTCTTTCCCAGCGTCTTCAGGGACAGATACTCTCAAATGGACTTTGCATAGTAGTGTTTCAACTATAGCGATTATTATTTGACATACACTGTGAAATCAAGTCTGTTCAGGCCTTTTTTATTTTGCTGAGAGGTGGGTAAGCACAGACTTTCTGCATGCATATTCACAGGGATTATGCAAAAAATAGTATTAGCAGGTTTCATTTCAGTGTCTTAGTAAATGCTGTACAGCAGCTATTGGAATACTCAAATTAGACCAGATGTCATAATGCCAAACTCATCCCAGAAGAGTGCAACAGTAAAAAAATTGTTACTTTTGTTTTTAATTTACTACTCTATGGATGACAGAAGTCCCATCTCCTTTCTTTATTTTTAAATGAAAACATAAATGTTGTCCTGAGGTGACACTAGGCTAGATATTGCACAGAGACAGGGACCCCAAGTAGCTAAAATTTACATCTAACAAGTATGTTTTCTTAAATACAACCATCTGCATGATAAAAGCAATTAATAAGTTTGTGAAGCTAGCATAAACTGGATTCAAATGTGACCCAGTTTTGTGCCACCATGGGAATAAGAATTACAGAATTTTAGGAGAGCCGTAAACGTAATATTTCCTATGGGAGAAGTCTGGTCACACAGGATAAAGGGAAAATCAGCTGCTGGAAAGATGAGATCTGAAGACAGCAGCAATTCAGCACAGCTAAAAGCATACAGCTTTTGAAGGATTTCTCAGGATTTCAGAACCACCTCTAAAATCTTAAACCTGTCTGTGATCCTATGTCAGTGGGAGTTCTGGTTTCACAACCCACTGTTGTAAAGTGTAGCTGAACACAGCAGAGAAATGAAGAGATGTACTCTTTTCAGTTTGAAAGGAAAGGGGAAAAGATGATGGGGATATTAAAATGTTCTTTCCCTCAAAGCACACTTCTTTTATTGTCAGTAACAAAAATCAGCATGTCAGAATGGTGTTCTGGGATTACTAGTAATGAAAGCATCCATTTTTTTCTGTGGGTAGGTAGGCCAGCAGGACAGTTTGGTTAACTTGTTAAAAAGTGTTCATGACTCAGAGTAAAATTTCTGAGTCAACAAGAGTTTGATTTTTGCTTGTTTTTCCCCCACTGGAGCTACCATTCTAATACTGAACTTTATGGCTTCAAGCCTATAACTTGCTTCAAGTCAGGCCTTATGAAATCTGGTGTAAGAACTGGCATTAGCAGCAAAATCTGCCTGAGCAGGAGCTTCAGGGGTTGAATTGCTGTCTCCTCCTTACAGAAGCATAGGGAGTATTTCAGAGTTTTGTTTGCCAGTGATACTTGATACACTTGCCAGGATGCCGGGTGGCTTTTTCATGGTCAAGGATTTCTGGATATTAGTGTATTCTTCCATATATATTAACTGTCAGACTCAACTAATGGTGAGTCTCTTCCAAAATATAATTAAACTAAAATCAACTCATGCTTTCTGTGTTGCGCCATAGAATCCTAGAATTATTTATGTTGTAAAAGACCTTTAGAATCATCAAGTCTAAACACCTAACACTGCCAAGTCCACCGCTAAACCATGCCCCAAAGCATGTCTACACATCTTTTAAAGACCTTCAGGGATGGTGTCAGTTCTGTAGAGACCCTGCACACCAAATGCTTCTGGTTTTGCATCCATATACAAATTTCACTGTGCATATATGTCAAGAGCCTTATATTCCTCATTGGTTCCAAATTCTCCATCCCAACTGGTGGGAGTTGTCTGCATTCCAAATGTTCAGCTCTGGGCAGGTGCCTATGGTGGTTGTGTGGGAAGCCTGAGATATGGGAAGCAGGTACCTGACCCAGGCCTAGCAGAAGCTGTTCAGCCTCTGTCAGACTGCTCTACAGCTGCCATCCTGGGAGATGGTGAAGAACAGGGTAAGGTGCAACACCTGCTGAACTGATGCTTGGCTACTGTGGAAATCACAGTATGGTTAGGGTTGGAATGTTTAAAAGTAGGGGATAAAAAAAGAGAAGACTGTAGTATAAACTACTGGATTAAGCACAGCATGGGAGCCTTGCTAATGAGTAGATTCTAACACATATCCTTCAGGATTGCAGGCAATTTAGTGATAAATCCCTTTTTTTAATTTGCTTTTGTAACAGAGTATTAAATGAATGACTTGCACATTTGGGCTGCAAACTAACATCTGATACACTGAAATAGTTTGCAAAATCTTGTATTTAACATGTAAAATGGAAAACAAGGGCAAGATCAACAACCAGATACCAGCAAGCGGAAGGACCTGGTGAAAAACGAGGACAATCTTCTGCAGGTAGAGTTCTTCAATTTATCTTCTACTGCTCAGACACTGTGGCTAGGTTAGAAAAAGCCATATAGTGAGACCTGGGAAATAAGGAGACTTAGTGCAATTCCAAAGCATTCAGAGGGTATTTTACTAAGGACTAAATTAATAAGTATTTTTTTCAACCTCCATCAGTACTTTTACAACCTTCCCCCCATGTATGAAACAGCAAATTATTAGATAAAGAAGCAGAGAAAAGCAAAAAAAACATAATTAATCTTTCTTCACACAGTCAAGTAAAAGGCTGATGCCTTTTCAAGATAAAGGTAAATATCACTTAAAATAGAAAGCACTTTATGAGGCCTACATTCCAGCTCTTGGTGGGCAACTGTACTATTTAAAGCACTTCTGAAAAGTGTCTTTCACTTTCTAAAAGGTTCTTCAAGGTTTCTACTGTAGAGAAAAATAATTTTGCCACTCTATCTCTAAAGCATTCTGACTTTTCAGAGTGTGAGACCACAACTGCCAGTCACACTAGTCTAATCAGACCCAATCTGAATGAAGCCTTTCCAACATCTAAACTTTTAGCAGATGCCCAGAGATTAGGAATCAGGAATTTACGACACATAAGCTGGCTGGGACTAGTTCTGACTGCAGTTTCAGCAGGTCTTCTTGACTTTCTGATTCAGTAAAATTAACAGGAACTTTGTTATTTGCCTTCTGGGTATATTGTAGAACTTAATTCTTTGATGCTCATTGTAAATGGACAGAACTGTAACTGCCGATTATTAATATCCCTAGATTCAGCAAATTATTCAGACTCCATTTCATGGAGCTATAGATATCAAGGCCAGGAGGGCCCTGATCTTGCCTGACTAGCTCTGATTAGGTGATTAGTTTGTTTCCTTTTATATTAATTTTCAGACCTTTTGATTGCAGTTATAAATTGTTGTGAAACACAACAGTTAGAGATGTTTCTGAAACATTATGAAATAATGTATATTACAGTACATGCATACATTTGTCCATACATTTATTTATCTATATATGGGTCAATGAGTGAGAGACCAGTTCAGTGATTTAGCAAGAGATTAGTGAAATCACTAGAGTTTTTGTGATTGGTAGTCTGCAACGCAAAACACAGATGAAAGGAACTTGGCAGCTGTCTTGCTCTCTCGTACTCTTTCCATTTCCTTTGTCCTTGGAGATTGTCAGAATGCAGCTCTGTGCATTTTCAGCTAGACTTTGCCAGATGTCTACTTCTTGCATATATTTGGAAGAAGTTAAGCTTAATTTAATTGTGCCCCAATTTGAGAGAGTATCTCTTTGCTGGCAAGTTGATTAAGCATGGTGATAATTTTAATTATCTTCTTATCTCTCACTGGAGTGCAGTTAGTGGAGCTGATGGAGTTAACCCCATAGATTACACCCTTTTTAAACTGGGGCCTCAGTCAAGAAGGATAAAGCTTTCTTTTCAGCATCAAAAATAAGCCTTCACCTGTCTGAAACCATTTCTTCTCTACTTCTATATGCATCTGCAGATCACTTCCTCAAGAGAACTTGACATTACAGTAGAATCATCTTTATTATTGGCTTTTTTCCCCCTCATAGTTCTGCACTTCCCTGTGATTCATTGCTGTCTTCTACCTGTGACAACATTAAGTTGGCTGCTCAAGACTTTCCTTCTTTTTTTTTTTTTCATTGCCAGCTGCTCCCCTCTCCTCATGACTAATGCTAACGTGTGGGATCAACAGAAATGGCACAAGGCTGGTATGCAAGTCAGTGCATTCAAGATTTGAGGAGATATAGTGTCAGTTTTACACACCATATTCATGCTAAAATCATAAACAGGGCTTACATTTCATTTAAGAACCAGAGACATTAACATTTCCGAGTGTTCCATTTAAGTGCCTTGTAACTCATTTAATTTTCTTTCTGAAAATACCCTGTCAGAAGCCTGTGGAAGAAACAGCAACATAATTTAAATGTCACTTTGCTTCCCAACAATGAATTTCATACTCAGTCATTCTACTCCAGTGACAAAGCCCACACCTCTGCTAGCATGTTGCTGGTCATTTGGCACTGTTTTCCGCTGGGTGTGCACAGAAGCTTGAGTGCACTTTTGTATACTTAATTGTCTGGGTTTTAATTAACGCAAAAGAACAATAGCATTGAGAGAGGAACAAAGAGGAACTCTATAAATGAGAAGGTCACTCACAAAACAAAGGCAAAAGGTCCTTACTGTAACAGAATTTGAACATCCCAGCACGCAGCATCTGAACTTTTCTTATATTTTATGAATATCAAGCCATTTGCAGGCTTTCTGTGCATCCCAGATTACTAATAAATAGCACAGAATTCCTGCTTGCCTTACACATACACATGCTCAGCATTCGGCTGACAGACATTCGACTTGCCCTGGATCTGCAACATGGCAAAACATCTGAGAATAGTTCATTTTAAGGTGGCACAAAAAGCAGCCCTTGATATGTGTATACATATATTCATACATTCACATCGTCCCTCATGCCCTGAGACAGAAAGCTTGCTCTGGTGGTCCAGCAGTGTAATCCTGACTCATTTGCTTATAAAGCTATCAAACGGACACAGGAGAACTCAGCTTGTTCTCATCCAATAAAAATATGGGAGAGAGTAAAATACTCTGTGTGCATTCGTAGGACTTGAAACTGCTCATTTCACCCCCAAACACTGTATAAAAATTATTTACTTTAATCCAAACTATAACTCAGGCATACTTAGGGTGCCACACAGCCTCTGCTTAAACAGTAAAAGGAAACAACATCTACCAGCTAGAAGGGGTGGAAAGGAGAGTATTTCCTCCAGTGGCAATTTAGGCAGAAAGAACATCGTTACTGACAGTGCAATCTCACCTCTGGGATCAAACTTACAGTCCTGCCCAGCACTGAAACTGCCACATGAACTTCCTGAATTCCTCCATTTTGCATCTCATTTGCAGAAAACTACCTCCAGTTATACAGTTACAAACCTACTCTGAGAGGCTGCATCAAGCCTGTGAGAGATTTGTTCTCATTATTGATTCCTCGTTACAATTTCTGCAGCCACTGAGATCTCCTTTGAGATCTAACATTAGAGTATTGGCCAGGCCGAACCTGGCTTCGCTTACGGAGCTGATGTGTTTACATCTTCAGGGAATATTGATCGACTGCAAATAATCTTTTTCTTGTTTCAGGCAAGCTGCAGCTCCAGAGGAGAGAGACAGGACAGCAAAACCCTTTGCCGGTGCTTGTGAAAAAAAAACCATCAGAACAGAGTAATAATGCTTTGAAAACTTGCAAAGTGAATCCAGAACTTAACAGCAAATGTAATAGAGAGGGGAAGCTCACATATGAAGAATGCAATTTATAGGTGGCACCTGTTCTTAAGGGAGCTTGAGCAATGCCTGGCACAAACAACTCTTTAAAAATACCACTGCTGTTTTATTTGTTTGCAAAGGACTTCAGAGGCTGGAAAAGAAAGGAGAGACACTAAAGGATAAACCTACTGAAAAGCATCTTCTCCTCCTGCTGGAAAAGAACTCAGAACAGGTGTTGTCAGCCTGCTATGGTTGCTATCAGCCTGTATCAAATGCAGCTGGCACTGCTCTCATCATGCAAAAATTCCAATCAGATTTCTCAGTATATTCTAATTACTGTAGTGACACTTGTTGCGGGCCTAAATGACTCCCTTATCATGGCAGACAGGTCTGCCTTCTAACTAGGGTTTATTGGCTCTCGACTTTCTGCTGCCTCTAATTGCACATCTATCTTACCAAACAAATTCAGAAGTCCACATTTATTCTTCACCACCTCATGCTTTAATCCTCTGAGCGTTAAAGGTTATGCTGTCATCTCTCACCTATGTCGTGCTTCTGTCCACCCCAGCTTCAGCTCAAGAAACTGGCTTTTCCTTTCTGCATATACTATCACTTTGCCAAGGGATTCATCCAACTAAAAATTTGTTCTGTGGTCTGTGCAGGTGGTACCCATGTACAAGTACTTACTAGGATCCCTAGCACAGGAATGTCACTTCTAAAACTCATGCTTCTTTGCTGTTTTGCCCCATATGAAGTAGAAGGTTTTTCATATAAAACAGCTAAGGACTGAACATGCTTTTTTCCACCCCGGAGGTTTTAATTTCATTCATACCTATCAAAAGCAAATGACAATCACTTTGTGGAGATGCTGCCAGTAGCTAACTGTGGCACAGCTAATTGCTACATGTTACTTCACCCACAAACACTGAACGTATCACTTATTTCCCTGATCTGGACTTGTTTTAAATAAGCTGGAAAGCAATACAAACTTCTCTTTTGATTTCAGCAAATACTGGATCATATCCCTGAAATGCATATTATTACTACTGAGAAACAAGCATTTATACAGAGCAAGGTATGCATAAAAGTGAACCACATTTTGCTTTCACAAGCATAGTGATAAAAATTAAATGAATAAGTGAATAAACCATTAAAAGTGGAATTGTATTGCTGTAATTTCTATTCCTCCTTTTGCTGTGCCCCAGCTGAAATATACTTTTTACATTTCCAAATTAATCCGTGTACCTCTGTGCTCACATGGTTCAATTGATGCAGAACTGCTCTCTGAAACAGTACCTGACTTAACACAAACATCCTTTTCACACTGTGAACCTGAAATCTGGAACTTTTTCTCCTGGCATGGTCATGACAGATGCTGTGGTAGACAATGTACCTCAAGCTTTAGCTGAGCTCATTTTCATGAAGTTAACCATGTGCACTGATTTTAGTAAGTACAAATTCAGTCAAATTCTGCTAGTGTGAAACTGAGTTTCAGGTTGTGTTAAAAGCTACCATAAAAACACTATGAAATTATCAAAGTTCCAGAACTGCAGCTGTGCAGCAAGAAAACACACACAAAAGACCCTTATAAAAAAATCTGAGAGCAGCAGGATCATTGATATTTGTCCTCCATAAATAGAGCACTCTTGCAGAGTATGAAACCCTAGTTCCAAATTCCAGTAACTTAAACATGAGAATGACTATAAGCAAACATAAAGGTTAAATCAGCGTCATCATCCAAGCTGAGAAAACTGCGAAACCTGAGAAAACAAACAGTATGAGGGTTTTATAAATTTATCTCACAAATATAATCTACATTATTATTATGTTTATAGGGAAAAAAAACTGCTCACACTGATTTGAAAGTTCACCTTGCTCCTTCAGTCAACTTTCTGTTACAGAATCAAACATTTACACTTAAAAAACAAAACAAACAAAACCTGGTACATTACACATCCTTCCCTGTAACTAGGGATACAAGTATATCTACAATCATAATGTATGATCAGTTCTGAAAGAGAAGAACTTACTCTGTGGACCACAGATGGAGAAAACATTAATTGCTTCATGATAGCTTACACAGTCAGAAGATTATACCCCCTTTATCTCTTTTTATTCTCTAACTGTTCTGTCACAACATTTTAAATATTTTTTTCTTATGCTGTTTGTGTCATTGAGTGATGTCTCCGTATGAAAGGTCTTCAGTATGTTCAGCTGCTCGCTTTCAGCTCACACTGACTTAATGACACCCCAACACTAATGTTGCTGTTGAGCTCACTGACCAATGATTTTACTATGAATTATGACATAAGTTGAAACAAGTAGATGATTCAGGCCACATCATATGTACCACCAGATCTGCATAACAAAATGATATAGAAGTATGATGAGGTATCACGTAGCTTCTGTGTTTTGGGATTATGCAACCATGATTTCAAAAGAGTAGTAATTCATCTAATTACAACTAGTATTTTGTGGAGAGTGAAGGTGATAAGATTTGCATGAAAAAGAGTTTGGGAATGAGCTCTGAGGCCTTGGTGCTTGACAAGCCCTGTGGCAATGAGTTGGAACGAAGGACACGGAAGGTAAACAAGCAAGCCTTGGGAGGATGGGCCAGGATGTAGTTGTGGTGGGAATCTCAGCCGGAGGCCAGAGGATGTGGGGGTTGTGAGAGGGTCTGCAGCATTGTGATTGGACTATTTACCTGGAGAGTTTTACAGTGGCCAATGAGATTGAACGTTGTATGTATGTGCAGGTTGGGAAAGTACCGAACAAGGGGATAAAAAGGGCTTGGTGGTAATAAATGAGAATTTGAGTCTTCTCATCAACTCGAGTCCATGTCATGAAATGCTACACCATTTGAGATAGAGAAGCAGGGGAAAGAAAACACATATTATAAGTTGCAGTTGAGTCACTGTCCTGGGTTCAGCAGTAGCAGTCATGTTTCTCCTCCTTGGTAGCTGGTGCATTGCAGTGTTTTGACTTTTGGCTCGGGAACAGAGCTGATAGAGATGTTTTGGTTTGGCCAAGGACTTTGTGAGCCTCATGCTCTGCCAGGGAGGAGGGGAAGCTGGGAGGAAGCAGAGACAGGACACCTGACCCAAACTGACCAAAGAGGTATTCCATACCACAGCACGTCATGCCCAGGAGGTAACTGGGAGTTAGCGGGAAGGGCTGGGAGACTGCAGGGTTGGAGGAGGTATCGGTCGGAGCTTGGTTGGGCTGAGGGGGGCGAGTTATCGGTCGGCTGGTGCTGAGGTGTTGTATTCTGTTCCCTTGTTATTTCCTTTATCATTATTATCATTGGTGGTAGCAGTAGTGATTTGTGTTATACCTTAGTTACTAAACTGTTCTTATCTCAACCCGTGGGAGTTGCATTCTTTTGATTCTCCTCTCCGTCCCTCCGAGAGCAGGGGGAGGGCAAGAAAGGGGGGGAAGTGAGCGAACGAATTACCTGACTGGGTTTAAACCACGACAGTCACCAAACCCAGGCTTCAGACTTCTTGGTTACTAGTAATCTCAGTGCTGATCATCACCCACATTTTTGTTATTCAGGACTGTTGTGGCTTTTCTCCCATACCAGTTTCTAATTTATTTGTGGTAATGACAGCCAAGCAACTACAGCTGTAACTGTGGGAAGTGTCGTGTGTACACTTCAACTGGGGGCCTTAAGACAGCTTTCCAGAACAAAGTCAACCATCCCTGGCTGCATCCTGACTGTTGAAATCAGAGCTAGGGCACATCACTCTGGCCCAGATACCTCAGGCATGAGGCTCTAGTAGATCCTTTCATTTGGATGACTGGCAGCCAGAACCGTAACATGCATTTCAGAGCACAAATTTAGGCACAAATATTAAGTGACAAATAGATTTTTTCATCAATTCTCTGCCAATTAAGATTAAATTAAAAAATAAGTGCTATCAAGCACATTACAGCTTGGAAGAAAAACAGTTTTCCACAGCAGAAGTCAAGACTGTGCTTCTGTCTATTATCAACTTTATTTTTAGATGTCCAGACTGAATTTTATTGGAGCTATCTAAGCTCTCCAAGAAAAGAATTCAGAGAAGGTGTTCTATAGATTCATACACAAAAGTACAATTGCTGCACTGGAGTGGGTTTTTTTTTACTTTTTAGGGTTTTTCATCTTTAGGCTTACCCAGCTCTTTAAACAATTCCAGGTTGGCTTCTCTTTGATTGTTGCTTGTTTTGACATTGCCTCTGAATTGGTTGCACCACTGGATTCTGGTGATCATCAGCATGCAGTGCTATTGTAATACACTGGGGAAGAGACTGAATGTCCTGCTGGAGGAATGGCTATGGCAGTTACTTACATACACTGATCCCAAACATATCCACCTGCCCATGGAACACACAACAGCCTGAGGTAAAAATATAGAAGACACCTTTAGGCACATAAGTAAATGATGTCTCTAAGTCCAAATGTTTAAATGATTGCATTACACAAGGAACAAATAGGGCTATCTCTTCTGCATACAAGCACTTTTCATTTGCAGCTTTAGCATGACTTTTTTTTTAATGCTGCTTTTGTCCTTTTTTTCTTTCTCCAAAGTTGACTACATGCCACAGCTTTTATGTGATTGCATAAGGCTTTTTCTTTCTAATTTATTTTGCTACCTATGTGGGTAAAATTAATAGTAAATGCTGACTTATTTCAAAAACTTTATTAAGCCTTTGGGGAAACTTCAATGTGCTCATATGGAGGAGCAATACAGAATCTATCCACTGTATCATGACACAGAAATTACAATTCTAAGCTAGAAATAACTGGCATTCCAGAAAAAGCAGATGGAACAACATTTAAGGAGTTAATAATGAACCACTTGTCTTCATTTTCAGATCCTTTAATCCTGCTATTGTGCAGTTTTCACACAGTGCTAAATTGAATTACTGCATCATTTTGTACAATTTTGTTGTACAGTTGACCCAGTTTATAGCAGGTTTGAAAGCATTATCATTGCTTAAGGTTCAAAGATGCTGCAGTCTATTGCATTACAAGTCAATCAGCACAGAAGTATTTTGATGTAATTTTGCTTTTGGATATAGAAGAACAGATATCCAAATGAAGGATGGTATTTCATTTTGTCGTAATGGTGTCACGTAATACAGCATGCCTTTTTTATACAGCATGTACAGTCTCATCATATTTTTCCCTGTTTCCAGTCCTAATAAAGTGAATCCTCAGTTTATGCCTTCCAATGTTTTTATTAACTTGTGCAAGAAGAAAATTGAAAAAAGTTCTCATGTACAGCTTTTTACTATCGTGTAGCAGATGATCTGTTTAGCTGGATACCATTAAAACCCCTAAAACAAATGCAGTGTTCCCAAACTTCTAAGTTATGTTGCTTCTAAAATACTCCAAATGAGAAATTCTGTATCAGAAATTTTCCTGTTCTGAAGGGCAGTGCTTTGTGCAGCTCTTTAGCACATAAACACAGGGCTCAGTTTAAGTACATTTTAAGCAATGTGTTTTAGGTAGAGCATTTCATTCTCTCAATGTCATTCCTTATGCTTCAGGTGTTAATTCGTGTTGTTCTTGAAGTATTCTTATTATTGATAGTAGAGTCCTTGGTATATGTTATATTGAAATATTGCTAATGTATGAACTGTAACATTACATTTTTAATCTAATCAATCAGATGGCCTGCATATGCAGTAGATACTTGGCTTTTACTAAGATTAATTACCATATGCCATGAAAACGAACTCTGTAAGGTGAAATACTGCATGCACACAGACACAGGCAACGGGAAGAAAAGAAAAGAAAGCAAATTGTGCAAAGGGATGAGCACTGTAATAAGTTAATGACTACTTCTGTCATTCAAAACATATGCATAGCCTTTAAGACAACACAAAACAAAGATTAAACGCATGTTAAATCAACTATCTATTAAAGCATTTAGAGCTTTTCTCCAGATTCTACAGGAAAATTATGCAATCTGTTGCAAAACTAAACACTTGTCTCCCAGATGGTGCTCAGAGTCTGTCTGAGCAAACACCCCTTCCACGCTCTGTGTAACAAATTGTGCATATTTTTTGCTCACTGTGCTTCATTTTATGCATTCGAGGACATTTACACTGAACATGCTATGCAGAGATGACTACATTTGCATTGTAAAACCCAGTGATGGTGTATTTACATACCTGATTGCAGTCATGAAGTGGAAGATACTTCATCATGGAAAATGGCAGTGCCTCCCTTTTCACTGGCTGGAAGTTACAAACTTCTTAAGCTTAATGCTGATACTGATCTGGGTTATAATTCTCACAGGCCATTGATAGTTGTCCATTAAATAATAAGTTGCTAATTGCTTTTTTTTGAACTGTACTGCAAAGTTAAGCTCCTATGACAGTGTTTTGAAGGGCTTTTTCACCATACCAAATAATAGCTATGACTGAAATAGGAATAAGATTAAAGCTGCTTTAACACTTTCATAATGTTATTAAAAGGTACATTATTCATGCACTAGAAATATAGTTATTACCCTTCTGGTTGAGACTGTGGTCTAAGTAAAAACCTAGGAAAAGACACTAAAGCATGAGAAAGTCGTCTGCAGTTGATGAAGCTGTTATTCGGGTTTTGTGCTCTTGCCACACTTTTTTTAGTTATTTCATCTGCCTTGATTTCTGCTTATAGAATAGAGGTAACAATAGTGCTCTGTTTCACAAGAGTGAAGATTAGTATGCTGCTGTTAGTGAATTGCTTAAATACATGTTAGGGGACTAAACATGTACCAGAGATTAGTAGGCATTCTTCGGGGCAGAAGTCCAGTCTGATTATCATTCTAAACAGTTTCTCCAAGCTTACCTTGCAGGCATAGCAAAGTAACTCTCCTTAGGAGATTTAGTCAGCTATCTGGTTTACAAACCCCCCAAAATATAGGAATACTTCTCTAGTCTTGATATCATTAGATGTCACACTAAGTCTTCATGTTTGAAAAAGCAAAGTTACTCACATACATAAATGGAAATCAAAGCTTAAGCAATCAGAGACTCTGAAATATAATTTCCTGATGAAGTACTCAGCAATATGCAAAAAATACACTTTTGCCTTGTTCTTTAACTCCTGTCACAGAAGAAAGTGCAAGAACTATAAATTTAAAGTAATGTAATATCATTTTAGTTCATTTCTGTAACTTTTTAATAGAGAAGTAATTGTCTCCATTTATCAACATAACTTGTTAAATCCACAGGGCTTTAGAGATACAGTAATATAACTTACATATTTCTGAAGGATAAAAATAATAAAGTTCAAAAGTTTAAAATGAGATATATAATGCAGGAAAACTGCAGAAGAATTTAGCTGTCCAGTCCTCTACAGCATAATTTTTCAGTCTTCAAAATGTCAAGGGAGACAACCAAAATGCCAGACAGTAAAACTCCGTATGACGCGTCAGAACAGGGTCAACTTGAATGTTAGATCAGGCCTTTGTCCAGTCAGATCCGAGTATCATTAAAGACTGTTATTCTACAATCTCTCTGGACAATCTGGTCTACTGCTTTAACCACCTGCAGTGTGGGGAACCTTCCTTTGTACATACAGAATTTCTCTTGCTAAATCTTGCCCTTTTGCTGTCAAATTTGAGAAGAATATGAATCCATCTTCTCTATAGTTCACCTTCAGGTACTTGAAGACAGTAGATCCACCCTTAGCCTCCACAGTGAACAAACTACTTCACTTCAGCCTGTCCTTAAATGTCAGGTGCCCCAGTTCCCAAACCATGATGCAGCTCTTTCTTAGACTTGTGGCAGTGCTCTTTCTCGTCTGTGGGCTGCACAACTGGACACACTTTTCCCAGTGCTGCTTCCTCAGTACTGAGTAGTGAAGCATAACCACTGCCTGGACAGTTCCTAGCAGCAGCACTGTGCTCGTTAAGCGCACCCCAGAAGCTGCCAGTTGTTAATGCCACAGTGACACAGTGCTGACATATGCTCACCTTGCTGTTCACCGCAACTCCTTTTCTACAGAGCTGCTTTCTAGCTAGTCAGCCCCTCAACTCTATCAATGATTCTGTTCCAAGCTCACAACTACATGTTTGCTGGCTTGTTTTTTGCCATTCTGGAGCCTGGTAACATCTCTCTGAACAACAGCTCAGCCGGCCCACCAGGGGTAGCATATAAACTGGTCCATCCAATTTGGTGTTCCCCACGAACTTTCTGAGGATATATTCTATGCCATTGTCTAGATTGCTTACAAAAACAGCAAAAGAGTATCAACCTCCAGCATACATCACTTACCACTGGTTGGTATTCGGACTTCGAACCCCTGACACACCCACTCAGAGCTACTGTCTCTTTGAATCCAGCAGTGCAGTCAGCTTTCACCCTTGTAGCTGTCCTTTCCAGTTCTTAACTTCTCACACTGGCTATAAGGATAGTAAAGAAATCTTCTGAAAACTTAGCTGAACTCTAGGCTCAGAAACTGAGGTACAACCACTGCTCCTTCCTGAGCCACAAGGCCAGTCACTTCACTGTAGGACACAATCAGGCTGGTCATGCATGGCTGGTCCCTGGTAGACCTGTATCAGCTGATACCCATCACCTTGTCCTTCAGGTGCTAGGAAATGCTTCATGCGTTGCTCAGGAGTGAACTGGGCTTTTTGGGTGGCGGTTCCTGAGACCCTCCTCATCTTTTTGGAAGATGGGCATAACATTTGCATTCTGTAGTCCCCAGTTGTCATGGCTTTTCAAAGATGACAGGAACCTCCTGATGACATCAGCATCTTTGGATGCATCTTGTCCAGCGCCATGGACTTGGAGGTTTTCAAAAGGAGACTGGACAAGCCCCTGAGCAACCCGCTCCTGCTGACCTTGCTTTGAGAGGTGGAGGCCAGATTAGGGGCTCCAAACGCTCCCTTCAACCTGAGCTATTATGTGATTTTGTATTATGTCCAGCTCATTTAAGTAGTCCTTAGCTTTCTACTAAATCCACACTGTGTTTGTGTAAGTAGACTCTGCATTGCAAAGCAGATTGTCCAGTTTCCTGAATAGAGCTGTCTAACATTTCATAATCTGTGCAGTATGATATATGCCTACTTTAAATTTATGAAGCTGTAAACCAATTTCCTGTTCTAATAAACACCTTTTTTTTCTTTCCTACTTATTCTCCTTTTAGAATTACTGCACTGCCTTACTCTCTTTGTCTTGTCCTTGTCTCGCACAATGGAAAGAGATGGGGGCTGGGGGGAAGGAAAAAACCCACAACAAAAAAACCCAGCAGTTAATAGAAAAAAATTATACTTGGGGAGAATCCAAGATCAGCAGACCAGCAAGCCCACTCATTGTTCTTTATTGTGTTGGCTCTCTCCCAGCCCCTCTAGGTTCCTTTCTTTCCAAACTGCTTTCTCCATTCTCACATATGTTACAGAAAGCACTATGATTTCAGAGAAGTGCTTTAATGTTGTAACAGCCTGATCTGTAGAAGAAGTTGTCCAGTTTTTAAAGGAGATGAGGGGAGCTTGCTGCTTTGTCTCACCTTAATGTGTGTGTGTAAACCTGATTATTCCTAACAGAAGGTCCATATGTGTACAGTATCACAGGAGGAAAAATGGATGCCTTTTGCATATATTTAGTGGGCATAATTATCTGTAAAACTGTTTGGTTTTGGATTGCTCTGGCAGTGTAATAAATATTTCAAATCCAGCACACATCAGACCTGCCAACATCTTTACAGCGAGAAGCACAATAGTTCAGCATTGCATTTTGTCAAAAAAAATGATCCATTTTCTAATGCAGCAGAAAGGCAGTAGGGTGATGGTATAAAAAGGCATTGATGAGAATGACTGTATCTGTATTTTCAATAGACTTTTCCCAAATGCAATAAATTTTGAAAATTACTGATAAGAATGTGCATAGTTACTAGAATACTTCAACCCTTCTGACCTATGGATCTACAGGTTGGAAACAAGTTCGTAACTGAAGAGCTTAAGCCATAAAGCATAATTAATGCAATAATTATTGGAATAATTCTCCAGGTTTAAAACAAAAAGGCCAATTTCTTATCTCTGACACTCAGCTATCCACACACCTACCTCATGTCCCCCTTTGCACAACACTACTTGCTGTGTATCATCCAACAGAAACAAGCAGGCACAGTGGCTGGCACAGACGGTGCTCTGCCAGGGCTTCCTCTCCTGCCACTGGATGTGGCCTGAATGTGCAAGGAAGTTTTGAAAGGGAAGCCACAGTCAGTCCCCAACTGCTCAGGTCCACTCATCAAGATGGAATGATGGGGACATCACAGGAAACATTAGCACACCTGTGAGAGCAGCATCAGAGAACCCTCGTGCTGTTCAGAGGGAGCCTAAACTGTCTCTTGCTGCTGCTTTAGCTGCTTCTACCTGATTTCTACAGCATTCCCAGGTTTTCAGTAAGGTTTTGTGGAAATCACATTTCAGAGCTGGAAAAGGGCCTGAGAATCACAGATTTACACCTTAGTGACTCATATCAGAGAGCTGTAAGCAACCGACAAATGCAGGGCAGGACCTTGGAGTGATCTGGTTACTATTTCAGACATGTTTTTTTTTTTCTTACAACATGTGATAATGACAGCAAAGTCACTAGTAATGGAGGGGGGTAGGGGAGGAGCAGCTTTACAGTAATGTTACCTGGGAAAGCCTGTTATGTCTGGATTATTCACTGAACTTTCAGTCTGGGATCAGGCTCTGAGGGAATGCAGACATATACTATGGCAAGAACATAGAGAATCATGGATTTTTCAGGACTATCCTCTTCCTTTCTGGCTTCATAGTTAAGCTGAGGGAAACTGGTCATTCAAACTAAAACTGCATAGTCCAAATTAAGTGTTTAGAGAGATGGAAACATGTGCATTCAAAAATATGGAAAAATCTGAATCCTCGAGCTTTTCTGGATATTCAAATGATTAACTTTTTTTTAAATTATTATTATTATAACATTGTTCACACATGCAAATGTAAGAGAGAAGTCCTGGTTATTGTTACATGTGTTGCAAGATGCATCTTCAAGTGAAGAGGGAAAGTTGTTAGTAAACCCTGACTGTGGTCAGCAAATTCAGCACTGCAGTCCAGAGACTATGATTGGCACAAAAAGAACTCAGACTGAGGCAGGCTGATTTAGACCAGGTCCAAAATGAGACAAACCACCTCAGCTGAGCATATCACATGACAGCTAAATAAATAAGTCATATTTAAAACTCCTGTGTATCTCAGCTGCCTCCATGCTTACTCTGTAAGCTTTCCACCTGTAAATGCAGGAAGCTTTCACAGACGCAAGTATTTAATTCTCACTTTGACTCCTACTTTTCACTGCTTTTTCTGCATTCCTAATAACAACAACCATCAGATAAAGTTGCTCATTTGACTGTCAGTCAGTGCTCTGTAGGGCTGGAAATGTGCCGGGTTTGGATGCAGTCTTCCTTTCAGTGCCAGAAAGTGCCTGTCACCATTATTAATTAAGTATGACATTTACTCTCTTCACTGGTTCTAGCCATGCCCACCATGATCTCTGTGGCATATAAATACTGCAGTTTACAGATGGGTGAAGAACAGATTTTAAGATTTATGTCGGTTACAGTAGCTCAGCAAAAATTCTGGCTTTTAGGGGTTTATTTTGGGATTGCTTATTTGTTCTGGGACAGAGAAAATCTGCCTGCTGACCAGTTATGATACACAGCTAGTGCTGTGCAAATAAGTCTAGCAAAAAAATGAGAATCAGTTGACCTAGCACATTCTCCAAGCTGTGGTCAGATGTGGCTGTAGCAGGTGACTGAAGTGGAAACTTTAGTCACCTATTATTTTGTCTGTGTTTTTTACTGATGTTGTAATAACTTGGTTACACAAATCTATACACTTACATGCATATACAAAATATGGTGGAAGGAAGAGATACCTAGAAAAGTAAACAATCAACGTGTTGTCTTGCTAGTGAAGTGGGTTAGAAATCACCGTGCCTTTGAGTGGTGTGAATTAAAAAGAGCCCACAGTGTGCTTGGAATTCCGCAGGTGGCTAAGTTCAAGAGGAAACAAAATGTGAAGCAAGTAGCCTAAGGGACTTTCAAAAGGGAGGGATTTGTAAAGTGTGATTGCTAGCACAGATATGTGATGAGCCTAATTTTATGTCTCTATTTACATATTAATTGTAATTCATCTATGGCATAATTAAGTAGGCCCAATAAAGAGGTTTTACCCAAACATCAGTTGCATCAACAATAAGCTGAAGACTACTGAGGATTTGCACTGGGTTCATTTATAAATGCTGTGATGGATCTGACGCTTGGGGGTTGTAACAGGCAACTCTCCTGTTCAAGGACTCTCACTACAGCTTTTGGAAGATTCATTTACAGAGATTTATTAAATAGAAATTCCAATTTAAATGACCACAAATGACAAAAAAATACCAACCTAGAGTACCACATTATTATTACTTTTCTTGCTACTTCTGTAATCACTATCAAGCATATGTAATGCCTACAAATACATCTCCTGAAGAGCTATCTGCAAAAAAGAAGACAAGCATGTAATGAAAGGAAGGGATGGCAAAGAGACACAGACTATTCATTTGCAGAAGCTGTTAGGTATATGTTGTATTTCCACAGTAAAACTGTATAAATACTATTTCTTACCTAGTCATTAACAGTCACAAAAGAAATGGCTAAGATTTGAAGGACAAAGGACATAGAGAAGACAAAAAAAGGCATTTAGAGAGAGATGAATGGCACATTCAATGGGGCAGACAGTGTGGGATGTGTCTGGCAGAAAAGACATGTTAAGACATGAAAGAGGACATAAAAAGACTGAACTCTACCACAGCACCATCATGCAATTCATAGATGATAGCAGTTGTGTCAATGCTACAAGAAACCTGTCAGAACCTGGCGGTGCTGATCCCACGTACATTTGCACATGCCCATGACCCTTTATGTTTCATATGGAATTTATTCTGGCTGTTTCTCATTTGACCCTTAAAAAAATGATGGGCCTGTTCTTAGGGAAATGTCTCACCTCTTTCTGTAGTCCATCCACTTCAGACATTTATCCTAGACTGGACTAGAATAAAATATAACAGAATGATCATGCTGTGGCATATGATCTTTTAGCAATAGATGAAAGCATCTTTTTTTCCCATCAATTTAAGAGGCTACTATGGTTTATGACAGTCAGTATGAATTCCCTAATCAGTATTCGAAAAATGTGTTTAGAATCAGTTCCACGTGCAAAATCAAACCTGAACTGTCTAGGGAGGGATAAGGAGAACCACTGAGAACTCCATGAGCTACTACGGCCTTTTCCCACTCTCAACTCACTCCATGCTTCAGGAACGTAATCTGGGATACTACACTTACACCATCTTTTTCCTCCTGCTTGCACATCATGATTTTGCCTTAGATGTTCTTATTTTGATCTCTTTCTTGGTCCTTTAGTCAATGAGGCACTTAAGTGATAGCATTAGTCTCTTCCTCACACTCACATGATGTCCCACACCAATTGTCCAAAGATTGTTGTCAGTTCCTAGTTCAGCATTAATAAATTAGAAATGTTATTATTTACAAAATCAACAATATGTATACAAGACAGTGTATAAACAGACAGATGCATGTTATATCCAGAGCTTCCTGGATATATATATTATATATATATATATATATTATATATATTCAAAGCTTCCTTATCTGTGGGGTTTGGATTTTTGTTGTTTTTTTTTTTTGGGGGGGGGGGTGTGCCTTTTTTTTTTTTTTTAGCAAAAAAACGACTGAACTACATATAATAATACACTAACATACTGGTACAGTAACAAAGGTTAAATAATTAATATAAGAAATCTGTTCAGAAGCATACAATGATTTACATTCAAGCCCAGAATATTTAAAAATTAATAGAAAATATTAGCATGTTAATAATTGAAATCACAGGAATGTATAATGAGATTGCACTTACTGCAGTACATTAACCATTATCTGCAGCTTGACAGGAAAATGTTTAACCTCAGAATAAATAGGATGTGCATTCTATAAGCCCCTAAGGCTTTGTTACTATTAAGCCAGTGTGATCCTTGAAAACTTGTACATGTGTACATCTTGTGGAATCATAAGTACAACATGTACTCTCACAGCATTTTTCTTTGTTTGAGAATAGTCCTTTTATTCGTGAATCTGGGAGGGAAAAATGAAAACACTAAGGAGTGACTTCACTACAAAAGAATGCAGTAAAATTAGCACTATGTAAGTGTCATTTTTCTCAATTTTTCACTGTTTTCCATACTGTTTCCTTTATCTCTCAAGAATTTCTGGTGTATCATCAGCTCAGCAAGCTGGCAGCGGCAGCAACATAATGAATTTTTTTGGTGAAATGGTTTATGACTTCACACCTATACTGAGAGCTTTAACCTCCATCCATATTTATATTTGTCCTCTATTTCTTCAATTCAAATGTCCTTTCAGGGAAGATTGGTTTCATGCAGAGAGAAGATAAACATCAGAACCCTTACCTCACATGCAATAAATTCATCATATTTATTTGTCCCCAGTACTGGTGAGTTAGAGAAAAAAAAAAATCTCAGATTCTAATACCTAAATGTAATTCAAATTCTTACAGATAAAACTATAAGAAGGAGCTGGGGGGTATGGGATGAGGAAGGAGGGGGAAAGAAACGGATGCCTTTTTTTTTTTTTTTCCTTATAGTCTGGATGATATTCAGAGCTACAAACATTAAAATTTTCATATTAGATAGGTTACTAAATTTCTGTGGCCCAGACTCATGAGAAGATGTCTGACAGCATGATTATAAAGGGGCTGCTGCGTCTGTGCAGCAGACAACGGGTGCTACTATTGTTAGAACAAGGAATCTAGCAAAAAAAGAAAGTAAACCACATTCTCAGGTAGAGACCCTGTCCAGTCATGAAAACGATGTGTTTAGAGCTTCTGTTTATTGCTGCAAATTGCAATAAGGTGAGGTGGACTGCAGTAAAGCCTTGAACAATTGGTGAAGATGCATAAATTACTGTGAAATGCAAGTCTAAAGGAATTGGCATTCAGGAAGGCCAGACAGCACAGACAGTCCATTATCCCTCTAACCACATAACTGACACAGACACAACTCCTTGATCAATCTGGAGGCAGATGCTATTGCTAGAAAACTATTTTAACAGCTTGGCATCTGGGTGCTGTGATTGCTCAAAGAAAGGGGACTGCTGCAATCCAATGAGGTGAACCTCAGTCTGCTGTGGACTTCAGATTTTAATTAAATACACTGCCTTCATAGGGGAAAGGAGGTAAAGGAACAAATGTGATTAGAAAATACAAGTTATGTTTTTCAATTAAAAAGATGTTGTGTGGCATAGAAAGCTCGTAGTGTAGTGAGTTTTGCCCATTAACCCCTAGCAGAAGTTTTAGAAGAAAGACTGCACTGATAGTAGCTCATAAAGGTATTGAGCACTATGCTCTGATTCAGTCAAGAATTTCTCAAGCATATGAGCTCAAAGATGTCCTGCAGCCACTCCTATGCCTGGAATCAGAGATTGCAACTGTACCCTACATTAAGAATATAAAGTAATAATGCCATGTTATGTGGTTTATTTTAATAATTTGTTCTCTTCTTTCCCATGCACAGCAATGACTGCATGTTTTTCAAGTTCTGAGCAAAATCATTATGAGAAAATATGGGGCAAAATTGGTCTCTACACCATAAGTGATATAAGTCCTTTATGGGTTCAGTATGGATTTATTCGAGTTGAAGGTCTGACCCTGTTATGAAAGATTTACATGAGAAGTCAGTCAAGTATAATAATTTTCAATGATTTGGAATTACACAGCCTATGTAAAATACTTGTTTTATTGCTTTGTTGATGTTTATGTGAGAAAGTAATAGATTTTTTCTTGAAATATTAATGTGAAATAATAGAAAGGGACAAAAATATACCTGTTTCATGCAGTTAGATGTTAAACTTAAATGCTGCATAAAAAATGCCAGTGTCTTTTGTCAGTTCTGGAAATGAAATACCTCTGCCCTTTATTCACCTACCCCATCTCAACAGCCCTACGGGTTTAGGTGTGATATAAGGTCACTGTTATATGCAGACAGGTACCTTGGCTTCCAAAAGGATCAATGGATTTTTTTTTTGTGTTGAAGAGAATCTGATTCCTCCTATATGTGAATCCCTCTTAATTTCTGATAAACATTGCTAAAATTAACATACTCTTCTCAAATATGTTGACTGCAGTATTTCTCTGTTGTGCCAAACTCATTTTTTTCTGCTTTCAGATGAAAGCAGACTAGTTTTTGCTGTCATTAGACACCAATGGCATTACTTAAGAGTTTCATCTGGTTACACCTAATGTGCTTCAGCATGTATGTGACCAGAGGAAAACCACCACAAGCTGAAGCTGTCTAAAAACCTGACAGTGCAAGAAAAAGAATAATGGATGTTCTTCAGTCCCTGCACTTCAGTACTAGTGTAATGCTGTTAAATCACAAATTGGCTGAGCTGGGCCATTTGGTTTACTAAAGTGGTATAACTCTCTTCCTCTGTCAACTGACTGATGCTAACTACTAGTTGTAAGCACTTTTCCTGTTACTAACCAACCTCTGGACTTCCTCAATGTTTTTTATTTGTTGAGGTGGTTTTCCTGAAACTCAGAGAGACTCATGCTGTCACTTGCATCATCAATGTCTAAGAATACATACTTCCCGAAAACCCTTTTACCTTTAAGGGTAAAATTAAACCAGCTAGAGGCTGGATGTAAGGAAAAAAAATGAATCTACAGGAAATGTACATGAAGGACCAAGTGGTCATGTGAAATGGCTGAAAAAACCCCAGAAGGATGGGGGCGAACAGGGAGAGCTGTGAATACTTGAGGTATACATGAAACGGTGCCTCATGGGGAACTGAAGGCAGATACTGAAGGCAGTCCTCTGCACTTAACTATGTGCTAACCAAAGTAAGGACTAGAGATAACTGTATGTGAATGATACATAACTGGACATGTATGACTGTGATACAATCTGACCAGAGATACATCTGAAGTATTTTCAAATGGAACAGCACAAGCATAAGGACACTAGATTCTCAAAAAGACAGACATTCAAGGAATTATGACTAAAAGACAATTGACTGGAATCAGCTATTATGCAGGAAAAACTGCATTGGAGAAGTAAACTATATTTAAAGGGGAGGTGAAAAAGAAATATCCCTAAAGTGAAATCTGAATTCCAGTAATAAACCTTTGTGATTGTGATTATTAATAAACAGAAAAATTAGAAAGAACATGTATTAAATCATGTGGAAAAATTATTAGGGAGACATACATGTCATACTGTGACATAGATACTGTGTCATACATCCACAGCAAGAGTAAAAGAGTTGTATAAAACATTTGCACACAGTAGGGCAATACACTGAGAAAAAAGGTCAAGGAGAATTAGTCATGCTTCTATAATACACGACTGTATTTTACTGTAGGAGCTGGTCTTGAAATTGAAACTTAGATCGCATCACTCCCTGAACTTTAACAAAGGGTTCTTGTTCAGGATTTTTGGATGGAGACTGTCATTACAAACACACATGGGTACGATAATGACGCTTTTTTCTTTTACTGAATACAGAAAAGTAAATAAAGTATATGCCAGCTCAGATCTAATTCTGAATTTTGCAAGGAAAAAAAAATGGGGGATGTAATGATCCAAGTGGTGGTTTTCAAACCCGGGGTCCAATTGCTGCTGCATGTATTTACTGGTAAGTTAGTAACAGAAAAGGAGTTAGTATACACCTGTCCATTTATATATACTTGTATTTTCAAAATCACAAACCCATTAAATTGACTCTTTTAATTTAAAACAGCATATAAACATGTACTTCAGTGCAAATCCCTATGAAACCACCTTCAGATTTAATTATCTTATATGAGATTATTGCCAGGTTATGCTAAATTGGAGATAGGAGCATCTACAGAGAGATTATGGTGATTCAGTTAATGCAGCCAAGCCAGTATGTGATTAAATACTTCCATGTGTATTTATCAATGTATGCGTATATACATCTATTTGTGACCTTACTGTAGAAGAAAATATTGGGTGAAATATTATTGTGACTTTACTGTATGAGACACTTTATTACTTCATAGTCTTAGTTACAACTTTACTATGAAATACTACCTGTCATAATTTTCCAGTATTTAGAAATGTTCTGCCTGATAAAAACAGCCAAAAAAGAGACAAAGATTTTTAGCAAAAAAATCATTGTGGTCTTCTATTAGTTATCAAATAATTTTCATTTTCAACCATTTCATCACATTTCTAAATTATAAAAGGAAACATTAAAATATTCCTTAGCCTTTCCTTATTTTGTTTCTTTCAAGCAGAACTTCAGGATTTCAAGGCAAAGATAGCTCACATTTGAGATTAATTACTGTTCCAAATGTTTGAGACAGGATCATGACCACCTTTCATTCAGTCTGGTGATTTGGAATCTCTGCTTTTATTCCAATATCATTGTTTCAATTATACTGAATTATGCACTTAATGTCCTTGATCCTCACCCTTTCTCATCTGAGGAATGACTAGGAATTATATGAAGACATGGGCTTAGCTTTAGTTCTTTTCCTGTATCAATGAAGACATGGATTACACAAAATTCCAAACAGCGGCGCTCTGAAAATTGACTTTAAGTAAGTGCCTACATCAAAATTACAGAAACTAAGGCATCCATAAAAATTAGTTACTTCTGAAATGGCAGCTATCCTCCTGCATCTGAAAAGCTGTACGTATTTCTACTGATAATCACAGGCATTAACCAACCAGCACATATGCCAGCAATAACAGTTCAGTATTAATGAAGTGTCTTTTTTTCAGCTGGTAATGAAATTCATTCTTGGCATTAGAACTATGCCTTGCATTGTGAAAGTAAATAGAAGATGAACAGAAATGGCATTTATTCATTAAAATTGCAAAATAGCAATTAAATCTTCTCCTCTCCTTCTGAATAATCTGTTCCAAAATATCTAAATAACAGGTACTTGGAAACAGTTGTGGGCAAAGCTGATCAGATGATAACAACTCCATTTTGTGTCAGCCTCTGAGGGTTTGAAACTCGTTTCTGTTTCAGTGTGTTCATTTTCAAAAACAAAACCCTTCAAACAATTCAGTACTGAAGAATAATCTGGAGAAGGCAGGAAGTCACACCTTGACAGATGACTCCTCTGCAACTAAGCAGCTAAACTGGGATCCATGGCATTTGACACAAGTTTAAATGGTTATTCTGGTATAGAGGAAGAGGCTCTTCATCTCAGTCATTACAAATCAAGACAGATACTGAGCTAGCGACCTACCTTACTTTGAAAATGGATTCAATTTGTTCCAAACCCAAGCTATTCCTCAATAGAAACTTTAAGGAAACCAAGAGGTCTCCAGGGAATATTTTCAACCACTCAGAAGTCAGCATGAACTCTGAGCAACCATGGGCTGATAAAGCAGAACAGTTTAGTAACAGTCCTCATCCACCCAATATTTAATGTTACTATAACACTTCAGCTGAAAATGCCTGTCAATGGGAGCCAAGTATCACCACCCTCACAATAAAATACATTACATGAGTGCAAAAAAGTAAAGATGTTTTTGAGATCACTGAGCTAATATAAAGCTCTGCCAGGACACAGATTCATTGGAGTGAATGTTTCATTAGCAACATCTGTTCTTTTTGACATGCTATTTTCTACACTTCCTTACACTTCTCTCACAGTGACACGGCTCCAGCACAGCCACTTTGGTCTGCACTTTTAAGCCTTCCCTGTAGTAAGGAATGTCCCTTATTCCCTAATAGACACTTGGATGGTTAACGGGGCATCCACGACAAGAACAAATCGGTTCCCATAAGTAACTGCTGGTATCCTGCAGTGATTCTGTCTGAGCTGGATGAATTAAAAAATCCAAAGTGATATTCCTCTCTCTCTTCCCCCCATTACCATTTGCCATCATTCCATATGTTCCATTGTCTTCCGTAGGGTAATTTTCAGCCTAAAATAATTAGGAATTTCTCTCCTTTCTAGGAAAGATAAGCAGATGAAGAAGTTGACGAGCCCCCAGTGGGACAAGGATTATTTATGTCATTACTCATGTACCAATCATAGAACAGGTTAAAGCAAACGCACGAATAACAGATCACAGATGAGGAGTTACGCAGGATACTGACAGAAATTAATGTATTACCTATTAATACAAAGCCAGCTTCCCACAGTTGCATAGGAAACAATATTAAAAAACCCAAAGAGCAAAACTGTTTACTGTTGCCCAGTAAATCATTACAAGCTACACTAGTCATAACATCCTGAAGTCTGTCATGTGTTATTTTACCTGAATAACAACCCTGAGATTGGATTAACAGCTTATTTCTGAAACATTTATTTAATTAAAATATTCCAGGAGCTCTATTGCAATAATGCAGTGTGGATTTCTATCTACATTCTGCCTGAGATCTTAGTGAAATTGCGTCAGACTTACCATGTGTATGGCAATCTAAATTTACAAATTTAAATGCTGGGGAAGAAATACTGACGCTACTTGCCTCATCAATTTTTCATCACATCAATCAAAATACTGCATGATAACATCAGCCTTTTCAAATGGGAGATCTGAAAACTTCAATTTTACGTTTTAAACAAGAAATTTGTTAAGAGCCACCACTCCTCAGATAATGCTTTGATTTTGATTGATTTTGATTTCCTTTTGTTTCTCTGTTTTTCTAGTTCAATAAATTTTACTAATAAATTCCCAGTCAGGGATAGACCAATGCCTGCTGCCTCTAATGGCCATTTTTCTCAGTGCTGAAACATACTGAAAAGTACTGCAGGTATGTATTGAAGGTATATAAAGTCAGAGAATTAGCAGTTTTAATGAAGAGCACTGCAACATCACAGAAAGCCGTTATAATGCTTAAATGGGAGCCAGGGCACTGTTTTTCTCAAGACACAGATGCATGCTGAACATGCAATTCAGAAGACGTGTCTGTGAGTAGCTACTTGACAACCCTGACATTGTGTCGTATTTCTTAGTGGGTGTTAAATAATGTAAAGGCAAGGAAGCGGCAGTTTTGCCTCTCTTAGCACCCATGAAGGCACTGCAGCAGCACTCATCTGTATTAATAGCCAATACAAAACCTACTGAATTACCCAGAGGCTTGGATCTGGCCCCGCTATTAAAAGTGCTTTATATTTTTGAAATCACTAGTTAATAAATAAGGAGCCAGCAGATGCTACAAGAAAACAAAGCAGTATAGTTCATGGGATTTATTGACCAATAAAACTTGTTGTTATTGTGAACTGCAAATGGTTTCCTCTGTGCAGCTCTTTACATCAGTTTTTAACAGCTCCTATAGAGAAGAAATCCTTTTTTCATTACATTATTAGTGTACCTGAGCCTAGATAAGTGGACAGAGAAATGTGATAGAAATGGGGAACATTTAAAACAATAAGCCCCAGAGAGCAAAAGAAAGACTGCTCAAGGAAGTGCAAGCAAAAGACAGCCAATAGTCTGATCAGAATAGAAAATTTAGCACTTGTTAAAGAAACAAACCTCAAAAGCTTTTTCAGCCCTATATTTGGCTGCTAGTGAATAAGATAAACAGGCTGGTGGGAGGTGAGCTGAGGGAATAGAATGTGAATCAAAGCAGGCAGTGTTACTGCTTTGCAAGGCAATGGTTAGACTTCATGTAGAGTAGTATACTCAGCATTTGTCATTCCTTCTTAGATAAGATATAATTTCTCTTGAAGGAATGTAGAACCAAGTAACGTAATGATGCCAAACTTCAAAGATTTAAAATGTGAAATAGGACTGAGAAAAGTTAATGTATAGCCAGCCTGATAAAAATAAAAATGACAGATTTCTCTTCAGATTGCAAGAGATTTAGGAATTAGAATTACGTCTCCGAGTCATTTTTCCTGCTTTGCTTTTCTCATTCCTCTTATTATCACTTTAAATAATGCCACTCCGGGCAAATGGCACCATGGCAGAAATTTTGGAGGGGTGATCTTGTGTAATAAAATTGTATACAAAACAGTCATCACACATTCAGGGGCACTCCTGATACATAAAACAGTCTTCCCCAAAATTTGGATCAGAAGGCAAAATTTGGTTCCCAATACTAAAAAATAATAATTAAAAAAAAAAAAGCTGGAAGAGGAAAACTGGAACAGTTTCAATTATTTTAAGACTGTATTGAGTTGTCTTAAATATTTCAAAAGAAAGTGCTTTTTTTTTTTTTAATTAGAAAAGGTTGACACATCAGCAGCTTGAAACCATGTTCTCAGTATTTTTCCTGAAGCAAGAATCTCACTAATGCTGTTTTTTCCTAAGTGTTAACATTTTCTAAGGGAGAAAAAAATTCTCAAAAGATCTGTTTCAGAGCCATCCTATGCAGCCTGACACAGCTTGATCCAAAGGACACTGAAGTTAATGAAATTACTTTTGTTGCTTTCAGGAGGATTTGGGTCAAGCCATTTAATGACCAGAAAGGGACTGGAAGTCCTAATGTAGTATACTACACTGAAAACTGACTACTAGCAGAAAAGGAATAGAGATGCTCCATAACTCAGTACATCACTGATCTGTTAGCATGGTGAAAAAGCAGGTTTGCAAAATTAAACCGTGGATAATAAGAGTTCAGCAATTGCTTCTGAGCTACATGTTCCAATCTAGCAAAAGCCATATAAGAAAAGAATCATTGCAATTGTGCTGATGTGCAGGGGCAGAGGTTCACAGCCTCCAGGCAAAATATTACAGTGCTGCTGAATGGTACCCAAGCATAAAATGGCAAGGTGGGAGAGGGCCTAAGGGATGAAGACTATGACAAGAATACATGTGAATGAGAAGACCTAGAAATCTTGACCCATTAAGCTCTTGGCATCTCTTGAGTGCCACTTTTAAATTATGGCACGGAAATGTTTTGAGACAATTTGTCTCCTCATACTTTAAAACACGGGGAATGCTCAGAGTAAGCAGCAGCTAAACATCTGGCTTCTCATCCCTGCATGTCCTGAAACAAAAACTGCACTAAGTTTAGCAAATACACAACTCCTGTCTGCTAGCCTAGAACTATGACTGTATAAAAATTCACTGGTAAAAATTCAGTATCTGGTGAAAACTGCCTGGTTTCTGATTCTGCCCCAAGTCTGACACTTAGGCCAGACCTGTCAGTGAAGCTTAGATCAGTTTTCAGCTTTGCATGGAAACTAAATGAAATCAAGAAAAATGGTTGTGGTGGTTTTTCAAGGCTTTGTGCTTTGTAATTCCATGTATTAGATTGTCAGCTTGCAGAAAACTGCATAGCTCCACTGAGCTTCCTGAAATGGTATTTACTCCAGGTGAAAACCAGGCCTGTAATGTGTAAGCTTACATGAGCAAAAACAAAAAGGGTTTTATAATCCAGAGTTTTCAAAACAAAGAGAAGACCTCCTGCTCTGCACAAAGAACTTTAGGTTTGTATTATCACATGCACAGTTAATATAGCTGGATGCACAGCAGCTGAAGCCTGTGATTTTTGGCTTGCCAAACTCAGAAGGGCTTAAAGACCTGTGAAAGGAATCATTCCTAATAATACTTAGAAGAGGTCCAACACATATTTAGAATAAATGTAGCACTGGGAGAAAGGCAAGCAAAAGCTGGCTGTGGTTCATTCATTAGTTGCATTCATAGAATTATTAAAGCAGGAAAAAAAAAAAAATTCAGTCATCAACAGACCAATGGGGAATTGTTATCATCTTACTAAAGGCCAATACCTCAAGAATAGCAGGATTTAGGGAATAATGAGGGCTTTTTAGAATTGAAAATTGCATGTCTGGTAAGCAGACAGTTTTTGAGACAATGAATAAAGGCAGCTGGAGGATGTTACAAGACTGTACAATCTATGCTACAGTGCACAGATTGAACAAAGCAAAAAATATAATGAAAGACGATAGCCAAATCAGCATATGTGAGGGCCAGTTACATCTAACTGGTGCCTATACACAGGGTCAGAAAACGCACAAAGATGTTTCATCCTTTTGGCTCCCTGTACCTTCCAAATCCAGTTAATTTCAAAATGCTTTACTGCTAGTTTGTTTGGCATGCCATTTTTCTAAAGAGAAAGATCTTTCCAGTCACAAAACCCAACAGCCCAGCTATGTCCTCTGTGAGAAGCTGCAATGCTCACAGCCTCCCCATACACTCTGTTAAGAGGAAACACCCTGCCTCTTCCAGAGCATCCCTGTGGCTGCTACTGCTCCACAGTGCCCCCGCACAAACCTCACTTCTCATAGCACTGAATGATTTCAACTGAGAATTCCAGAACGTATGATGGAAATAGACTCTGCTGACTTTTAAGTTTCCATGTTAGCAAGATTCATGCACAAAACTGTTTTGTGTTAGATCCACGGTCACAGACTGCATGAGATGATTTTCATCTATGCGCCTGCATGGGAAAATGCTTGTATTATGAAAATCAAAGCCCCAGGTGGCAGTTTCCCAAAGGCCTGTACAATGAGTGAAATACATGAAAATACATGTAATAAGGACCATGTATATCAGAGTGATATGACAAATATATAGGCTTTTTGAAAACCTGGTTTCATGTGTCAAATTCAATCCCTTTTAATCTGTCTTTAAAAAATGGTTGGATTCCTAAAAATAGCCTTAGAAGCCTCTGATTTCTGGCTGGAGGGGCAGCAATATTCCACCCGCAATTGAGTCAATTGGGTCAATTCTCATTAAGAGGCATGACTGTTTGCATAAACAGGAATGACAGTTTATAGGTAAATTCTACCCAGTATGGAGTCCATTCATTTCAAATGTTATGCTCAAAAGGCCATAGCAGCATAATAATGTGAAGGCAGGCATGAAGTCTCCAATAAAACTGCACCCACTGGGTCAGTGCCATTGCTTAGCATGCTCTGGATATTTACAGAATGATTATACACTGGGTGGTCAATCAAAGCACAGTCTGTCTGTCATTAGTATTAGACCTAAAAGCTACAGGTGTGGATTTTACACACGTGTTTCTTATCTCCACTCTCATAGGATATTACACCTATGTAGCTTTATGAAGGATTTCCTGTCATTCGTTCAAGCCTTTGTTAAAGTGGCTCTCATCCACAGTGCATCTACTAAATTAGTTTATTAAGAATACTCCTCTGGTGTTCATACCTCCTGGGAGAACTGTACCATCATTTTTTGTTCTCTCTTGTGGTCATGCAGACAATGAACTAGGAAGTCTGTTGCTTACATTTTTTTAATTTACAGTCTTATCAGTTGATAGCAGATGGTTTGGGAGAATTTTAGGGAGAAAAAGAGCCACGCTAATGTCACCTCTGTATCTTGAACTTTAGTCTTTCCCAGTTCACGTTATTTTTTAGCAAAACATGGACACCAGAGCAACAGAGCAGCCTGTCTGAACAGTGAGAGCAGCTTTTCTCACCATGAGAGACAAAGCACAAATAACTGTTCTGTATATCAGATGGGAAAACCAACCAAACAACTATACCCAACAACCCAGATACACCCTATTAGACTAGTTCTGCAAATGTCTGGTGTTAAATGCTTTGTGGTACACAAAGCGCAGTAACAAAAATTCAATCTAAAATTATGATTTTACAGAAAGGGATAAAAAAAAAAGAAAAACTGACAAAAAGGAAGAAGAGCAGGAAAGCTGTGGGATAAGGAAACAATGGGAGCAAAGCATGCGCAGATGCACAGGATCACCGCAGAACAGGCAGCATTCCTAGGGGTAAAACACCACTAAGAGGCATAATGATAACTGTAACACAGCAAAGCAGTAAAGATGGCCAAGCGCTGAGTCTATTTTGAGCTTTGGAAACCACTCAGCTGTGTTAGTGTTTTGCTCTTCCAGAGCTGATTAAGAATCAAGCATCAGGTATATTGAACAACACAGGTATGGCATCAGATGGATGCTCCTGTAGTCTTCCAGGACACAAGAAGTACCACCTATCTACGATGAAAACCACTCCCATGCAGGCACATCAGTTCAGCTCTGTCTAGGGAATGATGGTCATACAGCTTTGCAGTTCATGGACAAATCTAGCTTTTTTTTTCTTTGTGGGTATCTTCTTTTTTTTTGTTGCTGGTGGTTGAGTTTTTGACACATAGAAACATCTTAAGCATATATATTTTCTATAATTTTACATATTAATGGCAAGGAGATAAGAGCTCACCTATGCCACAAAACCTTCTGAACTTAAATACAGTATTTTTGTGTTCCTCTGATTTACATTCCATCTTAATGGTTTAAAAATTATACTGAGAGCTTCACAAACCTAGGTGTTTCGCATAATTCCTGAGCATATCTAGACCACGTCTCTAAGCAAGCAAAGTCATACTTACAATAGGTAGTACAATGTGACTGCACTTGGTCTCCCAGCATTAAGACTTGAAAGAGACACAGGTAACATTCCTATGAAGCCATGAAGCTATAGACTCTGCTATGTATTGAATCTGATTTTATAAATTCAGACTGCTTCTCTTAGAATTATTTTAGCCCAGACAAAATCAACACTATTCACAAAAGTAACTCATGGTTTCATATGTGCAGAGGACACACTACATTTGGCATGACTCTACATCATGCAGGGGTCTAAATTCCTTCCTATGGATCTTGGGGAATTTATCCTTACTGAAGTTAAACAAACTGCATTAGCCACTGTCTGAAGCAAAAAGTGGCTGTGTAGGAAAATAATGAGTTTTAGTTCCTAAATTCTCTTGGCCCAGCCACTGTCAAACCCCTGTAGTTTGTGTTTTAGGCAGAACTGGATTTAGCAAGGTCTTGACTCACTGAACAGCCTGCCCCAAAAACATGTCCAGGTAATCCAAACCATTTTCTAAGTATCACTGGAGGGCTGCAGTGTTGTGACACGGGACCAGCATCAATCCTATATGCTCATTTTCCTATTTGAGGACTGCAGCTGAGTATTCCCTGTGACATTCACAAAGCATATCAAAGCCTGTGTGGGTTTTCTACTGGAAGAATATACTTTACTTTTTTTTTCATACAGAATTAGCCAATTCTCAAATTTGAACTAAAGGCTCAGAGGAGATTCTTTTACAGGACCACAAGGAGATTATTATTGCAGTCAATTTTTTCATGCAATTGTGAAACATGCATCATCAATATTTAATGTGAATAAAAATTCAGCTGTTTTATACTAACATTCACATATACAAATTAGCACAAAAGGAGTCTCTTCTGCCTCCTGAAGGATTTTATAAACACAGTATCAGAGTACTATCACTTCTGCTAAGGGTTTTAAAACTGGAAGTAAATATTTATTGCAGAATGCTAATAATATTTTTACACATAGTAAATGCTTCAAAGAACTGTCAGATACTTCTCATTCTCCCCAGGAAAGAAGGCATATTCCATCCATAAATAAAGATGCAAAAGGTATTTATGAAGTTTAACCATGACAAGTGCAAGGTCCTACACCTGGGTCAGAGCAATTCCACACACAGCTACAGGTTGGGCAGAGAAGAGATTCAGAGCAGCCATGTGGAGAAGGACTCAGGGGTGCTGGTTGATGACAATGAACATGAGCCGGCTTCAGTGTGTTCTTGCAGCCCAGAAAGCCAACTGTATCCTGGGTTACATCAAAAGGAGCATGACCAGGAGGTCGAAGGAGGTGATCCTGCCCCTCTGCTCCGCTCTCCTGAAACCTTACTTGGAGTATTGTCTGCAGTTCTGGTGTCCTCAACATAAAAAGGACATGGAACTGTTGGAACAAGTCCAGAGGAGAGCCATGAGTATGATCAGGGGACTGGAGCACCTCCTGTATGAAGACAGGCTGAGAAAGTTGGGGCTGCTCAGCCTGGAGAAGAGAAGGCTGCGTGGAGACCTAATAGCAGCCTTCCAGTATCTGAAGGGGGCCTATAAGGATGCTGGAGAGGGACTATTCATTAGGGATTGTAGTGACAGGACAAGGGGTAACGGGTTCAAACTTAAACAGGGGAAGTTTAGGTTGGATATAAGGAGAAAGTTCTTTATTGTAAAAGTGGTGAGGCACTAGAATGGGTTGCCCAGGGAGGTTGTGAATGTTCCATCCCTGGCAGTGTTCAAGGCCAGGCTGACAGAGCCTTGGGTGAGATGGTTTAGTGTGAGGTGTCCCTGCCCATGGCAGGGGGTTTGGAACTTGATGATCTTAAGGTCCTTTCTAACCCTAACTATTCTATGATTCTGTGATTCCCAAAAATTGGGTGTGTATTGCTACAATTTAAGATTAGGCCTGTTACTGTTAAAAATGAGACAAATCCTTATCAAAGAAAGTTCCCACAGAAGTGAATGTGTGCTGAATCACCACATACTAAGGATTATCCATTATTCAAGAGGCACTGGAAACAGTATTGGAAACAGCATCAGCTGACAGTATTCAATGACAATCAGCTGGGCAGGACAATCTGAAACCTGAATGAAAGACTGCTAAAGCCGGGATGATACAAGATTAATTCAGAGTGTTTGCGATATTCCATGTTCAGCAAATTCACTGTCAGCCAAATCCACAAGGGGTCAATGATTTCTATTCCAGAGCAGGAAAGACAGTCTGGCATTCTGAAGTTGTTTCTGTGACAGGATCAATGCATGCTCTTTTTCTCCTTCTCCTGCTTTCCCATTAATCCAAGAGATAGTGAGGAAGATAAAACAAGGCCAGACCAAAAATAATTCTAATTTTTCCAGTGCAGCCAAGACAACACAATACAAGGCCCTACTTCAGCTGTCAAAGACAGGGTGTAGGATGTTACTAGGTACTACACTGCTATTAGATCTCAAGCCTCAGCAGCAAGGAAAGGTTCTTTATCCAGCCACCACCTGACTGCACGTCACAAGTATGGATTACAGATTTTCAACAGAAACAGGAAGACCCTATCGTCACCATTCTCCTAGGGAATTTACCCTAAGAAGCTCCCATATCTTTAGTTTTTACTATGAACTTGGGTGAATTGATTTTTTGTATCACATTGAAATAATACACATATGCAAAAAGGCTTTCTCTTCAGGTTATATATATTTGTAGCCTTTTATAGCCAAATTAAAAGAATAATCCCCAGATTAAAAGAACAGCCCACCCTGTCCCATGATATTCATCAGCTATCAATACATTTGCAAAGGAAAAATTTTAGTAGAAAATGCTCATCTCTTATCTGGCTGACACTGATGATGAAACTTAGAGCTCAGAAAGGTTTTTTGTCAACATATTTAAGAAAACACAGATTGGCAGAGGATCTCTCTCGTTCTTTAGGATGCATTCACTTAATGGTGATTTTAGCTTTTATTAGTTTAATGGAATTATTACACAGGAGCAAGGTAAGAATCAGATCCTAGGTATCAAGCTAATACATTTTAAAACAGGACTCAATCTTGGCTGGAGACAAGACTTGTAACTGGTTTTCCCAGTTAGCCATAGTTTGTGATGATGAATTACAGGTTGAGGGAGGTGATTATTCCTCTTTATTTGCTACTAGCGGGACCACATCTGGAAGGTAATGTCCAGTGCCGGACTCACTAGGAAAAGACATGGACATACAGGATCGAGTCCACAAAGATGATTAATGTCTTGGAGCATATGACATACAAGGAAAGGCTGGTGGGGCTGGGACTGTTTAGCTTGGAGAAGAGAGTTCAGAGGAATCTTACCAATGTGTATCAATTTCTGATGAGATGGAGTTAAGGAAGATGGAACCAAACTCATCCCAGCAGTGCCCATTGGAAGGACACAAGGCAATGGGCACAAGCTGAAACACAGGAAATGCTATTTCAACATACAAAAAAACTTTCCTGTAAGGCTGGACAAGCACTGGACCAGGTGTCCCAGGGAGGCTTTGGTGTCTTGGGGCTGGTTCAGAATCTGACTTCAGTGGCTTGAGCAACCTACTTTGAGCAGAGTTGGGCAAATGAACTCCAGAGCTCCCTTCCAACCTCAACTATTCTGCTCTTGTGAATACGATGAAAAGAGACTTTTTTTCTATACTGTTAGGAACCCAAGGTATTAATTCTACTCCCCATGCTCATAATGTTTGGTTTTTTTTTTCCTTCATCTCAAATCAGAATGAAAGCAAAGTTATGAAATATTTCATTTTGACCACCAAAATGTTTCAGACTAAAAAATATGCTGCACTGTACTCCTTCAGAACACAGTATACTGATCTTACTAAATATTTTAATACATTCTCACTGAAAGCTGCTATGAAAGTAGCATGTCCCATGCAACATTTTTTATTAACTTCTTACATAAATCTTTCAGTTGGAAATTATTCAGCCTATTCTTAAAGCCACTCATTGTCAAACCCTAGACTCGTGGCATGTCACTGATATCACTGAATATTTTTGCCTGTAAATGCCTTATAACTAATGACATATCACTAATATACAAAATAGGTATAACATACACAAAAGGCCCAATATAAAGCATAGGAAGATTGCTATACACAGCAATGTATTAAAAGCCTTAATACATCTCCTCAATTTGCAAGTAGGTTTGTTTTCTCTTTTTGCTGTTGATTTGTTTTTTTTTTTTTTTTTTTATATTGGAGATACTTACATACTTCCTCTTTCAAAAGAGAAACAATGAAATAGAGGAGAAGCCCTCCTTCCACATGCAGATCAGCCATGCTGGCATCCCGAGCAATGCCCATTCAGTGCATACTTGCCTTTCCTTTTCTATATAGAATTTCTTGCTTCAAATAACCTGCAGTAAAGCTTGGTTTATTTGTCTTTCTCAATTATCATAGACCACTGCATGCAATAATCCTTTTATACATTCTTTTAATTAGGTTGTAAAATGTGACCAGTTCTTTTCTGAAATGTATATTTATCCAATTAAAAATATATAACTGCTACTATTTATCATTAATTATTATTTCGCAGATAAAAGCTAGGAATTTGCATTTTATTACACACCATCAGTAAGTCAAGAAAATGCAGTCAAGTTCACCTCCTTGCAGTTACTGAAGTTGAATCTAGACTAAAACTGAACTCATGCTAGGCACCCAAATTAAATGAATGTATGTTAAATGATACCAGATGAGTGCAAGATATATACTTTATCACACGTTTAGAGTGCCAAACTGTCACAGGAAAATAACATCAAATACGTAAAGCTACTGTACACTGGCGACCACATCAGCAGTGCTCGTTTTGTTCTTCAGTCATCTGTATCTAAAGTGCAAGCTCGTATTTCTTAGATCATGCTTAGACTAAAACTGGATATACACATTGTCCCTTGAACAATGTCAGCTAGAAGTATTTTTGTAGCAGCAAAAGCCCTGGGGTAGATGCAGTCACACTGAGAGAAAACAGCTTATTTCATTCAGGGAAGTGGCATAAGCAATTCTGACAAAAGCAGTCTTTGACTGCTGTAAGTTGCACCCAGACCAGGAGGATTTTCAAGCAGAGCAGCCTGTCTTTTTGGTGAATGTCTGAATGACTAGGATTCTGTGAATTCTATCTGCTGGTTTAATCATCAATTTTCCCAATAAAGATCAGGCACTGACAGGGGACATGATAAGAACACTGATTTATGGCTCCCCTATACAGCTCTACCAATAGATGCAACAGCAAACCTTTGCAAAGACTACCTAAAAAACGACTGAATAAACCCACTGTTACTAAGTTAAGGGTTGATCTACACATAACAGATCAACTTCTTTAATTATACTTTCAACTACATTGATAACAACGTTCCTCTGTTGATGTAATATGCTCTCAAATATTTAATATGCTCAGCTGGTCTGAGGCACCTCCACAGTGGTATAACAGGAAACATACTAAGTGAAAAATTAAATGATTACGTAACTGGACTACGCTATATTAAGGTCTAGCAGTGCAAGCGTACCAGTGAAAACAAACATGGAAGAGAAATTCTCCTGTAGAAGATAGTGCAAATAGACAAAACTTAGGTTTTGATACCCAAGATGGAGAGATGGAGAGGAAACCAGGTGCTACAACACATAGAAACTAACCCAGTTTTTACTTCCTAAAGATTTACATCTTGGTCCTTGCGAAGAAAAGAAACCACCAGCAGTATACTCTTTAGGATCATATCCTAGGCAGTGGCAATCAGAACTCAGCTTTTTAACAGAGATAGACAAAAGAAAAAGAGGGTTGGCAGGATAAACACTGGGTGCTGTTCATTGCAAGATAATATAGTAAAAGATGTAATATGTAACACAACTCAGTTCTTGAGCTGTTATTTAGCAAAACAGGCTACGCAGCTTGCTTGAGAACTCAGTCAAGTGCCAGATGATAACTGAATCTGAATGACACATTCAAAAAATCTTTCTTCTGTTTTCAAATTGTTAATTAAAAGTACTTCATTTTAAGAACATGACTTATCATCATCTTTCAGAAAAAAATGCAGTCAAAACGACAGGGCAAACTGACTGTCATGAAACATGAGGTTGTGTACGCCTGTCTGGACACAGTCCTATCATTAAGTCAAAGAATCACATGATTCGCTTCCAAGATTCAGTATTTCAGATGCATGGACTCAGGGAAATCAGAAATGGGACCAAACACTGACCCTTCCTCCCTAATGATGACATTTGCTGTATCATGAATCAAAATGAAATTAATCAAAATAATGTTTGATATCATAGCTATTTATCACAAACATTATTCACAAACAACAGGGGCTCTAAGGAGAAGGAATTTAGTTATGTAAGTGTCCTGATTTATAATGCTTAGGAGTCTACAATAATCAGATATTTTACAGTGGTATTAGCAGTGCTCTTGCAAAATAAAGCAGTACACAAACAAGACTGTATTTGATAATGTGCTCCTAGAGAATGTAACACTATAAAATTCCTGGATAGCTCCTCAGCTGGCAGAACCCCACTGGAGTCTTGCCATTTACACCGAGGATATGACTGATTACCAAATTTCTCCTACGCAATGAAAAGTGTGTTTTGCAATGTGTCGACTACACTTCACATGCAAGCAGAGATCCATAATCATTAATGGATGGCAGTTAATTCTTCCTGCACACACTGGCAGAAATGACTAGCAGCTAAACTAATGCCTGGAGCTCTACAGCAGTACTCAGGCAAGTGTGGTGGAATCTCCCCTTGTCAGTCAACTTCTGTTTTTGACAGCAGTTTCATCAATGCTCCTATTAGTAACAGCTCTCTGAATCCTCACTAGTGAACAATACTAATAGACTATTCAGTATCATGGTATTTTCAAAAAAATTACTAGATGCTTCATTTTTATTATTTACCTGTTACTAATAACATTGCACTTGGTATTAGATCTAATGTTTAACAACAGGGACTCAACAAAAAATTGTATCTAATTTGGACTCTGAAGTTGACACAAAATGAAGCTAGTTTGAGAAAATGGATTCCAGTGACAATGCAGTAGAATACCAAAAAACTTTGGGAAGGGAAATGAATCTTAAAAGACTACTAACAGAGGTGAATACCAGGATTTGGTCAGAAATGGGAAATAGTGCAAATATTGGAAAAAATAGGCCAACTAAAAAAAAAAAAAAATAATTAAAACCAAACCCAACATATATATTGTCTTAAAACATTGGAAAATGTCGTTACCAGCTAATGGTGATACCTGCAGAAGGAAAGGGTAAAAAGGAGGTATTTTCCTGTGCTGGCTTATACAAACAGTAACATCTGTACTTGTAATTTACCCCTAAAGGGTGTTTTAAGCCACTTTCCACTTAAGCCAGAGTTTTATTTTGCCTGCAATTCTGACCGTTTTAGTCCCCTCATAGAAATTCTGATTCTCTACTTTGGGTCCATTTCTTACTAAAAGAAACTTTTTCTAAGGACATATTTGGGGAAAGTATTGACATGACTACACCTCCAAACACTTTTCCCCCTCCAATAACTCTTGAAACCAAAATACATGTCTCAGGAAAGCAAGGAGGATTGCTCCCTTCCTCTTTCCTCCCTTAAGAGTAAGAAAATTACTCTCTCCTGAGAGACAGCATCAGGGTTTAAGTGCTGTGTTTGAAGTTCAGACTCCTGACTCCTACAATGGGAAATAAGCAGAATTTAGCACCTAGATTAAAAAAAAAAAAAAAAATCAGCAGGATTAGGGAACAGCCTCCTGAACATACTGGGTATCTAAAACATAGTAGATAGAACTTTCTGGTCCAAAGCCTTCGAGCTGCAACATGTACAGACCAAGATGTCCTGATATGGGAAAAAGTGCCTAGCTCAGAAAGCAACTCTGTGAATTAGACATTCATTTCTGCCTGGGTTTTTGGAAACTTCGATTATTAAGCATATGTACACTTAACATGCAGAGATCATGCTTCTCAAAAAAGGGAGCCACCAATTAACCAGAACTAAAAAAAAAAAACCCACAAGGATTCATGAAAAGTATTACTACACTGCTTATTTGCCAAGGTACTGAAAAATGTTGGTATTCTGTTTTTCAGGCTGTTTTATTTATTATAATAGATTCAAATACTCCACACTACTGACTGGATTAATATTCTTGGAGTTTCTGGCTGCACAGAAGTCCATTTTCTAAAAGAATATTTTAGATTCTGGTAGTTTGTGTCTCCTAGGTATCTGTTACTTCCTTTATGCTTTCATTCCCTCCTTCTCCCACCTCTATCATAACCTTTTCCTAGTACTCATAAGTGCACAAGTGAGTCCCAGAACCTTAAAGTTACATGTTCACAGAGTAGGAGCAAGGGTTAGAAAGAGTGCACAAGAGAAGCTGGATGAGAGTACACCCCTCTCCTCAGCTAGTTCCAGCTAGTTTTCAGAGCTTTTGCTTGATCCATGTGCACCATGTCTGAAACACATACCCAGGCATCAAACCTTTGTCTCCTGATTCAGAACTTAATCACCTGAATTTATCTGTGAACTCTACTCCTAAGTTATAGATGATCCAGCCTAACATCATGGTGAAGTAACTTCTTTTGATCACACCACTGATGCCTAGAACATAAGCCTTACAGTGCATAAGTTGTGAGGTCTGTATTTCACCAGATCCATTCAAGCCTTAAGTAGTCTTGATTATGGCTGATAATGTTCTTAATGCCAACAAAATTAAGTAGCAATAAAGGCCTCTACCCATTTGGAGTTTGGACTAGTGAGTGGTGAATGAAGCCTATCAAAACCCATTAACTTAAGTCATGTAAGTCTCAGTGCCACATTTCACCACATGTAATACTACCTACCTCACCAGCCACAGATATGTGCAAAAAAAAATACTGAGAGACCAGGAAGTGTTTGGATACATCTCAAAGCAAACTGTAAGTGTATATGCTCTGTGGAGATACTTATTTTCTCTTTTTCCGCTATTTTCAGAATACAGCTGTTAAAATCTCTCTTTCATATCTGAAGTAAAAAGTTAACATTGTCTTTCTACCTTCCATTAAATTTTCAGTATTTTTATTTTATTTTCTATTACAGCTGTAGATACTGACAAGGTTCCCGTGAAGAAATGACAGTGCAGACTGAGACGCTGGCACATCTCTGATGAGACTAGTGATGCCAAATTTACTCTATAAGTAAAATACTTGCAGTTTTCTATATTCATGTTTATCCCACAACCACTGCTGTGTATTTCACCGTTCACACGGAATTTAACTCTCTTCCTCCTTAAGCTAAGATTGTAAGTTTTAATGGCCCTTCATTACTCATAGAGGTGAAAATCTTCAAGAACAGTGGGCACAACATTAAGAATTACACAGACGAGAGCATGCTAAAACCTGGCAAGAGTATTCCTGTATACAATCATTCAAGAACTCTGGACCATGACCCTACTGGTCAAATAAGCAACAGCTTGTGTCTGTTTGTACTTAGATGAGAAATCTTTCATATCTCTGACAACACAGTCTGAGGTTCTGAAAAGCACTGTGTCGCTGGCACATGAAACAGTGCTCGTCCCTTTCATACATACCTAAATCAGTGTTATATGGGTTTTAACACAGGTATCAGAAGCTGTTTAATCAAGCGACCCTATGGCTGAGAGCCAAAAATTTCTCAGTGCTGTTCTTAGAAATGCATTATATCAATGTGTGCATTTAGGCAAATCACTAATCCAAACCACATCACTCTCCTTATTTGCAAACTGGAAAATAATGACAATTCCATACTTTCAGAGAGTTAACTGAAATCCATGTCATGAAAGGTTCATAAGAGCAATAGGCATTAATATTTACTATTGTTACTTAAGTTGTAGAAAACCTGAGAACAGCCACTAGTTAATATTTAAAAAAGCAGATGAATTGTGTTTATCCCCAAGGCATGAGTGCCTTTGACCTCTTCTCATCACTTGTTACAGAGAACAGTATTTCAAGTAAAATGTGGCAGATAATAGTTGTATCTTGGCCATTTTCCAGTATAAACACTTGGTTTTTGCTTACTTAAAATTCAGTGAAATGTGAACATTATTCTTCAGTATGTGCTCCACAGTATTGTGGGATTTTACTTTAAAATGACACTGGTGCTGGTCTTAGTATCTGTTACATAAATTTGATAGTGGTGTCTGGTCAAATTCTGCTCCCAGTGCCCATGCAAACCTGGGAAGTTAAGCAAGTGCAGGAAAATCAGTGCAGTTTCCCAGTTGCAACCAAAGCACAAATTTTGTTAAAGTGAACTCTATGATCTTCCCAGATGAAAACAAACAAACAAACAAAATGGATAAAAGGGAGAAGGAAGCGCAGCCTTGAAGAATGACCAATGACATGTACTGAAGGCTCAGCTTCTACTATGAGGCCCCTAGTGCAGAGCTCCAAAACTCAAATGTTGAAAACAGCGGTTAGGCCTTTATCACAAACTGATACTGGACTTAGCTATGGACATACAGAGCTTAAAGCAGGAATTCACCAATTGACCATACAGTCACCTCAGGTTTAGGCCAACAGCCATACATCTAGCACACAATTTCTTGCAAGTTCACAACACAGGTGATGGGTGCTAGTTATGGAGCTGTCTCAGAGGTATGGGTTTTGTTCTGGCTCATTGGGACTGGCTTATAAACATTTGTAGTTAAGTTCTGAAACAGCCTTACTACAGGCTAAGAACCAGGCTTTTTAAAATAGCATGCAACCTGTGGACAGTTTAGCTTGTGCTGGCAGGGACAACAGGCAGTACTTAATGTGGGTATCATTAAATAATGAGTCTTCTTTAAAAATAACTCTTGTCTGATCATCACTGAAAACTATGATTTTAGTAATAACATCATATAATGCCTTTAAAAGGAAATGTTCAGAGCTAAGCAGGATTTGCTTAATTACTTAACCTTTGCAGTGTGGAGGATGCAACGGAAGCAATATAAGCTGCAGAGAGATGTGTTTATTCACATGGGAAGCCATCAAAAAGCCCTTCTGGAAGAGGAGACCATTGCGGACTACTACAGTATGATGTATGAGTCACGTTGCTGAAATCAACTCTTGGATTCAACACTGCCATTTGAAGGGACAAAACCATTATTTTCTTTAGCCATTCAAGCAAGGGAAACATACTAATTCATCTGCCAGCATAGACACCAGAAGGAAATTGTGTATTCATTTTAGTATTCAAGACATTGCTCTATTGCCTTATTCATACAAAATTCAGCATCTCTTTCGAAAACAGCAAAACAATGATTTTGCCTTCATTTTAATTTGGAAGGAGTCCAAATTAAGCTATTATGAGAGATAAACGATACAATGAGAGCTGCATGCAATTTACTGTAAAAAATGAATAAGCAAAATGACCTCTCAAATGTCTGCATTTTTCTTTTTTGAACTTACTGAAATTTTAATGTTCTAGGTAGTGAAGTCAAGTTTCATATTCAGTTTTCCTGCTAATGTCAACATGCACATGACAGGTCCCAACCAGGCAGAAAAACAGGACATTAGGATGCCAATCTAGTGTTCCATTATTATCAAGAATAAATGAACTCAACTTATACAGAGGTTCTGTATTAAATATTTCCAGAATACACTCCTATGCACAATACTGTCTCATAGGAATTTGACTGCCAAATATTAGTTGTTATGGCAGTGAAAAGAAACTTTGAGAGCCTATATGAGATTATAATTGTGAACTAAAACATCCTGGAAGCACTAATGAACACATAGGCTCCTGGACCCTATGATCACAAACGTTCTGAGTAGTGAAGTCTGCCAGTTCATAGTAAAGCCCATCTTCAGTTCTGCAGCTTCAGGCTTTTAATCCTAAGTAAGCCAATCAGATCCATATTAAGTCATGAACATATTATGTTAATAAGCATAATTATGCTAATGAACATTCCTTCGAGGAATCTTCATTCTTGATTCATTAGTTAGATAGTTTCATCTGAAACCAAGGGAAAATGTTTTGAAAAACTCAATTAACCCCTTTGAGGTAATCACAGACCTCAACAGACTGGCGCTCAATACTACCTCTCCTATTTATTCCCAGACTTACACCTGTTTATAGTCACCATTTCACTGGGAATTCTATGTCTTTTCACATTCTTAATTTCATTTCTGACTGGGACATTAACTCTTGATTGGAAAGAAATCCAAAAAAACAAACAAAAAACAAAAAACCCAACTCAAAAACCAACCACCCACAGAAAAAAAACCTCTAATTGTGTCCCATTTCTGAAGCCCTCTGTATTATTTTCAAGACCTAGTATCTTGATTCAGTGCCTGGTGCTGTTGGTTCTGCAGACTACCCCATTAGTATGTTCTCCTGAGCAAGAATGGGAAAACACTAGAACAGCAGAAAAGTTGTCAGAGTTTGCCTGTACAGGACTCAAGTAGCTTGACTAGCCAGGGACTAGCCTACGACTGGCACTATCCTGGCCAGTATATACGCTGCATTCTCCAGTAAAAGGAGTCTTTGCTACAGGTGGTACTATGTGATTCCTATCATGCAGCTCCAGTTTCACATTCCTGATCTGACATGATTACATGCCAGAGGTTATGCTTACGCTCCAGTGCACAAGGGCACACCCAGGATCACTTTTCTCATGATGAAATACATGAATTCCATACTCAGCAGTGCCCCACCAGTGGATTTTTAATACGCTTTATTAGCTTAATATGCCTGAAAACTGCATTTGCACACAGAAAGGCCAGGGGATTGTCAGCCCTAGATCCAGCAGCACTGAGAACAGAGCTTTGCAGTCCTGAAGCCAAGACTATATGAGGGAGCACACACGTGGCATCTGATGGGGCTAAAGACCTGAGAAGTTACAGGTCTTGCAACCCTCCTCTCACCACTGTGTCATTACTTCACTCCATCAAAACTGAAAAATAAAACATGTGAAACACTCTGCTGTGACCTGTGTAATCCTACAGAGGTCACAGCAGAGACTGATTTATGATGATTGACATCTGCCGGTGATTATGAGAGCTGGTTGCCAGTATACCAGATATTACTCATGCCTGCAGAACAGGGCACAGAGAAATTATTTTTCCTTTTAGTATTCGTAAAGGTTTTCTTTTCTTAGCCTTACTCAAAGAAACTTAAGGCCCTGGGAAAATGATGCAGCATATATAAGCCAGGCAAACACTATGTCAAATGATTTTAAAAATGTGTTTTAGTTGGTGTAAGGTTTTGACTTAATATGTAAGAGAAAATGAATGAGTCTGAAAATCTCTGTTTAGTAGTTTAGAAAATGGGATCTGAGATTGCTTTAAACAAGGTCATAAAGACCTCTCAACCTTTCTTCTTATTTATTTTTCAAATATACTGACTGGCTTGATGGTGCACCACAGGCAAATACCAACATCCTTCACATAATGAAACAGTGTCATTATTTTATCTGGACAAAATCCCAGTGTAATTGCAACCAAAGTAAAACATCTCTGAGCCTGCAAAGAAGTGTCAAAACAAGAAACAGAATAGCAGAGACCTGAGATGTTTTCCATTTGCAGACCTTCATGTAGGTGTCTTTTTCATACTTTAAGCCATATATTGGAAAGCATAATTTGATGACAGACGTGAAACTGTGCATTAGTTTTTATTTTGACAAATTCATTAAACATCACATAGCCTGAAAAATGAACAAGGAGGCACTAAGCCAGCCTGGAAGATTGTACTTCATAAACTGAATTGCTCACATGGGCAACATTTTGGTGGAAGTTATAGATTTTCTAGCATATCCCTGACAGATAGCACTAATATAACTTCAATAAAAACTCCAGATATGTCAGTATAAAATTTTTTCTAGCATCGAAAGATGTAAGATACTTCAGCTAACAAATTGGAAGACTCCCTATTCCTCACGGTACGCTAACTTACACATCGGATTCTAGCAAGTATTGAAACCATGTAAGGTACAGCCGGCAGCTGCAGGTACGCTGCTTATAAAAGTTGCACTAAATTAAGTTATCAATGTACTACAGGCAATAATTGGAATTTAATACCTAGAACAAACATTCCTGTAAAATGTTAGTATTCTTCTATTTTTAACTGCTAGATAGCAATACCTCAAAATTGACAGGTGAATGAAAAAAAAAACCCAACCGTGTTTGCTGCATATAATTGATGTTCTTTCTCTTTGTTCCCAACAGATGACGTTTCACTTCCTCCTAAGATTTACTGAATTTTAAAATTGCTATCACTTCTAAATTGATTTGGTACAAGAAGTACAAACAGCATCATGTTCTGCAAGAAAAACAGATAAAGGACTTAGAAGGCTGTCAGTGCATGAGAACAGGATAGTATCCTTACCCATGTATCTGCGCATACCTGTATGGACACAAACATCAACAAAGAGCGTTAGATTTTGTCACAATACAGGCCCAATACAGTGCAATGCATCTGAGAGAAGACAGTGTTCATCACTAGCTTTCATAGTCTTGAGTCACAGAGTCCTATATTTAACTATTAGCACGAACACAGAGTAGGGTATTTTTTGTCTATCACAGGCACTTTTTATATTTCTACTTGTCATTTGCCTCTAATCCAGTACAGTCACACGATAATACAGCATGAAAGATTTTTTTTCATTTGAGTTAAAAAAAGAGGAAAATACATTCAAGTGGTGAAATCATCACATTTTCTGTGACCTGCAGACAGCTGTGCTGCATTCTGTGAAGGCAGATGCTCTATCTTCATATGAGAAATGTTACTCAGATACTGCATATCCTTACTCAGGAGCCTTAATATTCAGGTTTCTGAATACTAATGGGTAACATTAAACCGGTCCATAGGATCTGAAGATGTATCAACACCTGATACTGATATACAGTTCTGCCGTACTTGTATGTAAATTCTGGCATAAAATGCTGTTCTCTAAGAGAGATGTAGTATTGGCAGCATTCAGCTTCATCGAAGTACTTGCAAGTACACAGCACTAGGAAAATCCTGAGGCAGCTTCAGAGTGGTCAGACTGTTGGTGAAAACATGATATGCCTTCAGTACCATTTCTTTAAAAGAATGCCCACTCTCTCTGCAGCACAAAGGGCTGGAACTTTCTTTACCTACGTCTCTGGGCCCCTGGCAAAGAAATTTATTTCCTTCTCCCTTAATTTACACAAGCTCTGCTGTTTCCAGAGTACCAAAGTGATCCATTACAAAATCCACAGCATTTTTACCCAGTAAAAAAGGGTAGAAACTGGGTAAAACAGTAAAACTGTGAAAAAACAGTAAAACTGGGTAAAATAGTATCCAATTCCCATCTCACTAGTAACTCCCCTCTTCCCTCCAGCCCCTACAAATAAGACAATAAATCTGGATGCTTCTTGAATTATTATTATATTGACATGACTCAAAATTCAATTGACTCTCAAAAACTACACTGGATATTCTGGAAGAACTGATTATTCTTTCAGTTAAGACAATGGATGATTTCATTCTTCCTAAAAAAGCACCAGCTGCCCCTCTTTTTGCTGTCTGAGCCAAAGAAGTGAGCAGATGTAGAAAACTTTGGTTTTACTGTTGGTCAAGTACAAAGGAACGAGAAGAAGGTGTTATATCCACAACCTGGTTGAATACAGTACTGGTAAATACTTCAGGAAGATTTCATCTTCTGCAAACAACTGCAGTAATTTCCATAATTTATTCTTTAAATGTAGAAATGTACAGGGCATTAATTCCTTTGTGTTTTTTTCTCTTAAAAAAAAAAACAATTAATCTAATACCCATACTGCATATATCTTCCAGAATGATTATTTCACTTGTGAAGTGATGAACACAGAAGACAAAAATCAGCAGATGATACTATCACTACAGTGGTTTCCAGATAAATATCTGTGGTTAGAGCAGAATTCCCACACTGTGGAACAAAAGCAGAAGTTAAACTGAATTACTGAAGTACCTACAGAAATTTTCTGTGTAAGAAGGTTAGACTGGAGGAAATGCTATCCTGCAGAGAAATACTAACTTGCACACGAAGTCAGTGTTACAGACTTCTCACCAGCAGCTGGAAAATCAAAACCATTTTACTTCTAAAAACTTTAGTCCATAAGCCATGTTTTTACATGCTCTATATGTTTCTTGTTTGTTTTCAAGAAAAGACAACGCTTTGAAGCTAAAAGCTCCTTTGAAGATGAAGTATTTGTCAAAATCAGGGAGCTACAGTCAGAAACGTTTAGAAGGAAATTCTGGTAGGAAAATTGCTAAGGACGTACAACAGTTTGCCTTGGTTTGTTCTCCTGAGTGGAAAAGAAAGCCAGATCCCTCTTTTGTTACACCAGTCCTGTTTGTAATAGCAAAGCCCCTTACTGAACGTCCATCCACACTGCTTGCAAGCCATAATGCACTGGAACAGTCAATAAGGTAATAGTAGAGGTTAATAAAATTTGAAATGCTTAGAGATTTGACTAGACAGAGAGAAGCTCTTCCAGCTCATGAATCTTCCTGTGTCACTGTTACATTCTGGAGGAGCATTCCCCACCTGTTAAGAGAAGGCAATTATGGTAGGTGAACAGATTGCATGGATGACCTGAACCTTGTTCACAACAGATGAGAAAATATGACATATTGCTCAAATGTTTTAAAGGTTTTTAAAGCTGGTGCAGAGGAAATATCAATGAAAGTGGGGAGGTTGAATGCTGGGCTGGGGGTACGTCTGTGAGACCATAAAACCACCAAGGACTTACCGTATAGATATCCTTGGAATGGCATTCCATAGGAACAGCAACATAAATGAGATACATTTTACACTTAACAAGTGTGTCTATATGTAATACACGTATGGATCTCATATCACCAGTGATGACAGAAAAAGTAGGTACTCATGTATGTGAGCATACGCAGGCTGGCAAAGCTGTACCTGACAGAAGAGGCACAACTTTTCTGGGGTACCTTTTAGTGGGCTAAAACTTAGCCTCTTGTAATGGCACCTATTTAAGATTTAATTTTGTCGTGGTTTAAACCCAGCCAGGTAACTTGTTCACTCACTCCCCCCCCCTTCTTTCCCTCCCCCTACTCACAGAGGGACAGGGAGGAGAATTGAAAAGAATGCAACTCCCATGGGTTGAGATAAGAACAATTTAGTAACTAAGGTATAACACAGATCACTACTGCTACCACCAATAATGATATTGATAAAGGAAATAACAAGGGAAGAGAATACAACACCTCAGCACCAGCCGACCGATAACTTGCCTCCCCCAGCCCGACCAAGCACTGACCCATACCTCCTCCAACCCTGCAGTCTACCAGCTCTTCCGGCTAACTCCCAGTTACATCCTGGGCATGACGTGCTGTGGTATGGAATACCTCTTTGGCTAGCTTCAGTCAGGTGTCCTGTCTGCTTCCTCATGGCTTCCCCTCCTCCCTGGCAGAGCATGAGGCTCACAAAGTCCTTGACCAAACCAAAACATCATTGTTATCAGCTCTGTTCCCAAGCTGAAAGTCAAAACACAGCACCGCACCAGCTACCAAGAAGGAGAAAAATGACTGCTACTGCTGAACCCAGGACAAATTTCAAATTGATTCAAAACCAGTCCAATTCAGACTTTAAGAGCAGTACTCTGAAATTAAATTTACTGGACTGACTCGCAAATGCATATTATGATTGAACATATTTTCCTAGCTTTAAAACTTATATAAATTATTTTGGACACTAAAACTGTTAAAAATTTATGCAGACACAGAAAAGGAATAATGTTGCTGAATGTTTAATGCTATTCATTTCCCAGCACTGCCTCGGAGTAAACAGGAATGACATGTTCCTTTCTGATTATGGGCTGTGAGATCAGCTCACTTCTTCATGCTGATTTCTCTGTTCTGTGTGCTTCTCTCATAAACCTTTGCATCTGCCTTAGTCTTGCTGCCCGCTAGCATATGGTGCACTTGTATATGAATGTACTTGCACAAAACAAGAATAAAGTGGGGGTTTAATACATTTCCTTTACCAGAAATGGAAGCTATTCCTTTCATATTGTACTAAACAGATAATGATCTCTTAATTGCCTTAAAGTTTTTCCTTTTTGATTGTAGCTATGCTGTGATTTCTTTCTTATCATATATCCTACTCTTATAAAAAAAATATATCTAAGAACAATACATAACAAAGGGAGGTTTCAGTTTTAATATATGCAGAAATGTTTTTTTTTTTTTTGGCTGTGTGAATCAGCCTTATGAATATCATCCTTGGATTACTTCCCCAGTGTAGCTTTACTTACACAGTTACGCAACTGCTATTCAGTTTTCAAAGATACAGAAAAATAAGGTTGAATATATGACTAGGATCTTACTGATGTGTTTTAAAGCTCACTCAGGCGTTCTTCAAAATGATGGTCAACATGTTGACTCTGAATAAATGAAGCTGAAAATCACATTTTCTCAATATATCACATCAGCATATGCATCTGCTGATCAGTGTTAATTAGTCCTATATTTTCCAATTTGTAATCTGTGTATGTTTTATGGAGATGTAAGTAGTAACACATTAGCATATATAATGTCTCTCTGGAAAGCTGCTGCTGAGCAAGTGACCAATAAATTGCTGTTAATGTAAACATTAATCAAATTGTGTGCCAGTATGGGAAGGTCTCAAGTTTAGAGGAAAATTCACCTTTCTACCATGTATCTTACTGTTGAGCTGTAACTAAGATAATGGTCTCTTCTGAATATTCAATGACAAATAAATATATTTTGTTCAGCATCTTTTATGCCAACTTGAAAAGCTAATTACTTCACCATTAGTGTGGATGCACACCAGTCAGGCTACAATGGTGAATTAAATTTCTGTCTGTTAGATGAAGGAATTAACCCCCCCAAAAAATAACCCAACCAAAAAACCCACAAAAAAATAAATGAAATAATTTAATCTGAGAAAGAAGAGGTCAGCATATAATGCCACAAAATGATGAATACTTCACAGCAATGTAGTGACCTGTATTTGGCCTAAACAAGCTACTGTATGATCACAAATGAGCCATTACTATGAACAAATGAGGGACTGCAGTTACAGTATGCAAAAGATAATAAATGTATAAAATACAATCTATTGTCATGAACAGAAAAAGCATTTAAATTATACAGCTGTTATGCATTTTAATAACATTCTTTATGTCAGCCACCCTTCAAAATTTCTCTCATTCTTAAAGGAGTTGTCTTGCCTCGAAAATCCCAAATCACTGAAAGAAGTGAAGCTAAACCAATCATCCTATGAATTTCCCAAGGTATGACTACGTACATAAACAAACTGAACATTCCTACAGAAGGAATGTTTATTGTTAAGTTTGGCCAAGAAAAGGAAGACTTTGTGAAAAGTTCACAGAGAGTTCAATTGAAACACTGCCATTCCTCAGCTTCAGTGCAAATAAAGATAAAATAGGTTATCTAAAATAAGAAAAAGCATTAAAGAAGGCTGAAGAAGTGAGATGTGTTGAAACGTTATCGATGAATCTTACATATATTCCTTTTTTAACTATGAAGAGGTGTATACTGAAATCTGCTCATTCAAAAACATTCTCTTCCTAAAGCTAACTGAAATAGAAATACCTTCAGTCGCATGGTTCTACATAATAATTAGAGGCACATGCAGCACAAAAGAGAAGTAATCTTCCTGAGGAAACTTAGGGGACTGTGATGATGTGCCAAAGGATATAGGGAGCTAAATGATGAAATGAAGAAGTATGAGAGAGATTTCCAGACAAGACATGGCAGGGAGCGCATTAGCTGTTGAGGGGCAAAACCCTGGCGCTCTGCCGCTAAGTGCTGACAACCACCAAGATTCACTCATGTCAATGGAAACTGAAAACGCACAATGTTTCATAGCAACATGATTTAGAGGAGCAAGACTGAGAAGGTAAAAAAGGATGGAAAAAGCTCATGAATTTATGCAAACTTTAAGCTGAAAGCAAAGCAGCAGAGCTGAGGTCTTGGAAAAAAAAAGGTAGATTACTTGTCAGAGGCAGAAGTCTCAGTCTACCAGGCCTAAACAGGCAACGAGAAGAACATATTTTTCGTTGTTACATTTATTTTCTTTGTTAGAAAGTGCTATTGTTCAAGCAGATCCTACAATACTGAAAACATGCTAAGTTTTTGTTAGGACACACCAAGGTACATGGTGCTTCTCACTACTAAGGACTGAAGGAAATACTTTATAAGGGCGATGAATACTAATAAAGGATGGCTGTTTTTTGCAAGAAAAGAGGAGGTTCATTTCTTGAATGGGTTTTTAAGCAGGCTGATTTCCTGATCAGAATAGCCATTTGTTTTTTAGAATACTTCTTACTATTTCCTTTTAACCTTTTTTGTAATGTTTATTTTGACTGGTTTAATTGCAGTAGTAACCACCGCTAGAAAACTAAAATACAATGATTTTTTAAATTAGCATTATTTCCTGAAAAGAAAGAAAGAAGAAACATTATTTCTAACCACAGTAAAACCAGCAAAAGTTCAGTAGGTTTTGGTACTGGGTTTGTACAACTGCAAAGATTTCATGGGATGGGACTTAGAATTACCATCAAGTACAGCTTTGACCTTAACACATATCTGAAAGGACAGTTAGGTTCAGCTCTGAAGGGCTCTATCTTTAAGCCTCTCAGAATAAATTCACTTTCTTTCTATAGTCCAGACTCCATTACATGCCAAACATAGTATTCATGGCTGCGAAAGGGCACCAGATATTTAATGTTCTGGCTGTTACAGCATATGTATGATGCTCTACAGATTGTGCAATCTTCATAGGTTTCCCTCTACTTAATCCTTTCCAATGCATCTTTAAAGACATTTGTGGTATCATTCTTTCTTTGTTTTACATACTGTTTGTGCATACTGTGGAGGAATAAAACTTGTGGAGGTTATCAGAACAATTACCTGTATGGAGATTTGGTTAGCTTTTAATAATGTACACAATACACATACTGCCAAACATTAAAGTCATAGAGCTCTGGTGAGGTGAAATGAGGCCTGAGCAGCAAATGCCTTTTATTAAAGAACTATTTGAAAAAAAAAAAAAAACGAAAAAAAAAGGAAAATAATTTGCAAACTGTAAAGACCAAGCTCTCAAAGGGAGTAAAGAAAAAAAGGATGACATTAAAATTGCCCCATTTTCCATGTTAATAAATTGCTCTCCAGCATATCTTAAGTAAACCTCAAGTATGTCCTGTGGACAAAGCATGGAATGTGAATCAGCCTAAAGGACCATACAGCTTTACAAATGTAAGACAGAATGTACAGCAGAATAGATGGCATAAACAAGATGAAGCAAGTATCTCCTGGCTGTTCCTGGAAGCTAACTGCCACTATCTGCATGAGAAAACTCAAAATGCAGAGACCAGTTAGAAGACAATAGAGAATGGGGTGACATAACCAGCTGTTACTGAGGACTTAATGCCTGTACAATGCATATTTAGAAGGATTTACGCTGGACTAACTGTAGGCAGGTTCATTAGGGTTTGGAAGAGATCTGCTGGTTTAAGTTAAACTGAATGGAATCCAGTTCATGTGCTCTGAGATAACACATGATGTGAAACAAAGGACAGCAATTGAAAATGGTCACATGAGCTTTAAAGTGCCTGCCTGCTTCAAACGTGAACACTGTTGTCAGTGCATCCTATGTCACTTAAAATCCTCTTGATTTCTTAAGGATAGTAAGCAATTTTCCTAATCAATTTTGGGGAAATGGACCTAAATGGAAATTGAATTTTAAATAGGAAGTGATACTGTCCTAATCAGACAAAATAGTAATTTACATTGTAATAGCAAGTTGCTGTGTCTTGTTCCAGACTGGATAGATGGAAAGATTATGAACAGATGTTATAGACTAGGATGGCTATAAATGGAAAGGTTAAAGAAGTCTGAAAAAATACCACTTGTTTAAAATATTGTCTATGAAAGGAATGAAAGCATGCTTTTAGGCTTTTTAGAGCAAACACCAGTGACAGTTTATCCTTTAAGGACAAGAAAAAATAGTATGAAACATAAAAATGAAGAGGTTGGTTTTTTTTTTTTTCCTCTTCAAATTTGGACCACACTCAGGTGAAGTTAAAACTGAATTCCCAGCTAGAACTCCGCTACAGCTTGCAAAGCTACCTAAATCAAAGTGACAGTCCAACAAGGAACTAAGAAATATGTCACAATGAATTTCTTTAAAATATGAAATAATTTCACATGCTCTCCACACCATTACCATTTTGTAATTGTAAAGAGAGATGAAGATTGCACAGGGATATTTCAAGTGTTCTTTACTCTTATCCATTGCCAAATTTTTTGTGATTACTGCTTTTTCATTCCATTGCAATGTTTATCAAAGAAGTGCTTTATGTAGAACATTTTCTCAGCCTATAATCTTAAGGAAATCTTCCTTTACATTATTTCATTTGTATTTTTTCATTATTTTTTAGTGTGAGTAACCTGTGTAATTCATTTCATGGAAAGTTGGGGTTTTTTGAAAGAAATCAGACCTACTTTTTGGATTGTTAAGTAATGTATAATCTTCAAATGGGACATTAAAAACTGTGATCAGTGACATCACCATGACAACCAATTAAGAAATGTCTAGAGAAGCTTCTGAAAATGTAGGTTTTTAATATAATACATTTAAATGAGTTCATCAGAACAAAGCACCCTAAGTAGACTTACTGTGAACTGAATATCAAGAAATAATTTGGCTATATAACTAACACTAAAATTCCTCTTAATGTGACTTCAATAGATTGGGGGGCATCAAAATTCTCCCTGTGACTTTTATAGATTTAGCAGGGGGGAAGCATCAAAACACAGTTTGTCTTTTTTGCACTAACAGACCTTTACTTCAGTACATGGGTTACGAAGTCTGGGTGCCAATCCTGCCACCACTTTGCACAACAGCACTGTTTTCATGCAGGTAGCAGCTTTAGCAGAGAAAGGAGCCGTCTCTGAGCACAGAAGGCAGATCCGATCTTTCTTACAAACGCCACCAGAGACATTATCTGATTTTTGGTTCAAGTATGTAAAGGTCCAAAAGCCAATTCCTCAGAACCCCTGCACATAAGTTACCTGACTTTAAAAAGCTGTAAAATTCCTCAGTACATCAGTTTCCATCAAGAACAAATATACTTCAGTTGGAGGCATTAAACAAATTAGTTCCTTAAACACCAATGGAATTTACAGAGCAAGCCTCAGGCCCTCTTCTCTAAGTCTTCTGGTCTTGCTAACTGCATGCTGCATTTCATTAATTGGTTTTTGGTGCATACTTCTTCCTGTATAATTTACAAAATCTAGTAACTTGTAGCTACGTATTACACCAGGTGAGGGCCTCTAAGAATCAGGCATCGCTGAAAGCGCTACTGTGCTTTAGTCCCTAGTTGTTAAAAAATGCTTTGCCCACATTCCAGCCTGCTCTAATGAGTGAAATTGGAAACAGCAGAAACACCATTATTGCACGCAACAACAGTAAAGTATAAACAAAACATGCCATAAACCACCTACCTGCAATATAGTGTGTGACAAGGTTATGTAAATTATATGCTCAGTAGTTGAGGAAAATACACTCATGAGAATAAACCGCAATCATAATAATATGTATAAACGGATCATGAAAAGCTTAAAAATAGGGAAAAAACACCTACGTTTAACAGATAATCTGTTTGAAGAGATTAGTTTTACTTCACAAGAGTAAACTACCCAGTAAGCTTGCTCTAAAACTCCCAGTTCATTCCCAAAATAGCTAAAATAATACCGGAATGTTTCCTAACACCTTCCATTTTCCAATCTGTCCAAGTTACGACTTGTTCTTGTCTTTTATGGTTATGTCTCCTGATTCTGGCAGCTGTGTTTATTATGCCCTTTTCCAGATAGATCTTACGTTAGCTACAGCTGTTGCAAGAAGAATTCGTGATGAAAATAAAGCATTTCCAAAATACAGTATTGTGGTAAGTGTTGTGGTTGCATGATTGGCATGGGGTGTGTGCGAGGGTGTGCGTATTACCTTTCCACATAACATATAGCTTTCCCTTAGAATGATTTAATCTTCTACTGCAAGGAGTTCATGGTGGGAGCACTATCTCTGCTACAGTAAACTGGCACTACTCCGTCTGCATTGTTTGAGTCTGTAGATATCTGCTGCAAATCTGCCTCTTAAACCATGCTGTTGCCTCCTAAAATGTCTAAGCATTTTTTTAGTCTATGATTTTGTCAAAGACTGATAAAACATTCTACTGACTTTGGGATGCTCATCCTCAAACATTTTAAAGCAGTTGCAGGAAAAGGTTTTAAGTGCCATATGAAAATCGGGTGTTTTGAATTGGTATCAAAACTAGAGGTACTCCCAAACCACCAATCCCTTCCGAAAACCTAGGCAATTATACTTATAAAACATTGACTCTCTATTAAACTCCTTGTTATTCTTTTACTAACAAGACACTTTACCAGCCTGTCATCACCCACTGTGATTAATTCTCTACTTGTAAAATTTTAGTTTGCTCTCTGCTGCTGCTGTTAATGCGCTTTGTACCAAATAAAAATGAAGTTGATGTTTACAAATCCTGTCTGGAGGTTGTTTTTAAAAAGCTCTGCTTTGGCTTACATTGATAAGGCCAAGTGTACTGATTTTTGTTCAAAATTGTTCTGGATAATTAAACTCTGTAACACACTACCACAGAAGGTGTGAAACTCATCACTGCTTAAAGAGATTAATAATATAATATCTTTTAAAATACATGCTTTGTTATTACCTGCCTAGTAATATGGTTCACATACACTTAGAATTTAGATTTGAAGATTGTATATGATTTTAATGTTAGTAATATTTGTGAATCGAGGAATAAACATGAAAAAATATTCCTAAAACCCAGAATTGATGCAGATCATATATATTCATATAGTTATCTTGAATAAAAACTGCTGTGAAAAAACTACAGCACAGACAGTTGCGCTGTGGAGTGCACATCACATTACTAATACGAAATTTGTTTTCAGCAGATCAGGAAACAAGAACTATAAGCAACAGAAACCTGCAATTCTGTGCTGTGTCACCCCTTCTCGCAGAGTTGCAGTTCTGCAGGAAAGGACTTTCCCTGGTGTATTATCTAAAGATATATGACAACATGCAGTTGTTGACTTGTATAGTGAATGTGTCCTGTCTCAATTCTGCATATTCTAAACCCAATCCAAATCACAGTCCAAGATTGTGTAGTATTTTCCAAAATGTATGTGAAATGAAGAAGATAATAGTACTGTTGAGCAGACCTTTCTTGAAGACCTTTTTTTTAATTGTTAAGTAGATTTCAGGATGGTCTAGGACCTTAATAGAAAACATGAGTGAAAAAGAGTTTTGAATTGCACTTTCACTATTACCTGTACTTGCAATTCAAGACTGTGTGCCTGAGCACCCTCCAGTATTAAAAGAACTTCAGAAGCTATTCCAGGTTACAAAAGGAATGAAGGGAGACAATGTCTAATTCATGTAAAAGCACGGTGGCTTTCAGACTGCAGGCCTCTTAGGAACTAATGTATTTAAAGAGCTATTATGCTGGAGACAGCTTTATCCCTTTTTCATACTAAATAAATTTAATTAAATTAAATAGGATAAAACCATCTACTTTCTTTTAGCCTTCTAATCTTAAAATCTTCTAATGTCATGAAAATCTCAAATGTCCAAACTTCAGCCAGTAGACAAGTCTTTCAAGGATGCAGATTTCTAATCATGTTCATTTATCAGTTTACTCAGATACATGTATTTACAAAAATTATATATGATTTTTGTATTTTAGTGCTGTGATTCTATATGGTTGTTTCTACTGTCTTCCCAGAGGTGGAGAAGGATACCCACTGCCACACAGGGAAAATGTTTCACTTTCAGAAATTCAAAACAGAGTAAAAAGGAACAGACAGGTAAAACTTCGTATCTATTACGTATCTAAAACTAGAGAAACCGTGTCAGGAAACACTCTTGCATAAAATAAACAGGTGTGTATAAATTACCGTCACTTCACTGGAAGAGAGACAGTAGAAGCCAGATAATAATGAAATATCACACAAAAACTAGAAGCCATGATAAGAGAAAAAACCTGACTGTTGAATCTCAAGGCCTGCATTATTCTTCCTTTAAGTATGGATCAAAAGCCAGCAAAATCTCAAACCACATCCTTCCACTTGAAATTTTAAGCAATCCTCAGAAACAGAGAACTGCAAACCAGCGTTTTAAGCTATGTTGTTAGAACATTTAATAATCAGAACCATAATGAGAATTAATGGAAAGACATTGCATTTAACGGAGGAGAGTAATATCCTCAGAAAACATTATGACAACCACTATTTTAATATTTTTCAGGATTTTTTGTATATACTCTGAAATGCCAGATGACATTTATATATGGCAGGGAGATGCATATTAACCCCCCCCCCCAAATATATATATCATAATTGCTTCATTTTACTGCTGTGCCAGTTTGGGTACAAGATGTGACAGTTCTGGCAGTGGTGGACATCTATCCATGGAAACTAAACTGAGCTCAGCAGCGTATTTCTCAGGAACCCTTGGGGAGTGTAATACTTCCTTTATTTATTTCCTAAGAACTAAGGTGAAAATCTAGGTTATATCTACACGGATGGATACAGACAAACATGAGTTGTCTCTGCCAGCTCCCAGCTGTATGAATTCAAGTCACTTCCACTCAATATTTCAGGTTTGCTAGTCCTCAATCAAACTAGTAACATGCTAACATGCGGCAGAGTACAAATAAACCTTGATACGTGCAAACTTGAGTCCCACTGTGCCACCTTGCCACTAATACTTAGTTTAAAAATTACTATTAGTACTTTCAGTATTGCATTACTATTACCATTTGAGTACTGCATCATTCAGAGACATATACATTGAAAATATTTGAAAGTTATCTTTATGTATTCTACCTGTTACAAACCACAGCCCAGATCTGAAATGATAACAGAAAAGCATCACTATGTATCATCACTGAATCCAGTACTGCAAGCTCAGAATACACAGCCACAGTACTACCTAAGTTATTTGTTAATTGCACTGAGTATAGCAGTAGAAAGCAGTTATTGGACTGATCATATTCCACATGAAGTTAGTTTAAAAGTGTCCATTAACTGCCATGAGAAAAGACAGCCATTCCAACACCAACTGTTCAATACTGTTTGCTTATTTTGCAGTCACTGCATTTTCATTCAAATTATTGTTTGTTACTAGGAGCCTGCCCTTTGATACTGATAAATAATCCACGTGAAAACCAGTGGATTTTTAATAAGCATTTAAAAAGGAAGTATGTAAATTAAATAAATTTGAAAGTATTTAGAAAAGAAAGACAAATACTTCTGTGCTGTTCTGATGCTTAACAAAACAAAAATTATAGAAACGCAGAATCATAGAATAGTTAAGAGTTGGAAAAGACCTTGAGATCACCAAGTTCCAACCCCCTGCCACGGGCAGGGACACCTTACACTAAACCATCTCACCCAAGGCTCTGTCCAAACTGGCCTTCAACACCACCAGGGCTGGAGCATTCACAACCTCCCTGGGCAACCCATTCCAGTGCCTCACCACCCTCACAGGAAAGAATTTCCTCCTTATATCCAATCTAAACTTGTCCTGTTTTTAAGTTTGAATCCGTTACCCCTTGTCCTATCACTACAGTCCCTAATGAAGAGTCCATACCCAGCATCCTTATAGGCCCCGCTTCAGATACTGGAAGGCTGCTATGAGGTCTCCATGCAGCCTTCTCTTCTCCAGGCTGAACAGCCCCAACTTTCTCAGCCTGTCTTCATACGGAAGTGCTCCAGTCCCCTGATCATCCTTGTGGCCCTTCTCTGGACTTGTTCCAACAGTTCCATGTCCTTTTGATGTTGACGACACCAGAACTGCACACAATGCCCCAAGTGAGGTCTCATGAGAGCAGAGTAGAGGTGCAGGATCACCTCCTTCGACCTGCTGGTCATAGTCCTTTTGATGCAACCCAGGATACAGTTAGTTTTCTGGGCTGTGAGAGCACCCTGAAGCCGGCTCGTGTTCATTTTCTCATCAACCAGCACCCCCAGGTCCTTCTCCGCAGGGCTGCTTTGAATCTCTTCTCTGCCCAACCTGTAGCTGTGCCTGGGATTGCTCCCACCCAGGTGTAGGACCCTTGCACTTGGCATGGTTAAACTTCATCAGGTTGGCATCAGCCCACCTCACAAGCTTGTCAAGGTCCCTCTGGATGGCATTCCTTCCCTCCAGCGTATCAACCGAACCACACAGCTTGGTGTCATCGGCAAACTTGCTGAGGGCGCACTCAATCCCACTGTCCATGTCAGTGACAAAGATGTTGAACAAGACCAGTCCCAACACAGATCCCTGAGGGACACCACCAATTACCCATCTCCAGCTTGACACTGAGCCATTGACCACAACTCTTCGTGTGCTGCCATCCAGCCAGTTCTTTATCCACCGAGAGGTCCATCCATCAAATTGATGTCTCTCCCATTTAGAGACAAGGATGTCATGTGGGACAAACGCTTTGCAGAAGTCCAGGTAGGTGACATCAACTGCTCTACCCCTGTCCATCAGTTCCACAGCCCCATTATAGAAGGCCACCAAACTGGTCAGGCAGGATTTCCCCTCAGTGAAGCCATGCTGGCTGTTGCCAGCCACCTCGTTGTTTTTCATGTGCCTTAGTATGTCTTCCAGGAGAATCCGCTCTAAGATTTTGTCAGGCACAGAGGTGAGACTGACTGTCTGTAGTTGTAAATCATCATTTACTCAAAACTGTTACAAACCTATAACAAATACCTAAATACTCTGAGAAAACTTTGAAGTCATGAGTTTTTACTGCTTTTAATGGATTTAGAGCCACACATTTGGGGGGGGGGGGGGAGGAGAGAAAGAAGCATGGCAATCAGGTTCATAAATCACAGCTACACTTTCAGTTGTGCTCATTGTGAAATGTATTAAGCTTTGTATTTTTAGATCTCTACAGGTAGCATAATCAGCCCCTGAGTGTCTTCCACATCTGTGCACCTCCACTGAACTCGGTGGGAGTCCATATAGGTGCAGGGAGTACTTCCTGCTGACTGCACTGCAGGATTGGGTCAGAGCTGCTTAGAAATTTTTAAGTCTCTTTCGCTATTACAGTGGTCCAGACAGCGATGCAGTAAACAGCATTAATGTTTTAGAAAGGTAAATACCAAATATCAGTATCACTATAAACTAAGATGACAATTTTGGTCAAATGAATAACAAGTCTGGGCATTGCTTTCCTAAGTTAAATTAATGCAAGTAGCTCCATTGTATAACATATGAGAGAGATATGTATAAATAATACTAAAATACATTACTACAGGAGACTATCCATTATTTCGTAGCACTTACACATTATAACGTGCATTAGTTCTTACTATCCTACTCAACACTGCCCTAAATAACTAAGGGGAAAACATGTATTAATCATTTACTGATTATTAATATATTATTTACAAGTGGCCATGCATTAAAAGTGTAACTTTAACAATAAAAATGTGTTCCTTAAGGCACAGACATGATGAACTTAATATAAATTCAATATATTTGTATGTTTAACAAAAGTTACGTGTAGTTTAAGGTTAAGAATGAGGAGAACCTCGTAAAAGGGAAAATGATATATACTAATGAAGCGCTACTGCCCAAAAAGGACCTCTACAACATACTCTGGTATGCAATACTAGAGGTTAAATTTTATTTTCCTCCCATAGTTTACTCGTCTCCAAAGTAGAGATCCCATTAAAGTCAGTGGAAAAAAGTTTCAAATTACTGAAGCTACAGTTGATTGGGCCGTTTGATACATCTGAAACTATATTCAGTGCAGAAATGTCTTCTTCCTTCTTGCTGAAGATATAGAGAGGAATAAAGTATGTTAGCAAATATATAAATGTCAGGAATGTCAATAGGGCTTAGAGTTGGATTATATATTCTGCAATTTTCAAGATATCCAAAATGAGTTTGGACCATCTTTAATGACAGGCAAACTGCAGAGCTTATCTGAGGAATGTGTGATTTACCTGCATGCTGTAAGATGAAACTTGTATTTCTGCTACTGCAGAATCAAATAAGAAACCTGGTTAAGAGTTGCCCCACAGTCTTTCTGTACTTCTTCTTTGGAAGCAAAAATCTAAGCACCTTCCTTGGGACATTCTGCCAACTCTAACTTTTCTTACCAACTCACCCTCACCGTGTGCAGCTAAGCTGGTAAGAGCACAGTGAGTCAGAGACTCATCCACTGCACAGCTACCTGGATGGGAAATGCCTATCACCTACCCCAGTAATTCCAACAGTGAGCACACAGGAAATAGAAATCTTGCCTTCTATCCATGAAACAGATTTTGCATGTGTAATAGGATGCTGACACAAAATAGTTTGAGCTCTGCAGGCTTGTAATTTTTGAAAAAACTTTCGTGTTTACTATAGTAAATGTATGTATATTTAGTGTATACTTTTTGTGTTTATATTTTAATTTGGAGAAAGATGATGCACCCATCACCAGAATATTATCAGCAGTATTTTTATCAGCTACAGAATCAGATATTAAATCCTCCCCAAGCTCCCTACAAATCACTTGATGTTATGAATAGCCTTGTTGGCATGCATGTAGAGCTACCTTCTAAAGTAAATGAAGCTCAAAAGAATTTATTCTTCCGCCACTTTTGTCATACAAATTTGGGGGGTTGATTGAGGACTTTCTCCTTTTATTGAGCACACAAAGCCTTGCCAATGAACAGACTGTGCACACCATTAACACTCATCTTAGACATGGAAATCCTGGGACACAAGGAAAAACAGTCTTTTTTTTTTTTAGGTGAAATATGGGTTTCTTTTTCACAGGTAAGTTTTCTACATTTTTATATTCTTTTTATTTATGCTCAAAATGATTTTTAGACAAAAGCACCCTTTGGTGAGCAGCATCTGTTCAGCATACTGGTTCAGTTAAATACTGCCTGATAACTAATGAAGCTTGTATGTTTTCTACAGATTTTTCTTGAAGCAAACTTTACTGTTACTTGTATTTAAATTTTCTAGGAGTATTTCTCTTCTAGAGAAGTATCCTGAACTAAAAAAGGTGGCAGGAAATGACCTACACATTTCAGTGGTCTGAAAGCCTTACTACAACCAAAACCCCATAAAATACCATTTTATTCTTAATCTACTAATGGATGCCTTATCTAGATGGAAATAATACCATTTTACAAGCCAGATAAATTACTTAAACTTATCAGTTTTTAAAATCCTCTCTTTTTAAACATTGCTATCCCCAGTTTCTAGTTAGGGAAACTGAGGCAGAAAGCAAGGTTACTTTACTGAGGGCTCTCCAATTACACTTTGCTCTCCTTACAGTCCTTAATGCTTGCCAACCCCTGCTGGTAAAGTAAGCAGGGTCAGAATTCAGATTAAAGACAGGTACCTGCAGCCCATTTAACAGTATAAAACAAAGACATGCAACAGTCCCAGCTTCTATTCTGCTTTCTGCATTCAGGTAAATCTTCCAGAATTCTTATTCATATGCCCCACAGATCCTAGAAACTACTTCCTTCTGATAGAAAGCTATTGAAAACAATAAAGACCTCATACATGAAAAGGAACCTGTTAAAAAACATGAACAAGTTTCTCAAGTAAGTGAAGGGACTGTGTGGCTCAGGGGAAGGTTATTGAATTTCAGAAAGCATTAAATCTAAGACACCTTTTGAATCCATCCCAGATTCACCGTGAACGAAAACCATTACTGCGTATATGCACAGAGGTATGTGAGATGAATTTGGTGTCTCAATCTAGTGTCTTTTGAGCAGTCATTCAGATCACAAAGTCACTATGACATCTTTCAGTACTGGCATTCTTATGGATGGAATCAACAGGATTTAATGGCCATGGAGACTGAACTATCTTCGCTTTCACTTCAGGCATATATATGAGGCAGGAGGGGTGTTTGTGCTGATAAACAGAGAGATCTGAGTTTTCAAAGCTGTCAATCTGGCATCTTCCACAAGAAGAAAACAAAGAGGGGAGCAGTCCAGCTCCAAATGAACCTAATAATGATGAATGACTTTGAAGTTGATACTTAATATCATTCATATTTAAAATAAAAGGCACATGCCATGTTTTCAATGTCCCAATTCTTACTCCTTTTTAAAAGAACCAGCTGTATGTGGAAAAAGAAAAGGCAGCACAAGTGTATCACTGTACTGAAATGATACTGTACTGAAATGACAGACACTTTTTGCACATAGCAGTTGGAAACCCAAATGTAACATGTTTCTGTATTTCAAGCAGCTCAGGCACAACAAGCATCTAACCAGAATGCATAAGCAGCAAAAGTACTTCTATAGACTGAATGCTTCAGTAAAATAAGTCATTATGGATGGGAAACACATTAATTTTTCTTTTTTTTTTTTTTTTTTGACAACCAGATTCCTAACTGTTGACAAATTCTTCAGGAAACTTGTGAGATTATTATGACATTTCACAGTAACTCCACTTTATAGGAAAAACTGATGGGTGAATCTCAAAATCTGGAGACCTGTATCACTCTGCTGAGTAAGCACCTGAAAATGAAGGCTTTACTTTGTCATGGTAAGAACTTAGTAAAACTGCTTTAATAACTGAAATGGAAATGGAAGATCATTCTTTAAGTGCTTGTTTTTCAGCAAGAAAATACTTAAGACATTTTTCTCTTGAAACAAAGAGATATGAGATGGAGTACAAGATGGAAGGGGAACAAACTATCAAGCACTTCATTTTCTTCACAGCTCAATGGGACAAGCAGTTTCAAAATATTTTTCTTTGCAATGCTGGTACAAACATTGAAAACAACTATGCAAAGTTTTCTAAGGGAATCTTATTTCTGTTATTACTGACTTACTTAGAAAATATTGTACAAGAAATATCAAAGGAGGATATTTTTCAAGACTGATTCTACAACCCTATTTTTCAAGCCCAGCAAGTTTAACCCATTTGTATGAGTTTCAAGTAGGCTATACGCATTTATACGATTACGTGAACAAATTGCTGAAACTTTTGGTATGTTTTCAACATTTCAGATGAAGTCTTACTTCATTCAATCATTTTGGTTTTGGGCTTGCAACACTACATGTAACTATATATGTCCCCTGTACCTGACGAATCCATTGCCTGAAGTAAGAAGACATATGATTTCTATCACAACTAATACGTATTCTAGCAGTCAGCCAGTGTGTTACATCACTGAAAAGATACAAAGCACAGCTTGTCAGAAAGATGACCTTTCTGTCACCCACTCATTGCACTGTTCGATATATTGGCCTGGAGGCTAAGAACTGGAGACTCCAACTCCATGCAATGATTCTTTCATTGCATGAAGGTAGCCTAAGAGAAGAAGTTGCCTTTCATAAGCTAAGTGATAAAACACCATTGCAACAGAAACATATCTGAACACATCTGCTTGACAGTTTCATCTTTATAATGCTCAGCCTTTCTTTCTTTTTCACTTCTTCAATTTATTTTGCGCAGTTTTTTAACCTGCAACACTAATTTCAGACAAGAGCTGCAACTCATCTTTTGGAAACACTAATTAATTATAAACCAGAATCTTCTAAAATTTATCACATTTTGATCAGAGTCCACACAATTAACAATATCTACTCCCCTTCTGCATTTTTGTTGGTTCCACAACAATCAGTATAATTCACAAATAAGGAGACTTACATTTTGCCCTTATTAAACAGAAATTATTAGCACACTTGTGTGAGTTACAGCATTAAATGCCACAGAATTTTCACAGTGCTCTATAGGATAAAAAGACATTAGTAGAAATCAATGGATGCTACAGCAACAAATGATGCACTTTTAAAAAGTGCGTCATTATGGCAGGGAGTAAAACCAAGATTTCATCAATTAGTTTTCCTCCAATATCTCCTGCTTCTGAAGCAGCTAAGATATGCAGGCTGCTTATCAGAGGAAAACAAACAGAAACAAGCTTGTAGTTGTCATCAACAGTAAGCAGAGGCACAGGTCAGAAGTTCAGAATGTGGTTCAAGTGAAGTTGAACCACAATCACTAAAGTCAAACAAAGTCAAAATGTCCACTGTAACTATGGCCTTGGGTTTTGATCTACCCTGGCAAGGAAACTTCCCCCTTTGATGGAATTTATTTTATAAGGCATTACGTTTATTTGTAGCAAATGCATACGTTCAGAATACACACATCTCTACTCACTGTTCCCTTGCTGCTCAGTGCTCATTGCTATGGGACAGCCTTCATCAGAAATCTCTATTTATAAATACTGCATTATACCAATTTATCTTCTTACTAATAAACACAATCATACAGTGACAAGGAGTGCATGTTAGATAATGTACAACTAAAATGCTGACAAAGAGGCTTACAAGTAATCCTTTTTTGTTTTTCAGTGACAAATTAGTCATATCTGAAGCAACAACAATACAAAGCTGTATTTCAGACGGCTGCCTTCAGAAACTTCTACAAGTAATCACATATAAGTAAATCAGGGCTAACACAAATGTTAATATAGTCTATACTGCATTTGTGCTGACAAAGTGCAGTAACAGAGCATGATATCTGCCCTTCCAGATTGCCAGTATTAATAAACTGATAACAATATGTTTCCCTGCATGGTTGTTCTCTAGAGATAAAGTTAAGAAATTATTCTTGCAACACTGTAGAAGATAGAAAATATTTCTGTTTAATGATAAGTATCTATACATTCCTGTCTGAATGAAGTAAAACAACCCAAACCAGGTAACATACATGTACAGCATCTGTGACAATGAAAAACAGTTGTATGCAGAAGGACCACTGTCTAGTGGTCCATCACAGTGAGTTGCTGAAGAAGTCAATAAAATTTCAGAGGTACTGTTAGGCTTTAAATTAGGATTCACATTATTTAATAGAGGGCTGTCAATATGGGCATGTATAGTCTTTGGCCTGTACTCCAAGATGATGAAACACAACCTAAAGCAGCCTTGTGTCAAATAAATAAGCCCACAACATAAAAAGGAACAAGTTGGAACAAGTCCAGAGGAGGGCCATGAGGATCGGGGGACTGGAGCACATCCCATATGAAGACAGGCTGAGAAAGTTGGGGCTGTTCAGCCTGGAGAAGAGAAGGCTGCCTGGAGACCTCATAGCAGCCTTCCAGTATCTGAAGTGGGTATAGGGATGCTGGAGAGGGACTCTTCATTAGGGACTGTAGTGACAGGACAAGGGGTAATGGGTTCAAACTTAAACAGGGGAAGCTTAGATTAGATATAAGGAAGAAGTTCTTTACTGTGAGGGTGGTGAGGCACTGGAATCAGTTGCCCAGGGAGGCTGTGAATGCTCCATCCCTGACAGTGTTCAAGGCCAGGTTAGACAGAGCCTAGGGTGACATGATTTAGTGTGAGGTGTCCCTGCCCATGGCAGGGGGGTTGGAACTTGATGATCTTAAGGTCCTTTCCAAGCCTAACTATTCTATGATTCTACGAAATTTAGCAGAACTAAACCCCACAGCTCACATCCTGCAATTTCCCGGATGTCCTACCCTAGTTCTCAGTTCAATTCTTTATGAATAAGTACACAAGTTTTTGCCAAATAGAGAAAACTGTGCATATAACAATCCAGAAACATTTTCAGTGCCTTGGTAGTCTCTGCTCTGTGTTTCCTATTAAAGGGTCATGGGATTAAGGACCCTTATCTCAAAGTTTACTGGCTCTTCCACATTGTGCCTTATTGTGTTATACTCGTATTACATTTCTGCTTAGGCACTATGAGGCTATTTAGATATGTGATGCCAAGAAATGGAAGTCATTCACCAACATTAAGAAACACATTTAGAACACATTACGTATTAAATCTATGCTTGCAATATAGAAAGTAGTTCTTCAGTGTTTATATGCCACCACACTGTGTAAATCAGTTTTTACCCTAGAACAATAAATATCTCATATTCTTGTCTCTGCCTTTGCCTGAGCTTTCAAACTGGTTCAATAATATTTGAACAATGAAAATATATATATATATAATCATTCTCTAGCACATAATCTCACCAATTTCCTTTGCTTCAGTATTTAAGTTTGTTTTCACATATACTCTCTGTCTATCACTCTGCTCACCTGCAAACTGTGCAGCCAAAACCAGTGCTGCACAAGGTCTGGGACTGTTCTCTCTTTTAGTGCGTATTATTAATGCATTTGGTAGTAGCTAGGAAACTTTAGGCAGTGAACTGTACTCATGCTGGATTCACTGCTGAATTCTGAATTCAAATGACCAAAACACTGTAGGGTGTAGTTTCATATCTATGCTTCCTATGTGGGAATCACAGAGAATACCTAAAAGTACCCATCAGAGACTTTAACTGAAATTTATGTGATCCTTATTGATTCAAGCATTCCAGCCTTGCACTTGTACTTCCTTGCCTTCATACTTCTGCTCTTGAATGTGATCAATTAAGCACATAACATGAAAAAATACCATCCCAATATAGTTATCCTTTTTTTTATATAGGGCCCACTAAATACCTCAATAATTTCAGAGGTGGCTGATATTAAATGAGTTTCTCAGGGACTCTGGGATTACAGATCAAGAACTAGGACCTTCACTAAACTACCTACTTTGACATAAACAGTACTGGATCTATGAGAAAAATCCACTGCAAAGTATTCAATGCAATCAAACGTAACCCAGGAAGTGAAAGGACATCACTGTAGCTGATTCATTGCTATCATGACCATTGCTTCGTTCACAGACTGACCTTCACCTTAAAAAACAATCAATTTTCTGATTACTTCAATGAACTTTGCTAGTCGAATGTCTGAAGTATTTATCAAATAATAAGCTTCGTATCTTCCCAAAAAAAAAAAAAAAGCAAACCCCCCCAAAACCCACAAAAAAACCCACAAAAACCAAAAAACGCTTACTTCTATAACCTGGTTTTAACTTCTACTCATCGCACATGCTTTTAACTTGAGCACTTCCACCTGTGCACAGGACAATTGCACATCCTGAGGAGTAATTGCCTCTAATTGTGTAATAACTAAGGATACAGGTAGGGAATAAAAGCCTATATTTTTGTAAAGAAAAATAATTGCATGATGAACCTATTGTGTACAAGACTAAATAGCTTCCCCACCCCCCCTCTTTTGTACCAGCCAAGAATCTGAATGATACCAATTAGCAAAATAAAGGACAAATTTTGAAGGTACTAATATGTTTCACTCACCACAGAAGAGGCATAACATATACAGATAATGAGATACACAGTGGAATCTTTATTTGGCTTGACAGTGGCACTATCACTCTGCTGGATTCTATAGCTTCCACTTAGCCACAACTTCTTGCTGCTCTCAAATCAGAAATCAGCCTGGCAGAAGGTCTAAATCAACACAGCAAAACCATCCTAAATGAATGCAAAACAATATATATCACCTGTGATCAAATACTGAATCTGGACTGAATTTGACCACTTCCAGGACTTACAGATGGCTATGTCACGCAAAGCCAAATCCAGGGGTATTCTGCAAAACTGTCCCTGTTGCACTGACTTTGGTGTTAAACACACATCTCAGTAAATACATCCATTTTTGTTTGCTTGTTTTGATGCAGTAAAACACTGAAAATTGGAAACTTGGGCAAAGGAAAAAAAAATATTTCAAGCCTTTCATTTACATAAATTGGAAAATGATCTGAATTAAACAGACATGTTTTTTCTTTATAGTTGTTAACATTCTACATGTCTGAAGACTTTATTCTTGAAGTGGTTTATCATAAACAGACTTTTCTGAAGGTCCCTCAAGGCAGACAAGTGCACTTCTAGAGAATTAGACATAGCTTTGTTTGAAAGCATCCTAAATTCCTTTCATTTCAATGAGAGGAAACTGCCAGGTACTATGTATAACATCAATTTTGCACTGATCATCCGTGATGGAATCTGTCAGTAATATCCATTCTTAATTCAAGTAAACAAATTTTATTTTCTTTTTTTTTCTAAAACAGACTATCCATCTTGATATTACTGCTTGCAGAGATTATAAAATAACTAGGAAAGAAAACAGGTAGACTCTGTTTATCCATGGGTAATCACATAGCCTTGGAAATCATTTTGGTGTCTCTGTAGACACCCATCTACAATGTGAACATAAATTACATTCTTTCAGGTTAAAGGTTAAAAATTTGTTCACTTACAAGTCCATCTTCTCTGACCTGGTCCTTCACTTTTTCTGGCAGAGTACAAGGGCTACACTTAAAACCTTTGTTTAATTAATTGCAAAGAAACTGACAAAAGAGTTTTTAAACTGTTCATGTAGATACTTGAAAGCAGCTCCCAGTGAAATTTCTGCTCTCACACCAGTATATAATGGAGTAGCTGTACTGACATCAGTGAAGATACTCCAGAAATTCATCATAGTAATATAGGTCAGATGGTGGTCCCTGGGCTCTATAAGATGTTGACCTATTCAGAGAAAGGTCAGTTTGCTGTAGAAGATAGTTTATAAGTGGAAAAGAACCTAACATATATACTGATGCTAAACGGTTTTGATCTAACCAGGATTATTCTGCACACACATGAACTAACAGAAACAAAGGTATCCTGAACCGCGTGAAAGCTGATCTTTTGTTGTGTGAGATTCTTCAACCTCAGACATGAAATCATTAAAAGAATTTAATTCAGCCTCATCTGCATGACACTTGAGCAAAAACTATCAACTTCTTAAAGCAGAAATTTCCATTCCCTAATGTGTATGCTGTTACATGCTTGAGTCAGTGGTTTAGAGTTTCAGTGAATTCTGCAAGCATGTAAACCGGCACTTAACATACAGACCTCACTTGAAAACACCAACCAACCAACCAACCCAAAACAACACCCAAAAAGGAAAGAACTGTGATGAGAAACAAAAGACAACTATAACGCTTCCTTACGTCTTGATACAAATCTCCATGCTCAAAGAACTGTCCAAGGTCCTGAGAGATGTTCTCAGCTTTTCATCAATTTCATACGCAAAATTAGTTGTTGAGATTCTTTCTGTTTCAAATAAACCACTGTGAATTTGGATATTTGTTTCACATTTTTATGAATATTAAATGAGCAAGCTGACAGCATAACTCACACTTTACTGATTCAGTGCCAGTGCTAGTTAATGGCGAAGCCGATTCTCATTGAATGTATGACCTACTGATACCCCAAAGCAGTTTTTGTTTCAAATTCCTCCAAACACACTGAATTATTTATAGCACAAAACCGACACTAATGCATGGCAGATCTGCAGTATCTATACCTATGTATCTAGGTATAAATATCTATCAACACCTCTGCAAACATACCAATGTAGTGAAATTTGGCTAAATACATCACCACCACCACATTGCTTTAATAAAACCATATGTTCTTAAGTCTGTCAGAAAACATTATTTGCAGATTTACTGGGGCAAATCATTTTATCTGTAATTTGATTAACTGTAATGTAGTTACACTGGTGACAAATTTGGTCATTGTTAGTCTAGTGTCCTGAGGTTGCAACATACTGACCGTTTTCATGTCATTAACCACTGTTTTTTAAGGAATATACTATGATACAGAGTATTTGTCTGCAGATAAGTGGTATATTTTTTTTCTGCAAAGTATGAAATCTAAGTCTTCCTTAGATATTGAAATAAAGCTTTAAAAGCATTAGCCATGACAATTTTAAAATATTTTCTAACTGCCCCATGGATACTGGCACTTATGTGTTCCAACATTAAGAAATGATAAGAGACTTAAGAACAGATATACTGTGAGAAGATATCTTCTTAAATTCTTTATTCAATCAGGTGTGAAACAGTATAATATCTTAAAAGGACACATTTGGTAGCATGAAAGACAAGTGCAGTGAGGCTTGAGCTTGCTGAATTCATTGCATTCTTCAACCTTAGAGCTGCAAATAGATTATTTTTTAACCTATCAAGAGGATGGCAGGTATTCTGCAAGCAGCTGGCATTGTGAAGCAATTTAAATCGTCTCTGATTTGTTAGCTGGTTTAGCGATTGCTAAACTCTACGGGTTAAGTTTCTTACAGACTTCTGTTTTTTTTTTATTTCACTCAGTAACTTCTAGAGTAATAGCCTGCGTTTCCAAGCCTGACACAGACAATGCCTCCATTGCTCAAAATGGATTTGAAAGCATAGCTTTAGGAAAGCTGGAAGCTTGACTTTTGAAGAGTTTGCAGGGTATGTTAAAATGTGTCTATGGTAAAATACAGACATAGCTTTTGCTTTGTAAACAGCAGACCTGCAAAACTACTCTGCTTAGTGTCCAGGAAATTACTGAAGTTATCTAACCAAGTCCATCCCAGACTATTATGGCCAGAAAATACCTCTTTCCGTCTCCTGTGTTCTCCTGATCTCCTGGAACAAGGAGTGCTAGAAGTCTTATTCAGCCTCACTGTTTTTTTATTAATTACATTTATGAAATGGATTTTGAAAACTGTATAAAGTTGTTTATCATTTCAATATGGCAACACTTTACTATGAAAAAGTTATTGAATTCTGCTGAAGTCCTAAACTTTGCCTGCTTTTTTAATTGATGTGTATCATTTACCTTCTTTTGAAATTTGCACTTAGAACACAGACAGATGGATGCACTGAAGCATGATATTAATCAAAGAGAAATCCAAAAATATGCCACAGCATACGGGCATCTTAGGCCATCCACATACGTGAGTGCACGTTTCCAATCTGGGCAGAGAGTTAGGAATCCCCTTGGTTTCACATAGAAAACTACACACATTTTCATGCAGATAGAACACTTTACATGATATCTATCAACAAGGAAGTATCCTTCATCTAGTCTACTAATGTGGCTTGTTCTGATGCTGTAGCTTCTGATGCCCAAAAGACTGTTGCCTCCATATGCTCACTTGTAATTGCCATGACAAAATCTCTGCTATGAAGAGACAGAAAGGGAACACAATCTTGAGCTTCACACATGAAGAGGAACAAAGTTGTCACTTTGTAAAGGATGGAAAGACTGGTTCAGAATGTCACTATTTGCCACTGGCAACCAATCTTTTGCTCTGGTAAATACAATGGAATTCTAAAAATGCAAATACTACATATACAGAGACATATTCAGTGGCATGTAATTCTCTACATGATATTTGCCAAAAATATAGGGAGTCCTCTGCATTTCTTAGAGTGTAATTCTCCTTGCAGTTTTCTTATATCCACCTTATATCAGAAAGAAAATACAAAGCATGTACTGAATATATATGTATGTGCTTTAGGATTCATGTATCTTTTATAACAATTAAATTGCAGAGATTTCTATACATACACACTTTCCTATGCTTACTATGCTTTCTATGCTTGGGCCAATCAATATGGTATAAAAATACAATTATTAACATAGCCTAGTTGCAAGCATTGCATTTTAAATGCTACTGCCTCCTGAGTAATTCTGTGCCTGACTACACCTTCCTTTTAGTGCTCCTGTTCTGACAGCAGGTCCAACAAGCAATTTCTTGGTTGCCAGTACTAAAGGAATTTGTTATTGTGTGTGGTTTTCACCTCACAGACTTGGTAAATAATTTAATTATGATCCACTTGACTTCTTATGAGATGAGAGGTCCAAGCAAGCTGTATTTTTAACAGGAATATTCTACTACAAAGGAAGTAATGGACAGGTAAGTATGAAGTTTTCCTTGCAGAGACCACAAGAATCAAGAGAGAACGCTGATTAATAGGAGGGCAAGTTTGCTTCTTTCCTTGTGCAATGCGGGTAAGAGCTCAACCCCACCAGAAACAGATGAAAACAAAATTGTATTCCCTGTGAAATCATGTATTCCTCATCACCCAGATTTTTCTAAGTGAAAAGCAGAAAGTTCAGTTCTTTGCTTTACTGGGATGTGTCTTATATGACTGTTCACTCTGCGTGCTTCTGGTTTGAACCCATTTTTTCAAAGCATTTCTAAAGCTGTTTTTATGTCCCACAGATCTTTCAGGAGGCCTTTTTTTTTGGTGACCAAGAGGGCACACACATGCTAACAACTGCATTTGGATGCATCCATTTAAAAACATCTCTTTTACCCTGGAATTAGTTAGCCCTCCTCCCTGTGAATACTAGGGGAAGCAGGTTTTGCATTTTGAAAGTGCAATGAACAGGTTATGAAACTGAACTTACAGAAATGCCTGTTGAGAACCACAGGATTGACTCCGTTCATGCGACTGGGCTCTGGAACCAGCTCAGGGAGCAAAATGTCTGCAGTGTGGGCAGAAACTGATAGGACAGAACAGTGCCAAACATAATCATAAACCAAGACTGTTATGCATCACCTTTACCCCATGGCAGAGGCTCACATCCACATTTCTGCAACCAGACAGTTACCCAGAAGCTTAGCACAGAAAGCAAAATCCTTTCTTGTACTCTTCACCACACAGAGACACAATAAAGACAACACAGCTGGTAGTGCCATGCTGGAAACTGAACATCAGTGTGAGCTCCTTCACACATTGTACTTTTAGGACTGTTTCCAAATTTTTTTCAGACATAGTACTCTTAAAGTTTAATGTCTGAGCATGCTATTTGTGTTTCAGCCTATTATTATACATGACCAAGAACTCTTGTATGTGCACTTCTCTGATGGTATGAATTGTGATAGATTTTAGCATTCACATCTTGCAGTCTAGCTTCAAGCTTTTCTCACACTTGATTTGTATCTCATGTCTTAGTGGATAACAAAAAAGCACTTGCATATGAGCTATGAATTTTATGTAGATTCTTTTTACAATAAACCCCATATTCAAAACCAAAATTATACATAAACAGTATCTGATAAGCAGTCAAATCAATGTCCAAATAATAACTAAAAATGTATATTTTCAAAAAAATAAGACAAATTAATATAAAGAGCATTATGAATCCTTTGAAGAACAACAAAAGGAGCCATAGTTAAAATTTAACAAGTTAGAATCATTAGCTAAACAAATTCTGACAGCCTAGCTTTGCAGTTCCAGTCACACATGCTCAGAACAAAGGCTTGATATGTGAGGCAACTTTAATAGGTCCCTCTGCATATGACTAATTTTTCCTCAGTCATTTTTTTTAATTTCATATTTTACTCTGGATCTTGAAATGCCACGTTTTATTAGTCTGTGTCACTCATATGAATTGTTAAAAGAACAGACTAGCATTAAGGGGAGAGCATCTCATCATTACCATACACATGTGGGATGACAAAGGAATGTGTTAGAATTCGGAACAGTAAAAATTATCAAAAGTAGAACAAGTAAGAATAGAATATAACCTGCTTTCCTCTAAACTGAATTTCAAACTGCACTTAGACAAATGGCAATGGCAAGAATTTGTCCAGAAAAGTCCTTTTTCGCATTTGCACGCTCAGCAAACAAAAAAAAATGGTAATATACATATATATATATATAGTATTCAGGTGGGACAGAAATGGCTTTGAGAAAGATATTAAGGCTCATCTGAACACAGAAGTTTGTTCTAAAGTTTATATAGATACAATTCTTGCAATGGTACATTTTTATGACATATCCTTTCTCATAATAACAAATCTGTAAATAATTTCTGTTAACAGACAAGGAAGGAGTAGAAAAAATACAGAAATGTGAAGAATAAAATATACCAAATCTTAATATAAAGGCAACAAATATCAAAACATTTGCCTGAGGAACAGGCAGTACAAACTCAGTTACACAGACTATTTGAAGAAGGAAATAAACCCAAACAAGCTACTGAAGTAATTATCAGAGCTCAGTTGTTTACCAACCTGCTCCAATCAAAACAAAGGAGTTTCACAAAAATAAAACCACCATACTGCACTGGCAAAGCGAATGGGTGGTAAGGGGAGGGTATCTGAGGTAACAGCAAGATGATCAACTGTTTACATCCACTCGATGTAGATATACATATATTTTTATTTAGTACTGCAGAAGAGTTTATCAAAGAATGCTCCCAGCTAACAACACACGTTTACACTGCAGCTTTCCTGTCCGGCTTTGCAGAACTGTCTGTTTCTAATTCCCAGCTTTAGTTCCCGAATTCTGAGGACCAGTTAAAGTCTGAGGAGGCACTGAATTAAATGAGACAGAAATCCTCTTCCTCTCACATAGTACAAAGTTGCAGATGAGCACTGATTTAAATTAGGAGTCTCTCCAACTTTCAAATTAAAGTTTCCTAATGAAGTGCTATACAAATGATGGCCCTGAATTTAGATGTCTGAAAGCTGAACATTTCAAAACAGCAATGCAGTAGAAAATTATATGATTTTAAGATATTTAAATAGTGATGGAATGAAAATCCATACAGGTCTGCTCTTTTTTCTTCTGTTTACAAAAACAGATATAAAAGCCCTCAAAGAACCAGTGGAGCTGATCCTACCTTCAGGAAATCTGGCACTGGGTAGTGAAGCTTTTTTGCCCAACATACAACCACAACTGTTATTGGGAATTACTGACACCTGCAAATTACAATGTATAGACTTCTACTGCTACTGGTTAGCAAAACCCTTGCTAAATATTGCAACACAATTAGGGTCAAATGCTATTTTATCTTATATGCTAACTCTGCTATAGTTGCTCTCCAGACTACTTGTTTGGGCATTTGCCTAAGGAGAAAACACAACAGATGGATAGAGACAGAGATGGAGATCTACAAAAAATTAAGCAGACAATGTTTTTCCTATTACCACTACACCATGATTAAACAACTAGTCTTAAAAGATGAAACAATCTCAAGAGTGTGCGTTTTTTGATGGCCGTCACATCAGACACAAAAGAGTGATACAGAGATGTCAAGTGTATTAGGATCCAAAAATGTGTTCTCACAGGAAGAAAGAAATAGGAAATTTTTAAGTCAATCTATCACTTGCTCCACCACAGCCCCTTTGCTGAAAAAAAGAGCTTGAAATGCATTCAAAACAAAGTAAATGTATCCACCTACATTTAGTGGGGTGGAAGAAGAGGAAAGAGTCTTAAAAGGAAGTTATATGAAATGGGCAAAACTACAACAATTCCTGCCTTGGCTGAACACGTACAGAAGAATTTGGCACTTACTCAGCTACATCTGCATTCACGTCACACCCTACTATTTACCTGCAAAATGTTCTAATTAGTGACACATTGTTTCAAACCTCCTTGCAAGCAGTCTTCTGTGGAAAGCTGTGGTCTTCCCCAACAGACAGATGGTTAGATAAACAGGAGTTTAAAAAATACATGTCTTTCTTAACTTTCTCTGGCTCTCCACATTGCAAGCTAGACTTCCTGGAGAATGATTAGATACTCCTGAATCAATAATAGTGATTTCTGTCACCACAGACCAGATGACAAAAGCAAAGAAGAAAACTCATCCCTTCATTTTTAAACACTTTCCCTACGACTGGAAAAAGGGAACTATAACCCCCACTTTCAAGAAGGGGAAAATGGATGACCCAGGGAATTACAGACCGGCCAGTCTCACCTCTGTGCCTAATGAAATCTTGGAGCAGATTCTCCTGGATGGCATGCTAAAGCACACGAAAATCAACAAGGTGCTTGGTGACAGCCAGCATGGCTTCACTAAGGGGAAATCCTGCCTGGCCAATTTGGTGGCCTTCTATGATGGGGCTACAGAACTGATGGACAGGGGTAGAGCAGTTGATGTCATCTACCTGGACTTGTGCAAAGCGTTCAACACTGTCCCACATGACATCCTTGTCTCTAAATTGGAGCAACATCAATTTGATAGATGGAGCATTCAGTGGGTAAACTGGCTGGATGCCCACACGCAGAGTTGTGGTCAATGGCCCAATGCCCAGCTGGAGATCAGTAACGAGTGGTGTCCCTCAGGGATTGGGGTTGGGAGCGGTCTTGTTCAACATCTTTGTCGCTGACATAGACAGTGGGATTAAGTGCGCCCTCAGCAAGTTTGCCGATGACACCAAGCTGTGTGGTTCGGTTGATCTGCTGGAGGGAAGGAATGCCATCCAGAGGGACCTTGACATGCTTGTGAGGTGGGCTGATGCCAACCTCAGGAAGTTTAACCATGCCAAGTGCAAGGTCTAACACCTGGGTCAGAGCAATCCCAGGCACAGCTACAGGTTGGGCAGAGAAGAGATTCAGAGCAGCCCTGCAGGGAAGGACCCGGGGGTGCTGGTCGATGAGAAAATGAACATGAGCCAGCTTCAGGGTGCTCTCACAGCCCAGAAAGCCAACCGTGTCCTGGGTTACATCAAAAGGAGCGTGACCAGGAGGTCGAAGGAGGTGATCCTGCACCTCTACTCTGCTCTCGTGAGACCTCACTTGGAGCATTGTGCGCAGTTCTGGTGTCCTCAACATAAAAACGACATGGAACTGTTGGAACAAGTCCAGAGGAAGGCCACGAGGATGATCAGGGGACTGGAGCACCTCCTGTATGAAGACAGGCTGAGAAAGTTGGGGCTGTTCAGCCTGGAGAAGAGAAGGCTGCGCGGAGGCCTCATAGCAGCCTTCCAGTATCTGAAGGGGGCCTATAGGGATGCTGGGGAGGGACTCTTCATTAGGGACTGTAGTGACAGGACAAGGGGTAACGGGTTCAAACTTACAAACAGGACAAGTTTAGATTGGATATAAGGAGGAAATTCTTTCCTGTGAGGGTGGTGAGGCACTGGAATGGGTTGCCCAGGGAGGTTGTGAATGCTCCATCCCTGGCAGTGTTCAAGACCAGGTTGGACGAGGCCTTGGGTGATATGATTTAGCGCAAGGTGTCCCTGCAAATGGCAGGGGGGTTGGAATTTCATGATCTTAAGGTCCTTTCCACTCTAAATATTCTATGCGTCTATGATTCTATAACAAAATTTGCACAAATCCAGAAGCATGATTACACTTAAGTGACCCTTACAAATGGTCCATTACCTTTCAATCTCATCTGGGAAGAATGATTTCCCAGACCCAAATCTGGCCAGCAATATCCTGAGACTGTGAGCAGACCACACAAAGCAGGCCTCTCAGAAATTAGATATTATGACAAGTACTAAGGCTATTAATCAACAGCAAATCCCTTGAAGCCTGTGACTTCCAAACTAGAACTGGAAATTAACAATTATTTTATGTGCAAGTTGTATTTGGACCCAGCAGACATGCAGTTCTGCCCCACTTCATGTTTATTCTTTTAGCAGGCCTGAAGATGGGAGAATTACTTCTGAAGCAGACTCTACTGCTTGCATGGCAATGTTACATTTATTGAGAAATACAGATTTGGTTTTTTTTAAACTACATTTTCTGCAAGAAGTTACATTTTAAATTGGAGGCTTCCTGCCCTCACCTTAGAAGTTCTACATAACTCTCCTCTTTCCTTCCCACTTGATTTACTCTCTTCTCCTTCAGCTTTCACCTGCATCACTCCAAAAGCAATTTAACATAATTAGGTGTCCACCTCTCCCAAAGTTACTTCTACATTCTTACCGTTCCCTTCTTCAAAAGAAGACATTTCTTGAGCTACTTTACTAGGACTACTGTTCTCTCCACATTCAACCTGAAGGCTTAGCATTTTGCATTCACTCTTCAGAGTTACAGTACCATTTGTTTGAAATCCTCCATTTCATCTATTTATCTAATTTCTGTTAAATTTCATTAAGCTAGGCATTATTCTTGCTCATACACACTTAGGTTCTGTTGATCACTGTAAAATTTCCTCAGGGAAGTAATTCCTATTTTCACTTACTATTATGTCTTACCTTTAAAAACAACAAGAAGACAGATTTGGGCTTAAGATGAACGATTGAGTAGCTCACATTTTGTAAAAGCTGATTTGCTTAATACTAATAATGAAGAGGTGTTGACAATTTAGGCAACAATTTATAAGAGTAAGAGTGAAATAAAATTACTATGATTTATTTTAGTGCTATTCTGTGACTATTTCTGGAAGTTAGAGGTAAGAAGTCTGTACCAGAGAAAAGGAAAATATAACCTGAATATATTAGCATTTCCAGGACTAACATATTGTTTGCAGATCTATTGTTGTCTGAAGATAATAGTGTAACTACTGTGACTGAAAGACAGTCCCACAGATAACTGCTAAACATATGTCAGCATAACTTCCCTACCCAGGGCTCATGACTAACCCCAATTTGAAATAACTTCATCTTCACAGAGGCACTTGAAACATCTCCAGTTGGAGTTTCTTTAAGGAACTCCATAGTACAGATTCTAGATGTTTTAATCAAAACCTAGTGTTTAGCATTCTACCCCAAATAAACCACTGTTCCTCCAGCATTAGATGAAAAATCTTTTCAAGTTGTCATGTCAAATAGCTGACAGTAATTACATTTACACCATTTTTCTTATCCCATTTTCTCACTGTAGGCATCCATGTGCCATGCAGCATCAAGAGGCAAACAGAAAAAAGCTCTGCAACCTCTTTGACAAAGAATATTTTTGGCAAACATACTGCACTAACATGAAATGTCAGGATATCAAAGACTCCCTGAGGAGTTCAGCAAACAGATCTAAAGAAATCCAAAGAAGTGATTATGAGTCCTTTTCAAGGCTAGCTAGACCCTCCTTTAAAAATCTGCAGTGTGAGTTAAAGAGTCAGTTGCTTATCCTGAATGACCTTCCTGAGAAGGCAGAAAGGGGAGTGAGGAATAAAAGACGAAGTTAAAAATAATTCTGTCTAATTTGTGATAGCATTTCCATGTATAATTAGTGTTTAAATACATAGCAGTTTGTTAAGATACTTAACTATTTCATATATACATTTATAAAATATAAATACTCCATCACCCAAGCATATGTGCAGTAGTCAAATGTAAATCAAATAAGTACCCTGATATTAAGATTTCTCTATCAAGATGAAGCTGAGTATTTTTAAATTCATGCATAATTATATGGAATTTGTGAACCATCACTAATCTGAATACCTCTAAGACATATAGATGACCTATTAAAAAACTGTCTGGTTCTGCTGTTTGTTTAACTGGTCTTAATTAGCACAACATGGAGATACACGAAAACCTGAGTGCTATCTCTTGATACTGTTTTAAAGCGTTCTACTCTAAAACTGAAATTGAGTTACCCCTGCCTATCCACAGGCTATGTGCTCTGAATCCTGGCTATGTACTGAATAACAACTCTTGTTCTACCAGGCAGTTACTACACAAAAAAAGTCGTCGTGGTTTAAACTCAGTCAGGTAATTCGTTCGCTCACTTCCCCCCCTTTCTTGAACAAAAGCCTACTGATCTTGGCCAACATCCTGACTTCTCCCTCCACATGCAGCATGTCTTCCTTTCTGCAAACATTTTCTTCTCAGAAACCCCTCCTCACTGACAAAGTCTAACAATCTTCAAGATCTGGTGGCCCTATTTTTACATTTGATACCTTATGATGGTTACTTCCCAGCTGTAAGTTGGAGCTGTTCAGCCTGGAGAAGAGAAGGCTGTGTGGTTGACCTCACAGAGCCATTCAGAGGTCCTACAAGGATGCTGAAAGGGACTCTTCATTAGGGACTGCATTGACAGGACAACAGGTAGTGTGTTTAAACAGGGGAAGTTCAGCTTAGATATAAGGAAGAAGTTCTTTACTGTGAGGGTGATGAGGCACTGGACAGGTAGCCCAGAGAAGTAAATGCTCCATCTCTGGCAGCGTTAAAGGCCAGGTTGGACAGGTCTAGTGTGAGGTGTCTCTGCTCATAGCAGGGGGTTGGAACTTGATCTTAAGGTCCTTTCCAACCCTAACTATTCTATGATTCTATGACTGTATGATAATGAGGCTCTTCCCAAGAAGCTTAACATCATTCAAGATCTTAAAAAAAGTTTGGAGGATTGTTTCCTGTTTATCTGAAGTGTCAATTTCCAGAAAAGCTAATTTTAGGAATGCTAGTCAATCCAAATTCACTCCCTAAAGAACTGACAGTGTGTACCTACAACGAATACAACTGTGGGAAGCAAAACTGTATCATTCACCCCACTCTGATGAAGCTGTTAGAACTTTTCCTGGAATTTCAATAGCATTTTTGAACCTTCAGCCCTTTGCATAGTTCAAAGGGACAAGCAGTCACAGATATGTAGGAGAACCGACAGCTTTTTTCACATGAGTCGAGAAGCCATTTTTGACTATTTTTCAGTAACTGAAACTGTATTCAAAAAAATACAATGTATCAAGTAAACCTACCCACTTAGGAGAGACTGTGAAAGATTCAGAAAAATAAAATTATTAAACTAAGCAAAAGACTTCTTTAAATTTGGCCAATTACCAGTTGCTAATAGGAAAAAAATCTCCCAGTACTTTAACTATTAAAGAATGTTAAATAAACTAAATATATACATATAGAGCTTGTCAGTATATTCAGAGAGAAAAGAACTACTACCGTTTCATTTAGCAAGCAGAAGGGCACATCCTCAGCTTTTCATAATTACACCTCTCTCAGTGAGACTGTGCACATCCCAGCTTGTTCTTCTGTGACAGCAGTAAACACGGTTTGATGAAAACTGCTAATTTAGAAATTAGGCACCAAAAATAGAACCTTAATCTGCCACTCCAGCAAGTATGACAATATAAGGGATAGATTAATCTGAACTTTCCTTCAGCAGACAATCTGGTCTCAACAAGGGGTGTGCGACAGGCAGGTTACAGATGATGATCTTAATGAACCACTACTTTGCCATGTAGTTAGAGTAACATCCTTCACTTTATTCAGTTTCAACTAAGTAACAAAAATTTCCATTCAATCTGATGCATTTAAGATCAGTATTTCTTCTCTTTTAGTGCAAGCCTGTTTGCTTCCTGTCCCAGAAATCAGTGACAGTTACTTCCGTCATCAGTTCTGGAAATGCTTTGTACGGCACTATGTACAGCCCTAAGTCAGTATGAGGAAGTAAAAAAAAATAAACACTGTCCCTTTATAACCAAATATTTAATACTGAAAGAGATCTGCAGTTATGGATTTCTGCACTGCAATAATTTTGTCAGGAATGGGCTCCAACCCATTGACATGGCTGCACAAAGAATCACTGCTGTAGCAGAGTCTTATTGCAGTAATTCCAGAAAATAAATTCGAGAATACTAGAACGAATGACCCTAAAGTGCATGCATTATTTTACTTACACATGCCCTTTTTTGGTGAAGTGCTGCTGTATTTTAGGGTCAGTGAATGCTTACTCCAAGAAAAAAATAAGCATGCATCTTCTTTTGGTAAAATTAATAACACCCTCCTAGAGTAAGCAATCACTAACATACGAATTGTATTAATTTGATTATTAAATTAATATTAAACTAATAAACATTGAAGGCACTGGTCAATATGAGTAACTGGTTCCTTTGTCTATATTAACATAACAGTGTATATAGTACCTATATAAAAAAAGTATGTGTGTGTATCTAGCTATCTATCTATAACAGTGAAGGGTATTTCAAAGTGATGACTGTATTTTGTATTGCTTCCTGGGTTTCTGAGGAAGCATGAAGGACAGTCTTCTTCCTCACCTGCAGATGAGTAATTCCCTTCCTACTCATCCGCAGTTTCGTATTTTTTCTCCTCTACAGCATGAAAAACTTGCACAGAAATCATTCTTTATATCTGAGAGATACAGATTCCTGAGACACACAGAAAATTGATTCACAAGAAGATACATTCATGCAACACAAGTGGCAGTATCTCATTTCTGTACACCCTGAGCCACAAACCATGACTACTGCAGACATCCTGAAACAGAGATGGAACCTCATCCACTTTTATCCCTCTAGCATAGCCACACAGGCTTATAAATGTTAGAAAACAGTTAATTGCAACCCAACACTATACACAGAGGTTTTCTTCCAGTCTCTGCAAGTTTAGCCTAAATTCAATATGTTTCTACTATAGGCTATGTTTACTGAAATAAAGCTACATTCAACTATGGGCAACCTGTCTTTGAACATATGCTGTAGGCAGCAATCTAGCAGAGAAATGGGCGACAAGCTGTGAGACTAAACTTTTATCATCATCTCTATAAATCAAGATGAAAGCTGTAGACTTCCTCCTGTGGACCTCATACAGCCTTGAGAAAAAAGTTAAATTATTTAGATTGAAAGAACAAAATAATAAAAAGTGGAAAAAGAACAACTCAAAATAAAATTAGTCGAAGCATCTGTCCAGTACTAAGTGCAGCTCCACTTCCCAAGAATGCATGTTTTTATTTTTCTAAAGATATATGTGACATCTATGACTAATTAATAAGATTAATGATGTCTGTCCCATCCAGAAGTGTTTCTTCATTTCCATTTATGTTGCTAGCACAGACTACAACTCAGAATGAATTCCCACTAAACTGACTACAACAAGTTGTAACAGCACAGCTTTAGTGCAGCGAGACACACTGCTTGATAATTCTCATCTGTCAGCTAATTAAGCAATTTATAGGATGTCATATAGGCAGTTAATATCACCTGACATCCCTGAAATATGAAATCCATACAGATTCCATTAAGTTTCCAACATAAACAATATTACTGTAGAGAATGGGTTTTGTACTGATGTTTTTACAGTAGTAATGAATTACTAAACCACTGTCCCTTGTGCTTTCTTTGGAAGATCAAAATTCTTCAATACATGGTTAAAAGAGACTGCAATTCTATTGTGATCATGCTTGCATTTGGAAATATTAAGGAATAAAGATGTTTAGCGACTCACCGACAGTCAGAATTAATCTGAATGAGAAACCACACCTAGGAAAGTGCACCTGTTTGAAACACTTTACCCTTTGCTTTCCTCAGAGAAAGGAAAACGAATTAACAGCTACTACATTTCAGCTGTTACCTGCCTTCGTGCCACAGATTGTCATTTCTGAAACACAATCAACAGAAAACAGCACTGCCTTTGACTTAGGTCAGTTTACAATCAGACACGTTATCTTAATCCCTCAATAAAGATAAACTGGAGTAACTGGGCTCTGCCCTGTTCTACTGATCCTCTCATAGAGAAAGACATCTCTTGCAGAAATATTGTGAGACATAGGGAAATGCTGTTAACAATTTAAACATCTGCAAGTTCAACTGTACTGTAGGATGCAGAATGTAAAGAACACATTCCCTTCTTTTATATTTACGTAACTGTGACTGAAAAATACAAAAGGATCATCACAGTCATACAAGAATTTAGCGTACTTTTCTGCGCTCGTTCTTTTCCACTTCTCCTCCCTTGTTCCAGAAACTCCTCACTTTTGAATCTACATAAAAGGATAGTCACCGCTTTTCCAGGTTATTTACATTAATCAGGAATACTGTACACTGTAGCTAAATGTGGTGATTAGTCTGAGGGGAAAGAACATGGCACAAATAAGGCTTTTAGGAGACCCAAAGATTTTGACAGACCTAGGTCTCTTCCTTTATTCACCTAGCATTCTCTGACCCACCAATGCCCATTTGTCTACATAATGAGCTGTGTTTGGATACATTCACCAATTTGTATATATTTCTGGCTTACTGTTTAAGCTACACCTTCCTGTGTTATCACTGTTTGTTATCAAATAAACAAAAGAAAAAAAAACCTTACACTGAGCACTAGCATCAAACACAGAAGCTGCATGTAGAGAAATTATCTACACTCAAAACCAATCATACTTAGAAAGGAGATGTCCCCTGAAATCCACAGAGCAAAGCTGGTATCTAATACACTGCTCTCATTCTGCTTGCAAAAGTCCCATTGATCTCACTAGGCGACCCACTCAAAGTGAGAACTGCTTATTAGAGTTGAACTTCGATAAGAGGGAAAATTTGTCCTTCAGACAGAACTATGATCAAGACATAAATTTAAGCAAAAATGAAACAGAAATATGTGGACAAATACTGTATTTGCACAAATACAGGGGGTAGCAAGATAGTGAATGTGAGTACCTTGAAATGACTTTTACATAGCCGCTAGGGAAAACTGTGTAGAAATGTAATGCGAAGGAAAAAGGTACTCCTTTTGTACAAAAGGTATATATCAAATTATGAAATTCATTACAACAAGCAGTTTAAAGAGAAATTACTAAAATAGTTTTGTCCTTATTTTTTATCTACTAGTTGTCATGTCCTCTTCTGCTATCTCTCTAGTATTCTACAGGTTCCAGCCTTTCATTTAATCCTCTGCATTGGAAATAATGAACAACAAAAAAATCATCATATTTACTACATTGTCTTATAATGAAATAAACTAAGAGAGCTCCAATATCTCTGACTTATATTCCTGTTAACATGGCGTTGATGGAACATACACTTCCTAGATCCCCTATATATTTCTTTGTTGAGTTTGAGCCTTCCTATTCAAAGCTATTTATCATAACCTTTTCAGACTAATAGTAATATGCTAAAGAGCTAAGTACAAAGTATTTTAATATTAATATTCCTGCCTTTTAAGAGCATAGTGCAAGATTTTTCATCTCCTGATTTGACATGGGAAATGACGGGTACATGCCAAAACTATTCCTAATATATAATAGAGGCAAATGTTCCCTATTTAATTTCAAGATGAGCCATTTTTCATATTAAAATCAATATGCACACATATCTTCTTCTAGACAAATCTAAGCAAGATGCTGTTTAGGCTGTGCACGAAGTCTCCTAACATCAGATGAGATTCATTGTCATATTCCTATTTTATTTCTAACTTTTGCCTAGTGCAAAAGCATAGAGGAGACAGGTGATCCCCTGTTTGGGGGTTTGTATCAGGGCTTACTAATTCCCCGAGACAAAGCCTCTTGAAGAAATAACATTCTTGTTTCTGGTTTTGATAGACTTAAGTATTTGACACCATGTTTGAAGCTACCTTCAAAGATGAGAAGGTCAACCTACCTTCTCAACAATTTTAGAAAAAAACAAGCATTCCCAAAACACACTCTATAGATTTGGGGTTTAATTAAAAAATCTTTGTATGGAAATAGAACATTCAGAGCCTGCCTAATTCTAATGTGTAAAATTATAATATAAAAATAAATTCTAATTCACAGCACGTTGCTGAGGCCAAGAATCCAGATTCCAGGTGACGGATGTTTGTGAGACCAAGAGTAAGCACAAGAGTGAGGTCACAAAGCTCTGGAGGATGTTCTGTTTCTTCTTCCTTCCATCACCATAAAACTAATATGCTTGGCAAGCACAGCTCTAACCCCTTTGCCAGCTGACATTAAAACAAAACAAAAGGACAGGCCTTAGCTCCTACAGATATTTCCCAGCTGTCATGCAGCTGGAAAAATCCCACCTTGTCAAAATAAATTCAGTAAAACACTGGTTTTAGTAGCCTTGACAAAATGCCCTCTGTAGACAAAAGAATCTGAGGAGAGGACTCAGTTGTGGCCATGGACTGAACGGATGACACTGTTTCAGGAGCAGAGGAAGGGAAGTTTTACTGCTGCAAATGCAAGAATAGTGAATACACCCACTGAAGTCCAAAGCTGTTTGTTTGCTTTGACTCATCTCGGCTGAAGCAATCTAAATCCTATAACAGATCTGAAAATCTCTGATTTTCGAAGCAAATCTCAGTAAATCTCTGATATACCACCGTGCGTGCAAACAGCAAATCTCTGTTATAACTACATAGTAAAATGTAAATAGTAAATGACATAGTAAAATGTCATCATGAATCATTTTTGTGAAGAGAAGTATTTTTAGCCTGTAGTTTTGGAAATTATAAACTTCAGCCCTTTGTGTTTTAAGGAACAGAAATCAAACTAGATTTAACTGCAGATAAAGCAAAGATAACATTTGCTGTTAGATCCCCTATTTCTTGAGAGAAAAATGATGCCTACATTAGAAACAAAAATACACTGACTCTATAGATCTTGTTACTGCTACAAATGCACAAGAATTACATAATACAATTACAGTAGCAGGAGAAAATAAAACCCTGTTACTTTATTTAATAAATAATGTATTCGTTACTAATATATTTGTTTTCCTGGACTTACATTTTACATTTCTCTAACACTTCTGAAACAGATGATCTATGAAACTAAGAGTCCCAGATAAGAGAAAAAGAAAGCAGAAGAACCAAAAACTGTTTCAGAGAGAAAAAGAGATAAAAAATCCTGAAAACAGTAACGTTATTCATCTGAATGAAGTTCTCGTATCCACCAGTCTGCTTTATGAACCTGGATAATAGATGGAACTGCTGGACTCCACATTTGTCTACTATGGCCCTTACCAGGGTACGTTAATATTTCAATTGCAATTGTAGTAAAAGAGGAAGTTGTAATATTTTCCAGCTTGGACAAGAAACAGTCTTAAAGTTACACAGTGCGTGTAACAAATCAGATTACTTTGTTAAAATTGCTACTCTGGTGAATGTTGATAAAATCATAAATACCATACTGAGGCAGTTTCCTCAACACCATAAATTATCTATTTTTAATTTACCTTGTTTCTCCATCCTCTGCAGTTACAAACACCTGCACCATCACCTGGTAAGTTATTCTCTCTTCTCTAGTCTTGATTCTCTCACCCAACCTGAAATGCGCATCATCGTGTTAAGTGCTCCTGCACAAGAACTTCTGCTTACAAAAGATAGGGATTGGGTTGACACAGTAATTCTGAATAAGTTATTATTGTATATTATGATATAGTAAGCTACCAGATACCATGTTATGCTAGGTCTGACCTGCTTTTCCAGCTTCTATCCCAGCTTTTTAGAACTGCAATCCATATGGTAGTTGAAGGGTATGTCTTACTCATGCTGTAACAACTTCACTGAGACCTGCACCACCCAGGCCTGTGAGGAAGATGGTAAAGTGGTACACGACAACCTCTTACAACAGCTCTTCTTATTTACCACTGCCACTGTACCCGTTTCTCATGGGCTCAGTCCCTCGCAGCCTGGATGTTAGCACTGCCCTGCTGTGGAGACATCAACCGTGCCACTGTATCTCTGGTGTGACCTATCCTTTCCTGAAACATCTCAGAAACTGAGTTCATTCCTCTGCCTGGTTTAATGATATCTGAAACTTTACTTTGGCAGTCAGAAAATACATCTAGAAGCAGTGTTTCTATAAAATATATTCCTGGTATACATAAAAACACCAAGGCCTCTCCTCCTGAACAAGGAACTGAAAGCAACAAACTGCTTTAAAAACTAACTTCTCTCCACATGAACCACACAGAAAACCCAGATCAACAAGACATACTGTAAATCAAATGTAGAACCTATGTGAATAATCCATCATGTAGTGCTAAAATGAACCCAGGATAGCAAACAGTAATAGTCCTTTCAATTGCCATAAAAAGCTTTTTTTTTAAAAAAAATAATAGAAAAATACCTACGCTAACCACACTCTCTAGAGATGGTAAGAAAACACTAGTAATGCAGAAGAAAGGCTCTTCCTACTAGTAATATAACTAAAGACGTATAGGTATAAAACTTCTTGAGGAGAAGATACATAATAAGTAGGCTACTAGAACATAGGAGAAAATATAATGATAAATAATTTCAATAGTACATGTGACAGTTAAAGACAGTGGGCACTGTTGATCTTCACAGCCAACTTCTTGCAGAACAGAATTTAGTACAGGATGCATTGCACTACTGAAAAGCAGACATATGCCTGCACTGTGGGTGCACCCTAGATTAATTCTTCTTTAGGACTATTAGTGAAGAATAAGGGTCAAAGGAATGGAAACAGTCATACGCACCCTACTGCTTGTAGTTTTCCTTTTCCTCTTCTGCCCTGTACTTCAGGGGAATAAAGCAATACTAAATAAAGCAATACTTAAGTATGCAGCCCATTTCATTCACTCTGACTAGACTGCTAACGTGTGGAAAATTGCTTTCCAAGACAAACACATCCTTCTACACAAACTAGCGAATCATGGGCAATGGAGAATGGTTTTGACTGTATTCTGTATTGCTCTTCTTTTCATGGCAAATAGTTTTCCATGAAAACACACTATAGTTACTGTATCTTATCTCAGAAAAGAAGCCAACTTAACTACAGGCAATCCTATGTGGGTTGTTTCATTATATTCATATTTATGCATTTTAAAACTATATGCAGTACATAGGTCAAGCTCAGTAATGTCTTGGCTGCAGAGTAACAACAGCAGGACCTTCACTGAAACTCTAATCGCTAGCAGAGCTCAGCTGTCTTTCATATGTGCAATGTGCGTATACTGCCTTGGTTAAATGCTGTCTTGCCTTTTGATCCTTTTTCCTGCTGATGTTGCTGAGTGATAATGATCTCCCCGTCTGGCCTCCTGATATATATATATATATATATAAAAATTATTAATATCACAGTTAAAGCTAGTTGGGATCTGTTATTTATTCTGATCTAAATTAATAGAACAATGGAAATTTCACTGTGACTAAAAAGTTAAGAAATTTCGGGAGAGTTTTAAAAATTACCTAGAATTAATTTTTCAAGTGTCAAAATCAAGTGAAACAGACTGGTCAGATTTAAAGTAGCATTAGGCATACAGCTCACCTCCAATAAGAGCTTTTCCATCTATACCCATTAGGGTACTCCTACGAACATTTTATGCTGAAGTATGCCTACCTCTCCCTTTACAGAAGGCAAATACTCGTATTTTGCTGAATTTTTCTGGGATCACTAATAAAACCAACAAAGAAAAACTACTACATGGGCCATTATTTTTCTGCAATTAATTCCCTCTATTCCCTCAGACTTTTACTAAATGCTGAATAGCTAACTAGAAGTTAAACCAAACACTGGATTTCAGCCACTGTAGAAACTGTAACAAGAGAGAGTCTCTGTGACATGCAAGTTAGACATAGGGTAAGAAAAGATGAGTCAAAAAAAAGGGGCAGAAAGGTCACTTTCATATTTGATTATGTGTTTTACTGTATTCTGTGTATGTCTAGAAAGTCTCGCCACCCATATTCAATTCTGCCACTCCCAGTCCTGCTCTGACACCAGCCCCAAGATAAATACAGACTTAGGAAGGACTGACATTTTATTAGAGGACATATTAGATCATCACATGACTGCAAATCAATTACCATAAACTCAATCATTACTACAAATATCTGACTTTTCACAGCACAGTATTATTTTTCAATCAAAAAAAAAATCCTGATAAAATTGGGTTTCAACAAAAAATGTACAAATTGTACAAGCAAAAAAATCCTTGGGACGAATCAATGCTAACTTGGAGAACTCAATGTTGGCAAAAGAAAGAGGTCCCACCTAAGAATTTTATGAACCCCAAGTAAGCAAGTAACAGATAACAATCTGGTTTCGTCAGTTTGACACTTAGAAACCACAGGAAAGTAGAAAGACTGCAATTTATTCCAAGACATCTTGATTTAAGCACAAATCAATGAAAACACAGAAATTGTTTTAAATGCACATAATCACATTACTTTATTAAGTGAAATATCCCATTGGTTTAAAGTTTGATGGTATTATCTACCAAGATTGATATTATTACAACAGATTATCTCTTCCAGTGAGACTGCAGACAGAAAAGTGATGCTGTATAATATCATATTTAATCAAAGTTCTTAGAAATAATAGTCCCATTATATTAGCATTTGAACTGCTTTTCAATGAACCAACGGGCAGTGTGTCTTCATCTTTTATTTCTAATCAGCTAATAAATCTACAAGTTGCCAAAATTACGCCGAAATGTTGGCATGAATTCTCATTCATCATAATTTGACTTCAGTAATGTGCCGTCCACTTTATGACTTCTGCACACAATGTCTAGAGGAAATAAAAGCACCATTTCTACAATTACCTTTCTGTAATTGGTCCATCAAGCTGCCAAACTAGTATTTTGTTTATTGACTGTTTAGAGCCTCTTATAGGCTGAATCACAGCGGGTGAATAAGAAATGAAAGCATGGCAGCATGTTGGGATTTCCTAGGGGCAGAAATGGGGGGAGAAAGGCACAGCTCCTGAAGTCTGTAACAAAGAATATGGGGAAAAGAGTGCAACCAGTTTAAATGTATTTAAAAAAAAAAAAAAAAGAAAAAAAAAAAAGGTGTTACTAGGCAAAGTTAAGGAAAGGTCAGGTTCAAGATCTGACCTTTAAGAATTGTTTGTCAGTACTTTGGAGACAAATAAAGAAGTAAAGTTAAAATTGTGCCAGAAATGGAGAATGGGGACTAAAAAACAAAAAAAAACACACCACCAAAACAACAAAACACCAAAACAAAGTTTATCACGTCAAAACAAAGCTCCTCCAGCCTCATTTTCCTCCAGCCTGATTCCTCCAAATGTATTTTGACAGTAAGCACTATCCAGAAGAATAAACAGAAAGACAATGATATAATGCTACCTCCGTCAGAATGCTCTCCCCTCCCCACCCCCCCACCCCCCCCAAAAATCAGTAGCTCTAGAACTCTACAAGCCTGAGAGATTCCTCTGTATTTCAAAACTCTCCACGAGTTTTGGTCCCAGGGCTTGGCATTGGGGCCAATTCAGTTTAATATATTTACCAATGATCTGGACAAGGGGATTGAGTTGGGCAGGGGCGTTGACCTGCTTGAAGGTTGGAAGGCACTACAGAGGGATCTGGACAGGCTCGATCCATGGGCCCAGGGCAACTATATGAGGTTCAAATACTCTAAATTCCCCCAGCAATTTGTTGAACATTTATTGTGGCAAGAGTTAAGCAGGAGCTTAATCACCTGGATTTGAAGATGGGCTTTTACTTGTTTGATTTTGGGGTTTGAGACTTCTGTTACTGGGGGAGGGGGTTGTGGGGGTTTTTAGGGGGTGAAGGTTGTGGGGGTTTTTGGGGCTTGATTGGTTTTGAAAAGACAGAAAATAATCATTCCAATTTCACCTTCTATATGCCACTCACAATTAAACATATAGCTACTATATCTGCCTAAAGTCATCTCTTTCCACATAGAGAATCTGTCCCATACTTGATTATCCCTCATGCATTTTTGGGCAAAACTTAAATGCTTTTGACACACAGACGTTACTGCATAAAATCCTTGGGACAGTACCACATCTGTCAACTGAATATATCTTAAAGTTAGACCTGAGCTATTTTAAGTCAAATGATTTGGATGTGGAAAGCAGTGTAGTCACAGCACCCTAGACAGAATGCATGGAAAAGTGGTCAGAGACCTAGCCTGACTAGCAAGTTTTTCAGAACTGGAGGCAGGCTCTCTCACTCACCCTGAATGTTCAGCTGCTGCTATTACAGACTGTGCAGTAGATAAATCCTACCAGCTAAGCACAGAAAAAAAGGATGTATCAGAGCTGTTAAGCTCCACAGCTGTGAGAATGGTGCTTTAGAAATGAAGTACATAAACTGTTCTAGAGAGGTGCTTGATAATGATCCCACAGTTAGTCCAAAAGGCTTCCTGCTCAACAGAACCTTTCAGAGACTTGCATAACACTTTCTCTAGCTTTAGTGTCCCCATTAGGCATAGGATAATAGCTGCTTAGGCCCAGACCACTCTGCTCTGTGGAAAAAGCTGAATGCCAGCCCCTTGAAAAAACTTTATGTTAAAAATGAAGGCTGTCAGCAAGAGAGAGCTTCTAAAGTAAAAAACTAACCTTTATACTGCAGTTTCAGATTTAAGCATCTGAACCCTGCTTGTGTCTTGTGAGAAGCCACATGCGCTGGTTTGTAATCATTCCTCAGCAGCACTTTATTAGTCTGACCCGACGGTTCAAAACTCTATTAGTCTGACCTGATAGTTCAAATAATGTGAAGAAGATGAATCTATTTAGAAGGATGACTGATACTAGTCTTTTAAATAGACCCATCATCCACATAGGAATTGAAATAAAAACAAGTAAGAGCCTCACGGTGAGATGCCCATTCAACTATTCATACTTATTTTTCCTGAAAGGTCAGATAATTGAAAAGTGCAATTTACTTTGCTTGGAAAAAAACAGAAGAAAGCAGAAGCTTTCTGTGATACAGCATTCCTTATAGCATAGTCAAGTCACGTAGTTACACTTTGCTTACCTCATCTGCATTGTTTTCATTTACTTAATTTCAATTAGATTGCAAATTATACAGGGATTAAGGTGTTTCTACTGTGACCTATTCAATTTTTCAGTCAATTGATTTCTACTTATTTAGTAAGTGTTTGGACATTAGCTGCTTTAGCAGTTAGATACACGTATGAAGTCAACTCTCCAAAATGGCAAAATGCTCACTACTTGAACTCCTCATGAACACAATACAGGAAACAGTAAGCCACAGGAAAGGTACTGAATGAAGTTCACCTGTAACAGGACTCAAGTCACCAGTGGCACAATTAGACAAAAGGAAACACTATAGTAGGACACACTAACAGAAGCAGTTTGTAAAACACTTGCACTTCTGTCCTGGGTTCAGCAGTAGCAGTCATGTTTCTCCTCCGTGGTAGCTGGTGCAGTGCTGCGTTTTGACTTCCAGCCTGGGAACAGTGTTGGTGATACCTATGTTTTCGGTTGTTGCTAAGTGATGTTTACCCTGACCAAGGACATTGTGAGGCTCATGCTCTGCCAGGGAGGAGGGGAAGCCGGGAGGAAGCAGAGACAGGACACCTGACCCGGGCTAGCCAGGGAGGTATTCCATACCATAGCACGTCATGCCTGGGGTGGGGGGTAACTGGGAGTTACCCAGAAGGACACAGGCTTGCGGGTGGGACTCGTTTCTTGGCTGGTGGTATCGTATTCTCTTCCCTTGTTATTTTCTCTTATCATTGTTGTAGTTGGTAGTAGCAGTGGTGATTTGTGTTGTACATTGGTTGCTGGACTGTTCTTGTCTCAGCCTGTGGGAGCTGCACTCTTTCGATCCTCCTCCCTGTTCCTCCGGGAGCGGGGAAGGGGAGAACCCTGGGGGGGCGCTCGATTGCTCTCAGCCCGGCACCACTCACTGAGAGTGAGTGAACAAGCTGTCTGGCTAGGGTTTAAACCATGACAACTTCCCATAACACCAAGGTCTTGAGCTGAAGATGTGTCTTCAGTTTCAGAATTTTTCTTCAAGAAATTCTGATGGGAAAACCCAAATGGGGCAGAGCTTCAAAGAGAACAATGCAAACTCTTAGCTACTCAGGCAAAGAAGGGGAGGAGAAAGGAGAGGGCTGAATCAGAGTTGTTCTAGCTAGTGAAGGAAATGTTAGGGGTAGGGGAGATGGGATGCACATAACACCTGTCCTCAAAATATAGTATGCTGCTGCATACAAAAGAGTGATTATTTATGTCTCTGGTCAATACGACAGCAAGAGGATTAAGTTGCAACTACGAAGAGCAGGTTTAGACATGAAGAAAAATGTTCGAACTACTGAAGTACTGAAGAAGTTAACTGAAGTAGTTCAGTCTCTGTTAGCAGAGATCTTTAGAAGTTAGACATACAACTGTAAGCAATGACAGAGAATTCACCTTGATTTTCACAAGGGACAGAAATGACAGCCTTTTGAGGTTTTTCTAATCATATGAGAATCTACACAATATTAACCTTCTCTGCCATATTAACAGATTCCTGAGAAGACTTAGGGCAATTTCTTTCTTAGGTAAAGGCATTCTAAGAAAGGTATCTACAAAGATTCTAGCATTTAAAAAAACAAACTTAGTGAAAACAGACTCTCTGCAGGCAAACTGGCCACCTCAATACATCGTCGGCATAGATATTTTAAGTGAGTAGAATGATACTGAGAGAGAGGTCTCACCTCTTTGCATGTTGTCTTGCTGGCAGGTCAAGTTTCTTCTGAATTTTCACTGCATCAAAGTTTAGAAGCTGATAATGGCATTAGGATAACTAATAAGACAGTTAAGAGGGATTCTGGATAGTCTAATTTTTTAGAGCTTTCAGTGGAACAGTGGTCTCTCCTAAGTAACAGGTAGATGTGTAGAGATGTGTAAAGGGAGAAGCTGTTTCAAGATCTGATGTCAGGCTTAGTGCTGTGCTGAAGGAGTTTATCTAAAGGAAGTACAGCTATATCATCACTCGGGAGCAACTGAAACTCTCAAGTTTCACACAGAAAGCAACATCACTTTTTACTTTATCTGCCTGCATACCGTTTATAAGAATGACTGTACTCAATTCCTGACACTGCCTCTGCAATTGTAGTTTTCAATATAGTTCCTCCAGGAAGTTGGGTAACAGCAACTGCATTCCTTGTGTCCTCCCTACAAAGCAAAGGGACGACACAGAACAAGCATTTAGTAAGCAGGACACTATCTACAGTAAGTCCAGTACATGAAAGCAAGGAGGAATACTGTTGACAATAAATTCACCATTTAAAATGCAATATAGGTAGAAATTGACAGATCTTCCTCAGAAGTGCACTACAAAGTTAATTTTTTCTTTTGTCCAAGTACATTTTTTTCTATTTTGTACGGAGTTCATTCTTTTACCCAGCCAACTTCAATTCAGAACTATTATGTTTTCCCTTGCTAAGAGCCTACCAGGAAGACACTTGCTGGCAGCTGCAAGAGCCATTCTTTTAAGTTAACATTTCTGCTTGCCAATCATGTTTTATGTTAACTCAATTTGCACTGCTCTTGTTTAGCCTTGACGTTTAGGGGGTTGCTCTAACCTGCTTTGTGGATTGAGTTGATGTGTTTACCACAAAGTATTCCACAAAAAATTGCTTCAGATTTGTATTCTGGGCCAGATCTTTAGTTGTATTTATTTTTTTCCTTACTGGGTTTGTAAAGCATAGAAATAGCAATGGTCCACTGTTTCCATTATATTTATTTTCTCGTCACTTTTGTGTGTGCACTTATTTTTCCGCTTTACAATCCTGTTTTATTTTTAAGAGCCAGAGCACAATTACTTAAGAGAAAAGCAATCAACAGGGGCACAGATACTGCTTTGTAGATTAAAAGATAATGAACAACATGCCTATAAGACATATATTTACGCGCCTCATCCTAAGAAACACTGATGTCAATAAGTATACAGTCAGCATGCAGGTGGGAATCAGCACTTAACAGGAAAGGGATCTGAAAGAGAACACGATTCCATTGTATTTGTGAAGTGCCTCAGAAGCAATCTAAACAAATTATGAGAAATTATTCATGAAATACCAGATGCATAATACTACCTCTAAGTGAGTATTTACGAAGAAATAAGGCTGAATGATTTAACTGGAAGGTCTTTGAGAAGAGCTCTGAAACAAAAAGCATAATTCAAGTAGCTACCATACAACAAGCAGCACAAAAGAAAAGGCAGTGATGAACCTAAAGTAAAAATACTCAAGAAATGGTTGATACCTTTTCTCCCTGTCCTGGGTTCACCTGTAACAGTCATTCCTCTCCTTCCTAGTAGCTGGCGCAGTGCTGTGTTTCAGCATTAGTCTGAGAACAATACTGATAAGACACCAATGTTTTAGTTGTTGCTAAGTAATGCTTATTCTGATCAAGGACTTTTCAGTCTCTCCTGCTCTGCCAGTGAGGAGGAGCACAGGACGCTGGAAGTAAGCAGAGACAACTAGCCAAAGTGGTATTCCATACCACACCATGTCATACCCAGTACATAGACTGGGGTAAAGCACCTGGAAGGCCAGGTCACTGATTGGGCTGGACTAGGTATCAGTTCAGCAGGTGGTGAGCAGTTGTATTGTGCATCACTTGTGTGGCTTGGGTTTTCTTGCTTCCCTTTTTATTCTCTTCCCTTGTTAGTTCCTTATCATCATTATTCGGAATAGTAGTTTTACATTATACTTTACTTATTGGATTGTTCTTATCTCAAACCATAGTGTTAACATTCCTCGCATCCTGTGCAGAGGAGGGTGGGAGGAAGGGGAGCGTGAGCAAGTGACTGCATGATTCTGAGTTAAACCATGACACTTCCTCAAGCCTTGTTCTATGATGGGTGTCCCCACCATCCTTCCACCTAGCAACCAGTCAGGAAGGAGAAAAAACTCTGAAAAATACAGTGTTTTGCATAATGCGTCTACACAGCCAGGAATGTGGTCTACCATTACCACATTGATTCCTAAACCAAAAGAGAAGTATAAAAAAATCAAAATCTAAACCAGTTTCTCTTACTCAGACAAGTTATATATAAAAAGAAGAAATATACTATTACTACTATCCTTACTTTGAGTAGGTCTTTCACAGACACCGCCTTGTCATGGGGAAAGAGCCTGCGTGCCCTTCTGAGTTTGAGAGCTACGCTGGTGGTGGCATACACCTCCAGTAGGGTCTCCCATGCCAGACAGGTCTCAACTGAAGGGTCAAAGTCAGACTAGCCTTCGGGCAACCATCCCAGGAGAAGGACACTAACTTCAAACCTGGGCAAACGGAGCTCACCTAGCCTTGTAAGGCCTTCCATCTAAGAGAGGGACACTCTAACCAAACCTATGACCTGAGGACTTTGCTGTTACCACCTAAGCTCGCTAGGACCTGGCAGACAAACCTCAGGTGTACAGGGTGGGACCAGTTCTGCGCACGCTGTGCCTCACTTAAAAAATTCACTGTGCAGGCCTGAAGGGTTTACTCACACTTGCAAAGCCCTGTAGTGACAGGTGAGGGACGAAACGGCAGGTGATAAGCTGCACTGGAAGCTGAAGATCCAGCCCTGCATGCAGGTGGTTCAGGGCACTGGTCACTCGAGACTGACCCAGGAGATGAGAGTCTTGTTTGGCAACATCCTGAATGACCAAGCAGCCTTTTTTCAAGGAGGGAACTGCTTGCTCCATATGGAGAGAGGTCTAGAAAAGGTGGCCTAACCAAAGCTCATCCCCCTCTCCACCTGGTTGGCTATCCGCAGCCAATGGGCATCTTCTGTTGTGGTCGATTGAAAACAAAGAGGCAAAGGCATACGCCTGCCTCCAAAGGTGTGTCCAGATTGACACTTGCATGTTGGAACATCAGAACCATGCTTGATACAGCGGAGAGTGGGAGTCCTGAGCGCTGTTCTGCGCTAATCGTGCAACTGTCATGACTCAACATCGGCATTGCTGCTCTCAGTGAAGATCACCTTCATGAGGAAGGTAGCCTTAAAGAACATGGTGCCAGCTATACACTCTACTGGTCAGGCAAATCCAAAACTGAAAGTCATCTTTCTGGAGCTGGTTTCATGATTAAAAACTCTATCATCTCCAAACTTGAAAATCTGTCTATACGTCATTTTGATCGTATTATCTCCTCCTATCTCTTCCACTACACAATAAGCAACATGTTGTTCTTTTCAGCATATATGCTCCAACTCTGCAAGCTGACCCTGCAGAAAAAGAAAAAATTCTACACCTACCCACGTTGCCTCACTCAGAAGGTTCCTATAGATGGTAAGATCATAATCCTTGGTGACTTCAACACCGGAGTAGGTAAGAACTTTGAAGCCTGGAAAGGAGTACTAGGCAAGCACGGTGTTGGTAGCTGCAATGCTAAAGGATGCCTCTTGCTAGAGTTCTGTGCAGAGCAGCAGCAGCATCAATACTATTTTTCCAGCAGAAAGATAGCTTGAAGACAACCTGGATGCATCCTCGATCTAAACACTGGCACCTTATTATGTCTTAGTTCGCCAGGGAAATGTTCTGCTTTCCACTGCTGGAAATTTCCCTGCAAGAATACTATTGAACAGATTAGCACCAGCTATGACAGAAGAACTTCTTCTACCTGAAAGTCAGTGTGGTTTCAGAACTAATAGAAGTACCACAGACATGGTATTTCTTCTCAGATAACTGCAAGAGAAGTATAGGGAACAGAGTAAGGGGCTCTATGTAACTTTCGTTGACCTCACCAAAGCTTTTGACACTGTGAGCAGAAAAGACCTGTGGCTGATCTTGGAACGATTAGGTTGTCACCCCAAATTCCTCAAAATGACTATTCTGTTATATGAGGATCAGCAAGGCCAAGTCAGATGTGGCAATGCACTCTCTGAGCCCTTCCCAATAACCAATGGTGTGAAACAAGGTTGCATTCTCACACCAAATTTATTCACAGTCTTCTTCAGCATGATGCTCCAAAGGGCTATGGTAGACCTCGACAAACAAAACAGTATTTATATTCGATATTGTACTCCTGGGAGCCTATTCAACCTAAGGCAACTGAAAGCCCACACTATCATAGAATCATAGAATCATAGAATGGTTAGGGTTGGAATGGACCTTAAGATCATCTAGTTCCAAACCCCTGCCATTTGCAGGGACACCTTACGCTAAATCGTATCACCCAAGACCTCGTCCAACCTGGCCTTGAACACTGCCAGGGATGGAGCATTCACAACCTCCCTGGGCAACCCATTCCAGTGCCTCACCACCCTCACAGGAAGGAATTTCCTCCTTATATCCAGTCTAAACTTGTCCTGTTCTTAAGTTTGAACTCGTTACCCCTTGTCCTGCCACTACAGTCCCTAATGAAGAGTCCCTCCCCAGCATCCCTATAGGCCCCCTTCAGATACTGGAAGGCTGCTATGAGGTCTCCACGCAGCCTTCTCTTCTCCAGGCTGAACAGCCCCAACTTCCTCAGCCTGTCTTCATACGGGAGGTGCTCCAGTCCCCTGATCATCCTCATGGCCCTCCTCTGGACTTGTTCCAACAGTTCCATGTCCTTTTTGAGGACACCAGAACTGCAGACAATACTCCAGGTGAGGTTTCATGAGAGCAGAGTAGAGGGGCAGGATCACCTCCTTCAACCTGCTGGTCATATTCCTTCTGATGCAGCCCAGGATACAGTTGGCTTTCTGGGCTGCAAGCGCACAGTGAAGCCGGCTCATGTTCATTTTCTCATCAACCAGCACCCCCAGGTCCTTCACCGCAGGGCTCCTCTGAATCTCTTCCCTGTCCAACCTGTAGCTGTGCCTGGGATTGCTCCCACCCAGGTGTAGGATCTTGCACTTAGCATGGTTAAACTTCATGAGGTTGGCATCAGCCCACCTCACAAGCATGTCAAGGTCCCTCTGGATGGCATTCCTTCCCTCCAGCGTATCAACCGAACCACACAGCTTGGTGTCATCGGCAAACTTGCTGAGGGCGCACTCAATCCCACTGTCCATGTCAGCGACAAAGATGTTGAACAAGACCGGTCCCAACACCGATCCCTGAGGGACACCACTCGTTACTGGTCTCCAGCTGGACATTCAGCCATTGACCACAACTCTCCGTGTGCGGCCATCCAGCCAGCTCTTTATCCACCGAGTGGTCCATCCATCAAATTGATGTCTCTCCAATTTAGAGACAAGGCTGTCATGTGGGACAGTTTTCAACGCTTTACACAAGTCCAGGTAGATGACATCAACTGCTCTACCCCTGTCCATCAGTTCCGTAGCCCCATCACAGAAGGCCACCAAATTGGTCAGGTAGGATTTCCCCTTAGTGAAGCCATGCTGGCTGTCACCAAGCACCTTGTTGATTTTCATGTGCCTTAGCATGCCTTCCAGGAGAATCTGCTCCAAGATTTTACCAGGCACAGAGGTGAGACTGACTGGTCTGTAATTCCCCGGGTCATCCATTTTCCCCTTCTTGAAAATGGGGTTATAGTTCCCTTTTTCCAGTCGTTGGGAACTTCACCTGACTGCCATGATTTCTCAAATATGATGGCCAGTGGCTTAGCAACTCCATTCGCCAGCTCCTTCAGGACCCGCGGATGGATCTCATCAGGACCCATGGACTTGTGCACGTTCAGATTTTTAAGATGGTCTCGAACCAGTTCCTCTCCTACAGTGCGCGCAAGGTCTTCATTTTCACAGTCCCTGCATCTGCCTTCCAAGGCTTGGGTGGTTTGGTCAGAGCCTTTGCCAATGAAGACCGAGGCAAAGAAGTCATTCAGAACCTCAGCCTTCTCCAAATCCCGTGTAGCCAGTTCTCCTGAGAGCTTCCTGAGGGGGCCTACGTTCTCCCTAGTCTGTTTCTTATTTCCTAGGTACCTGTAGAATCCCTTCCTGTTATCTTTAATACCTCTAGCTAAGTTTAATTCTAACTGGGCCTTAGCTTTCCTAACCTGGTCCCTAGCTTCCCTGACAACATCCCTGTACTCTTCCCATGCCACCTGTCCTTGCTTCCACTTATTATAAGCCTCTTTTTTCAGTTGAATTTTCCTCAGGAGCTCCTTATCCATCCAAGGAGGTCTCCTGGCCCTCCTGCTGCACTTCCTTCTGGTTGGAATGCAACACTCCTGAGCTTGCAGCAGGTGATCCTTGAATATCAATCAAAAGTCTTGGGCCCCTCTGCCCTCTAGGGCTGTATCCCATGGAACCTTCCGAAGCAGGTTCCTGAAGAGGCCAAAGTCTGCTCTTTTGAAGTCCAGGGCAGTGAGCTAGCAGCACGCTCTTCTCACTGTCCTGAGGATCTCAAATTTGACCATCACATGATCGCTGTATCCAAGGCTGCCCTGGAGAGTCACATTTCCAACCAGCCCTTCCCTGTTGGTGAGCACGAGGTCAAGCATAGCACATCTCCTTGTCTGCTCCTCCATTACTTGCAGAAGGAAGTTGTCTTCTACACAATCGAGGAACCTCCCGGATTGCTTGCGCCGGGCCGTACCGTCCTTCCAACAGATGTCAGGGTGGTTGAAGTTACCCATGAGAACAAGGGCCTGCGAGCATGAGGCTTTTCCTATTTGTCTATAGAGTGTTTCATCCGCAGGTTCTCCTTGATCAGGCGGTCTGTAACAGATCCCCACAGTAATGTCTCCCATAGCTATATTCCCTTTAACCCTGACCCACAAACTCTCTGTGGACTGCTCACCTGTCCTCAGACAGGGTTCCATACTCTCCAGCCTATCCCTAACATAAAGGGCAACTCCCCCTCCCCGCCTGCCAGGACTGTCTTTTCTAAAGAGCCTGTAACCTTCCATTCCAACACTCCAGTCGTAGGAGCCATCCCCCCATGTTTCTGTGATGCCTATTATATCATACCCCCATAGACGTGCACACATCTCTAATTCCTCGTTTGTTCCCCATGCTATGGACATTTGTATAGAGGCATCTGAGCCGAGCTCCAACTGAAGCCGGCTCATTGGCTGGAGCGGCTAGGATATCTCTACATTGCTCCGAGCATTTATTATAGGTGCTGGCAACTGACTAGGTGTGTTGGGATGGAATGATGCCCCCCTCCCCCAACACATCTAGTTTAAAGCCTCCTTGACCAGTCTGGCAAGCCTCCTACCAACAGTGCTCTTTCCCTTATCACCAGCTCCACCAGCCCCCACTAGACCTGGCCTACAAGCTTGGGTCCCGTGTTCAAGACACCCAAACCCCTGACTATGACACCACCCTTTTAACCAGTTATTAACCTGGCCAATCCTCCTAGCTTTTTTTGGGTCCTCCCCTGTACCCTGGAGAATTGATGAAAAGACCACCTGAGCTCCAGAGCCCCTAAGCACCTCTCCCAGGGCTCTGTAGTCCTTCTTTATGTTCCCCAGGCTACGACTGTCTATATCCCTAGCACCCACATGTTATCACCAGGAGTGGGTAACAGTCCGTGGGACTTACTAGAGCAGGAAGCCTCTCTACCACATCCCTGATCCGTGCCCCTGGTAGGCAACACACCTCGCTTGAGATGGGGTCTGGCCGGCAGACAAGTGCTTCTGTCCCTTTCAGTGTAGAGTCCCCTACTACTACAACCCGCTGCTTTTTCCTAGCAGCACCAGTAGAGATCTTCTTTACCAAGGCATCAGACGGCTGTTTCTGGCTCGAGTGCGTTTCCTCATTAGCCCCCTGCAGGACAGCAAAGTGGTTCTGCGTGGGGACAGGGGATTTAGGGGGAAGCCCCTTGCTTTTGGTTGTCCTTTTCCTTCTTTTTTTTTGTCACTAATTCCCAGCTTCCCACGTTAGTGGCCTCCTTCTTTCCTTCATGAGGTAGAGGTGAAGCTCGAGGCCCCTGCACAGCTTGGGACGGGAGCAAGCATTCCTGCTTCCTCTCAGCTTCCCTGACATCTCGCAGCCTATTGACAGCATCCCACAGCTCAGCCCCTGCTGCAGGAGGACCTCCAGCAGGGCGCACTGAGTGCAGCCCTGCCCATCGTGCACCATTCCCTCACCAGACCAGTGCAGGCCCCCTCTACACCCTGAGCTCTGCACTGCAGCCTCCCCTCTCATCGGCTCTGTCTGGGTGCCTACGCTGGCCACCACCGGGGCAGCCAGAGCAGAGCTCCCGGACCGGGCCCTGATCATATGACAAGTGCTCACCATCCCGCCCGCCTGCCCGCACAAACTGCCTCGACTCTCTCTGTTCCCCGCGCTCCTGGTTGCTCGCGCTCCCTGGGGCAGGTTTTTAACCAGTCAGGGTTGGTGCCGCTGCTTCAGGCTCCGCCCCCAGTGAGTCAGCTGCTCGCGTCAGCTGAGCTGCTGGCTCCTGGGCAGGTCCTGTCGAGGACTTGAGGCTCCCTCGGTGGCTCTTGTCTCTCCGAGTTGAGGCTCCTGGACACTGATCTCCCCCTCCACTCAAGACTAAGACCCTAAATCACCTTGTCCATGAACTGCTTTTTGCTGACGCCGCTGCCCTTGTTGCCTACACAGAAGCAGCTCTGCAGCGTTTAACATCTTGCTTTGCGGAGGTGGCTGAGCTTTCTGAGCTGGAAGTCAGCTTGAAGAAGACACTAGTTCTCTACCAACCTGCACCACAAGAAGACTACCATCATCCTCACATTACCATTGGCAAGTCAGAGCTTAAGTCAGTTCAGCAGTTCAGCTATCTGGGAAGCATTATTTCCTCGGATGCTACGATTGACAAAGAGATAGACAACAGAATAGCAAAGGCATATAGAGCCTTCAGAAAACTCCATAAAAGCGTCTGGTGCAATAAATATCTGAAGCAAAGTATAAAGATTGGTGTCTATAGAGCCATTGTACTGTCTACTCTTTTATACGGGTCTGAATCGTGGGTTATCTACCGCCATCACCTGCGACTCCCCAAATGCTTCCAATCAGCACTGCCTCTGTGCAATTCTAAACATCCATTGTACTGACTACGTGTCAAATGTTACTGTCCTTGAACAGGCAGGGGTCACCAGTATCGAGACCATATTGCCAAAATTGCAGCTGCACTGGGAAGGGCATGTCTCCAGGATGGAGGATCACCACCTCCAGAAGACTGTATTTTACGGTGAACTCGCCACTGGCTACCACAAGAGAAGTGCCCCAAAGAGGAGATATAAGGACTCCCTGAAACAATACCTCAGCCTTGGTCGTACTGACTACCATCAGTGGTCCGCCTTGGTCTCCAATCGGGAGACTTGGAGACACACCACACATAACGCTGTTGTCTCCTCTGAGAACACCTGCAGAACTAGTCTTGAGGAGAAAAGACAATGCAGAAAGAATCGTGCCTTGCCTATACCACCCAAGGAGACCTTTTGCTGTGCTCCTGGCAACTGGATTTGGCTGTCCCACATTGGCCTTTTTAGTCATCAGCACGGTTGTAAGTAAGTGTGGGTAAAGCCCTTCCCAAATCTTCGTTCGCGAAATAAAGTCATCACTTTAGGTAGCCAGAAATAATAAAGTAAATTCAATGCTTTTCCCCCATTATAAACAGAACATGAAACAGCAGAGGATTTGCAAACAATAGATCTGTTGCTCCTCTGCCCAGTAGTGCCAGAAATACTTATTAGTGCCCAGTGATCTAGGTTCTTTGGGTAGCAAGTGAGGCACCTTATCCAGACCGGATTCCCAAGCCCTTCTCAGATCCGTGTTGCCTCTCCACACAACATATCCCCTTGCAGTGATATAGAAGAAGAGGCATAGGGGTCAAATGCCAAGACAAATCACAGTTTCAGAGGTTTATCATTTAGAAGGCCATGCTCTCTTACTCTAAAGCCCTGAGATCTAAGGAAGTACTTCAACTTACTCAAGTCAGCGTAAAGATTCTCAGAGTTACTGAAAGGCAAGCACCGACAAACAGAAATTCCGCACAAAACTGGGCTTTTAGAAACTGACTGTGCCTTCTGATGCGCACTGTCTTTGTGCACTGAACAGACCATGTTCTTGTAGAAAGACTGAGTGCCTCTCCAATGCAACTTGAGTCTCAGCTGCAGCATGAAGATCAAGTCACCTCCAATCCTGTAAACTTAGATACAAGCAGCTAAGAATAGAAGAGTTAAAGAGTTCAGCAGAATTACACAAGTTCCTAGCAGTGATTCATGCAGCTTGCGTCCATATGCAGGTGTGACACAGGACCTATGCACAGGTCATCTGTTTGGAAATCAGGGGCATGACTGAAACATGGACAGGCATATTAAACCTAGCTTTCATCTACTGAACACACAAAAAAGCAACGGTGCGACTGGAGACCTGGGCTTTGGCTAGAGAAGCTGTCTTTAGAAAGAAGCCTACACAGCTCTGGACTTCACTTGTATTAGTGGCTCAGACCATCTACATCAAAGCTGACACACATATGGTTGTACCTGCTGTGATCACACTAGCAGCGCAATGGAGACATTACTGCTTCACCTGCTGCTTGAAGACCGTTTTTCAGAGTGCACAGAATAGACAGACTGTTGTTAACAGGTTCTTGCTTCTTTGTTACGTAACATTTCAATAAAAATAAGTTTACTTATCAAACATGAGTTTTCTGTACCTTAATAAAAACCGTGCAGCTTGCAAGGAAGGCAGGGTAATTCGTTACTATATGGGCCAACAACTGGAAGAAACACACCCTGATGAAAGCAAACAGGTAAATAGTTCATGGTAAATTCCAAGCACTTCAAAAGACATGAACACTGGTGTCTGCATCAGAAATTCACTGTATGACATTCAGTCCTAAGCTTAACCAAACAAGATAGTCCCAGAAAGCAGTAAATACGTATCTTTTGATCTGAATGACATATGAATTTTACACAACATGAATTCCAAGAATTTCACACAATTTCACAGTTTTATTATCAGCTTTGTTCATGTAGTTATATATGTGTGTGCTTTTACTATTGATACTATCTGGCTCGTCATTATGTGTGATTTTGTTTTCTTATAATCCAAGTTAAAAAAAAAATGTAATAAAAAATGACCTCTTTTTGCATTCTAATCTCATTTAATAATTTATATTAATGAAACAATACAAATATAACTCATCTCACATAGCACTAAGGGAACTGGTAGCCTCCCATTAGAAAAAAAAAGAAAAAATATCAGAATCAGAGCACTGTTTCAAAGAATAAAGGAGAAAGATGCTCAGATCTGAAGATAAACATCTAATATGAAATATTTAATGCACGAAAAAAATCCACACATCATCCTATTTTGCCCATATGAACATTTAATAAACAAAGCTGGGTTTATAAATAAAATTTCCTTTTACTTGCTAACATTTCAAAAAACCCACAAGACAGAAATTTTGTGTAAAGTTCATTTACTCCATAAGAAGGTAACAGCCCCTCATACAATCTGAAAATTGTATTGTGTAAACAAAGAGATTAAGTTTAACTTTAACAGTAATTACTGTTTTCTGATTTATATACAGAAAGGATTCCTAAATCTTCCAAATACTTAGGACACATGTATATGATTTCAAGTTAAAAAACAGAAAGATAGTTTTAATAATTATTATATATTTCTGCCATATGGCTAGGAAAAGGAAAAAGATAGTAGCTCTATCACTTTCACCTGGAAAATCCCTTATTAAAGAGATAATTTTCTGACTCTCATTTTTCTGAAGGGGAAAAAAAAACAAAACAACCAACCAAGCAAACAAAATTAAAACAAACCCCCAAAACCCAGCTGAAAGGAACTTTGAATGAAATCTTTTAAGAGAAACAGCAGCAATTTGACTTGCATCACTGGTTCATTGTTTTTCATATGACTCTAGTCCACACACACTGCTGTTGAAAGGAAGCAGCAAAAGGCTGCTAATACTATTTTTCAAAGTAAAGATCTGTGTAAATGCCAACTGTTGACCCTCATGGCCTCCTACCCATCAACACGTTTTTTCTCACAGCCATTATCTGATTTGCTGATGTCGACATGAGCCTCTATGACAAGCCTACATGTCAGCTAGCAGTTTTAAGCCATGTAAAGCTATTCAGTTCTTCAGGAGACACTGCAGAATACACAGATGGGCTTAAACGCAACAGCCAGGTAAATGATCTATCACTGAACAGTTTTATTTTTCTTGTTTAAGGAAAGCAATCCCTGACTAGTGTAGCATGAATAACCTTCCTTGGGATACTTTAAAAACATACTGTAATAAAGTATGCATCCTATTGCAATGATTAGAATGTCATTCGTTCAATTTCTGCATGAACAGCCAAAATTGTAAGTTATTACAGTATTGCTTGCAATTCACTATTTTCTTAAACTATGAAAACTCACGCTAATGGGGTATACACTGTATAAGACTGAAGTGTAGAGGTCAGTTAGGATAGAATCATGCCACAACTGCATTTTTAGCATTTCAGGATGGCCATCTTTGTATGCATTCTACTGCATTGTTTCTAGTTCTGCAGAAAGCCTGAAGACACTTTTCTATCAATCATCTTTCTAATATTTTGACTCATTTTAAAATTTAAATGTACATTTAATGTGTAATATTATATATTCACTATCAAAAGCAATCTGAAATGAAAAAGTCAATTGTGTTAGGCGAGCCTAACACGTGAGGTAATGGTCCATGGTGGCTTCCCTCTGCCCGGTGTGTCCTGCTTTAGCTCCTCCCCGGAAGGTCCTGCTTTGGTTCCTACCTGGAAGGTTCCACTTTAGAACTCCCTGGAAAAGTCTTGACCCTTAGAGACCTTTCTGGATATTGCTGGCCACTTCTTCCAATGTAGGCTACTCCCCTGCGTCAGAATGAGTGTGCATTTTTGTCAGTATAAAAGCCCAAGCCTCATGTGTTTGCAGGGTTGCAGAACTTCATACCATCTAGGTCAACGCTGCCTCCGTGCAGACACCCACCACAGTAGAGCCTGCCTCCTTGCACTGTGATGATGATCCTTGGACCTGGTTTCCTGATCGTGTTCACAGGGTCCTGGGGGTTGGTAATGTATACACTCTTCAGAAATATCCTTTACTGTATCTGTTAGATTCCCTGTATTTTCCTATATTAATAAACTAGTTAAGAGTTTTCTATTTGTCTCTTGTTTTCTCTCACCTGGAATCCTCAAACTCTGGAATGCCAATCTTTCAAAAGGGGTGTTATAAAGTACTGGAATAGTTTTCTTCTTTTGATCTGGAAGATACTCTTTCAGCACTCACTGTAACGTTTTCACTGTCATCTCCAGAAGGGAATTGAGAAGCCAAAGGTTTTGTAGAACTGCAACCAGAATTCTGTGAGAGAGCAAACAATTCAGCCAACTGCTCCTAGAATGGGCTAATACATATTCATACAGATTTGTCCTCCTCTTGCTTCATTCTGCCTGCATCCACCAACGTGTCAATCCTATTCACTAAACATCCAAGAATTATATGGTTCCCTGTGGTGCAACCTTTTAAAGGTTCAAAACCTAACAGCAGTGGATTATTTCACTGTTTATGATCATCCTGATGTGCAAACATTCTTGGAAATGGGAAGAAGCATTTGATGAATGCAATCTCATACAGGACGTAAAGACTGACAAAAATCAATCTACAAATCATAATTTTACAATAACTAAAAATAAACAAAATTAGAGAATATTAAACTATCGAGAAGAATGTTCACTACCGATTTAGAATAACTATCTTCCTACTCCAGTCCTCTATGGATATTCAATGTCCAGCTTTAGAAGAGGCCTGCATAACTCTCTTCCCCTGCAGGACTTTATCACCATGTGCACAGAACTCAAAGTTTAGGCTCATACACATTTATACATCTCTGGACAGATGGACAGTATTGTAGTGACCTGGCACACACATTAGATGCATCTAAACTACTTGTTTATTATGAAATGCATGATTTAATGTATCCCAAAATATGTTTATATTATTTAACATTTGGTCACTTCTTATTCTCCATTTAAACTGCCAGGACAGTATCTCTGAAGACTGCACCTTCCATAATAAGGCCCCAACAACACCCACAGTTCAGTGTCAGTGTATGAAATAAAGGAAACTCCTGACAAGAATACTTTGGGGAATGATCACATCTTTACATCTTCTATACTAGTGCCAAAGTGACCGTATATAAAAATCCGAGATAGACCTCTGATTAGAAGTATCTCTTAAGAGAAAGCATTTTAGCAATTTTCTCAAGCTAAATCTCAAAGTTTGCCTGAATAAGGACTGTATATTAAGAAAGAAAGGTTAAATCCAGAAGCAAATATGAATACAATTGCCTAAACAGGAACATTAAGACTATCTAGTCCAGATTTTGTGGGAGAACTGAGTCTTAGTTTCCCTTAACTATGAAATGTGAAAAATCAGCCAAGAAGGAAGAGTGTCAAACAAAACAAAGCAGTGGTCCAGTGCTGTGTGATTTAACTCCAGACAGCCTCAAGCTCAGCCCCCAAAACCTTTTAACCAAAATGTTTATTCCTCCTGGGGCCATAGTGGGAATCCTTCTAAACCATTTCAGAAAGTGTGCCCTATCCCCAGCCAGTATACACCCTCATGAAGAGAAAGAACAAAGCAAAAGTAACTTCTCAAAAATTACTGAATACAACTGACTGAAAAGCATCTGATGCCTGATGGTGTAAGGATGAACTTTCAAGACTGCCTCAGTGTTATTAAAGCAGCAGTTACTGTCAAGAGACAGTACGGATTCAGAACAATGCAAATGACTTCCATAGTGGGGACCACATCACACATATCACCAAGTACTTACATCAGCAAGTGGTTAAAGAGAAGGTATTCTAGAGAAAAAGAGAAGACAACATTTCAGGATCCTGTTTCTTTCTCAAATCCATCCTGACTTAGGGTCCTTAGGAGAACTAATTTGAACACTAATTTTGTAACCTGTGGGTAAAAGGTCACTTCTTTATGTCAAGTTTCTAAAAAGCACTGAATGGAATGTAACACTCACCTGATACCTATCATCTTATTTCCAATGAGCAGCCTTATATAGAAAAGCTCCTTCTTAAACATTCACTAACAGATTAAAGACTTCAGAACTCAAAAAAAAAAAAAAAAGCAATGGAGAAATCATTCTATAAATGATAGCAGCATGGGAGCTAGCTCAGCATGCCAACAAAGTAAAGGAGAAAACAGATTTTTTAGCTATGGAGTGTAGAAAGTATGATGTCGCCAAAACTGCTGGTAACTCATGTGAAGGTGTGCTTATGATGTGCTTGCCCAGGCATATATCCTCTAGTTTAAACCTCCACAAACATTGAAGAAGTAACACAGGCACTAAGTGCCACTCAAGAGGCAGCAAATTCAGAAAGGTTTCACTTGGCAGTGAGATTGACTGCATATTATGTTCAAGTCACTAGGAAGTGTACAGACAAATCAAAGGTTAAAAAGCTTAAGAAGATGAAGTATCACTTTGGTTTGAAAATGAAACACTTGTTTTGTAAGAAAGAGACTAGATACTTATCATGTTAAACTCAATCTTGTGATGAATGGGAGAGATGAATGAAGAGCTGTAGAAACACTGATGACAAAAGCAAATAAGGTATGGTTATACAGGGGAGAATTAGTGAAGACATTTTTTAGAGAAAAATCAAGGAAATTTACAATGGCAATAGAAAGGCATATGACTGAGCATATATATATAAAAGAATAGCGCAAGAAATTTCAGTGCAATACTACATGCAACTAACAAGGAATACGGAATTAAAAAAAAGAGTACAAATATTGTACAGATTCACTTCCCATCCAAAAAGTGAAAAGGAGAGAATTGTAATGATCTGCCAGCCCAATTTCAATTACTTGACAGAGTCTGCGAAAAAAAAAAATTAAAGAATCAATTAATAATCACCTACAGGATAATAGTCATGGAAATATCCAACACACATTTGTCAAGAGCAATCTGTGTCAAACCAATTAAATTTTCTTCCTTTACAGGTTTAATTGATAAGGTAGAAGCACTAGATGCAATACAGTTTCACTTTAATAAAGCTCTAAACACTGCTAGACATGGAATCTCCACAGACAACCTACAGAAAAATTAGCTGTATGAAAAAAAAAAACACAACAAACAAACCAAAAAACAACTTGAAGTAAATCCTTAATTAATTTAAAATTAATGTTCAAGGAGTAATTATCAATATTTTGATTTTGAACTGAAAAAAGACATTACGATGGAAATTCACAGGGTCCACCCAAATAAATATCTGAATTCTTCTCCAGTGAACTGGGTCAGGGGAAAAAGCACAGGTGAAAGAAGGCAGGAGGACATACAAGTGCTTTATATTTTTGTGTTTCAAACCGATCTTTACAAATTAGAAACAAAGTAAATAAAGACCTCTAGGATGAGATTTGGTAAAGACACACACATTCAAAGCACTGCATATGGGAAGAAGTCATGAAATGCACCAAGAAAAAAAAAAGATAGAATGGGGCCAGACAGCAAAATTGGAGAACAGAGGGCCTAGAACATAAACAGTATTTAAAAACTCCAAACAGAACAAAACAAAAGAACAAACTCACTCTTGGCATACAAGCAGGACCGCAAAATACAGAAAGACAATTATTCTTGACAGTGATAGCATAAGCCAGGTTCTGAGACCCCAAAATAGATGCTGTCAAACTGCAGACTCTACATGAGGAAAACAATAAAGACAATAGATTTTAGAACATGACATATAAAGAAGAGCTCAAGGAAATTGATGCATTTGATTTACAAAAGAAAACATTAAAGCAAGATTCATAAGAGACTTAAAATGCAAAAAATCTGCAAAATGACAGTCATCCTATGCAGGGCAGGATGAAACAAATGACAGGCATTGTAATCTGGTTCAAAGATTTACTTTGGATATTAGGAAAAGTTTTCTGACTAAAAGAGGTACTAAGCCTTCAGAGAGTTCTAGAAAGGCTGTAGACACCCTTTGATTTGTTATTTCTATAAACACATTACACAAACAGCTATTTTGGTGCAAAGGGATGCATAAGATGATTTTTTACAGACCTCCTAGCCTTAAATTCCTATAGTTAACAGATTGTCTTGTTACATCTGAGCAACTCTTGACCAACAGAAGTTTAAGCAAACTTGAGAAACCATTGCTAAGGCATAAGAAAAATTAATCTTAGTGAAAGTCACAGAAATACAATAAAATAGATATTTGATTCTAAATGTGACTGAACCTCATTAGAGGTGGCAAGCGCTAACATACCGTATTTTTCAATTGATATTTACTTTATTTATTTTAATTGATATACTTTGAGAATTTTTTTTTTTCCCCAATAATCATTTTTTACTACTGATCAGGTTATTTAACAGCAAGGACAGCTGAGCCTACATTGTTCAATGAGGTTCAAACCTTGCATTCAAAACTACAATTAAGAAAAATGTGAGAACTTAGTACTTCTGGCAAAATACTTCTTACAGCAGCTCCTTCAGATGGGAAAAATGAACCCCTTTGACATTCAGGACAAGAACTTAATGAACCGTAAACCATCACATATGGTGACAGCATTCCTGCTGTAGGAAGAGAGGGACAGAAAAATAGATGGAAAAAACCCACCTATTTTCAGTCAATCGAATGACTCTTAATTAAAAAGCTGAATTGAACTGAGATACAAATTTTCACCTTACAAGGGCAGCTGATCATTCACACCTGTTTTGATTAACAAAGATACCTAGTGATTGTTCTGTATAAATGTCTCATCACCCAATCCAAACCCTGTCTTTTCCTAAACACTAATGAGTTAGTTGGATTGGGCATCACCTCAGGAGCGAGATATTCAGCCTTATGGAAAGGATACTTAGATTTCATACAGTAAACCCACCCATTTACCTAACATAGCACCACTGGCTACTTTATTAGTGGTTGCCAAGAAATCACACTGTTCTTTTATTTTCAGTGTTTGGGGCTTTTACCTGTTCGATTTTAATACTTTATTAAAAGAGTTAGCACTTTCATAAAAACCACCATGAAACCAATGTGAAATTCAAGTAGTAGGAAAGATAGAATGCTGGCAAAAGAACAGAAATAACCTGAAGTTCTGTATAACAGAACTGACTATGTAAAACTGGCACTGATTTTTTTTTCCCTCTTTTCCAGTCTATCAATAGAAATTTCTAGGCTTTAGGAAATGTTTTCAAACACCCAAGCAGTTGAACTCAGATTTTCCTGAGACAAAAAATGCTCCAGTGTTGTATTACCTGACAATATGCTAACCAATTTTTGTGCTGCTGTGATATCCTGTTGATAAAGCTGAATGCATTCACACAAAATCAGAAACAAAACAAACTCTATTGCTTTTGAGGCTAATAAACTAGCAGGCACATGCAAAAAAGCAATGTAATGAACAGGCTATGTGGTAGACCTATTTATTGATAATTATCTTTTACATATCTGAGTAAGCTTATGTTCCTGAAGGTGTAGGGATGCCCTAGAGGAATAAAAGCAAGAATTAACACTCTAGTGCACCTGCTAATTAGGATTTAATTAGGGAATTTAAAAAATGCAGAGTGCAGGTTTTCAGCAAGTGCATAATTACCAACTTACAGTTTGTAGGGTTCTTCCCCACCCCCTTTTATTTTTTTTCATTGTAAACACAGTAATTGTCATTTTAGGTAGAATTCAAGAAATTAAAATTCCATTTCAGTTTTCAGGAAGAAGTATTTTTCCTCTAGCACATTTTCATCAATTAAAATTCTTTAAAATTCCAGCCTTATTTGTAATATTTTTCCTACATTACTTAATCAGCATGAAAGATATTAAACTGGTTTTCTTTATGCTTTTGCTACATACACAGGATGTTGCCTATAAATTACACCATAACACTTTCCTTCAGCCTCTGCTGTTAATCTGAATAACTGTTATGGTCAATATACACTAGTTCTTCCAAACAAGTCACAGGCCTTTCTAGAATTATTCTTTTTCCCACACAAAGGAGAACATCATGAAAATGCCAGGATCTATTTCAACAGAACAATACTCTTCCCACACCCACCTCCTGCTCCCACCCTTCTCTACCATCTACATGTCCCACTTCATTCAGAGGTTGATGGGATTCTGATATCAACAGTCTGTGAACTTTGAACCTGGCTTAAAACTCACAGTGCTAATGGGAATTCTTCCAATCATTTCTGTGTGTTTGGGAATTGAGTGTCTGCTCACTGTAAAATCCACACAGAGAGAAATAAACATGCAATAAAGGCAAATTTTAAAGATCTCTCTAGCTGGGCTTTGATAGGAACTTTCGACTACGGACCTTCTAATGAAAGGGAATTAACAAGATGATTAAAGCTTTAAGAAAATCTGATTTGCACCAGTATTTTAATTCTTTCAAAAAAGACTCTTTAAATATAAGGCAATCTTGTCAAACACATTTTCTCCTTAATTATTAATGCTAACTGCTGCTCTTCATTGTTGTCTTGTCAAAATCAAACCTTTTTCAATGAACTTCTTTTCCTGTTTCTTGATTTCTACTTTCACAGTCACAGTGCTCAAAAAAACCTTAGACAATGCCCATCGTATAATTTGCTTCACTGGAAGACCAGTGCAGCAATAGCCTCCTGAGACTTCCAATTTAATCCTTGGACATCTTCAGGACCAACTAATGACACTCTAGTATGGTTAATGTGCTTGCAAGTGACTATACCCTTTCACCCACTCATAATATGACTCTCTAGAGACACAGTACAATACTTATTTGGGTTAGCAGTCACTACTGCTAACACTGCGGAGTAGCGGTCAATCAACTTGTGAGTGTAAGGATTTTCATATGCTGCATTTTTATTAATATGCTGAACAAAGATATGAAAGAATGAAAATGAAATGAAAACCAAGGAAAATACACAACACCAAGCAAACAAGTGGAAGATCCTCCAATAAGATGGAGTTCTGACACTATGTTTAGTTGCATGAGTGATTTTTGCTTCTGTTACTTGAGCAGGCAGTTTGGGTTCTGCTTCACTGAAGCCACCAGGGTTCTATCGGCAGAGGCAGGAATGAGCAACCCTTTGAACACACAAGCACTCGACACAACTGAATTAGCCAGAAAGGAAACAATACCTGTGATGCCAAGTGAGAAAAACTGGTGATAGGTACTTATGTTAAAAATTAACTCATCTAACTTCAGACACAAATACTTTATTTCTAAAAGAAAATAAAAATCTGAATTCCTCCCTTGTTGTAAAAGTTGTTGAATCACTTTTAAATGATCTGTATAATCTGTACTTCATTTCCTTAAGTAGTTAAGGAACTTTCACTTAGTAGTGAAAGCTTACTAGAAGCAATCAATATAGAATCATAGAATAGAATCATAGAATAGAATCATAGAATAGAATCATAGAATAGTTAGGGTTAGAAAGAACCTTAAGATCATTTAGTTCCAACCCCCCTGCCATGGGCAGGGACACCTCGCTCTAAACCGTGTCACCGAAGGCTCTGTCCAACTTGGTCTTAAACACCACCAGGGATGGAGCATTCACAACCTCCCTGGCAAACCCATTCCACCACCTTTACTGTAAAGAATATCTTCCTCATATCCAATCTAAACTTCCCCTGTTTAAGTTTTAACCCGTTACCCCTTGTCCTATCACTACAGTCCCTAATTAAGAGTCCCTCCCCAGCAACCTCATGGGCCCCCTTCAGATACTGGAAGGCTGCTCTGAGGTCTCCACGCAGCCTTCTCTTCTCCAGGTTGAACAGCCCCAACTTTCTCAGCCTGTCTTCATATGGGAGCTGCTCCAATCCCCTGATCATCCTCGTGGCCTTCCTCTGAATTTATATTCCAGAAAACAAATAATAAGGAAAGATTTCTGTCATTCAGTAGTCACCAGTTTCAAGATAAAACCAAAATTAATTGTTTGCAAGGACTGTGCCCCATCTACCAGAGTTACATTAAAAACAAACAAACAAAACTTTATTGCCATACATCTATACTGGAATTTAGACCACCTTTAGTCTTCCCTTTGCCTTCACTGAGCACAAACATTCACCTGCACTCAAACAAAATAGATTATAACGTAATAATAGGCAACAGCTAATAATTTTGTGCTCTCAGTACATCACTCAGCTGCCTCTGATATCACAATATTTAAATGATCTATCACAGCATGAAACATTTCAGCTAAGTCTTTGTAAAGATTACAAATTAAATCCTTTAAAAACATTTTATAACCCATATTGTTTTCCTTTCCAGGAGGCGCACTGAATTTCAAAACATCATATTGGATTATGTTAAAAACAGCACAAAAACGCAAAGCTTTTATTATCACAGAGTTGCATGAAAGATTTCAGACTGGATGAAATAAAGCCAGTGTATGTAGATAATTACTAGGACACTTACAGAATACTTAATTTTTGATTACTTAACCATGTGTACAATTAAAAAGGTGTTTTTCTACTAGCACTGTTTAAAGCAAGATACAGAATAGATTTTATCTTGTAGAAATGAACTTTGTCCTATAGAAACACCAAATATTGCCAACTGAAATACTTCAAGATCGAACATCCAAGATACAACTTTTTACAGAAACACTAAAAACATTTGAAAACAACTGACCAAGAAATTAAACAGCTGATACAGCTTGGTGACAGCCAGCAGCTTCACTAAGGGGAAATCCTGCCTGACCAATTTGGTGGCCTTCTATGATGGGGCTACGGAACTGATGGACAGGAGTAGAGCAGCTGATGTCATCCACCGGGACTTGTGTAAAGCATTTGACACTGTCCCACACGACATCCTTGTCTCTAAATTGGAGAGACATCAATTTGATGGATGGACCACTCGGTGGATAAAGAACTGGCTGGATGGCCACACACAAAGAGATGTGGTCAATGGCTCAATGTCCATCAGGAGACCAGTAACGAGTGGTGTCCCTCAGGGATCGGGGTTGGGACCGGTCTTGTTCAACATCTTTGTCGCTGACATGGACAGTGGGATTGAGTGCGCCCTCAGCAAGTTTGCCGATGACACCAAGCTGTGTGGTTCGGTTGATACCCTGGAGGGAAGGAATGCCATCCAGAGGGACCTTGACACACTTGTGAGGTGGGCTGATGCCAACCTCATGAAGTTTAACCATGCCAAGTGCAAGGTCCTACACCTGGGTCAGAGTAGTCCCAGGCACAGCTACAGGTTGGCCAGAGAAGAGATTCAAAGCAGCCCTGCGGAGAAGGACTCGTGGGTGTTGGTTGATGAAAAGATGAACAGGGGTTGGCTTCAGTCTGCTCTCAGAGCCCAGAAAGCCAACCGTATCCTGGGCTGCATCAAAAGGAGCGTGACCAGCAGGTCGACGGAGGTGATCCTGCCCCTCTACTCTGCTCTCATGAGACCTCATTGGAGTGTTCAGTTCTGGTGTCCTCAACATAAGAAGGACATGGAACTGTTGGAACAAGTCCAGAGGAGGCCATGAGGATGATCAGGGGACTGGAGTACCTCCTGTATGAAGACAGGCTGAGAAAGCTGGAGCTTAGGTTGACAAAGTTGGGGCTGTTCAGCCTAGAGAAGAGAAGGCTGTATGGAGACCTCAGAGCAGCCTTCCAGTATCTGGGGATACAACCAGGGATGCCGGGGAGGGACCCTGTAGTGATAGGACAAGGGGTAACGGGTTAAAACTTAAACAGGGGAAGTTAGATTGGATATAAGGAAGAAATTATTTCCTGTTAGGGTGGTGAGGCACTGGAATGGGCTGCCCAGGGAGGTTGTGAATGCTCCATCCCTGACAGTGTTCAAGGCCAGGTTGGACAGAGCCTTGGGTGAGATGGTTTAACGTGAGGTGTCCCTTCCCATGGCAAGGGGGTTGGAACTTGATGATTTTAAGGTCCTTTCCAACCCTAACTATTCTATGATTCTATGATACCCCTTTCTGCTCTTTTTTCTCCACAGTAACATACCCCCAGCACACCACTGTAGAGCTGAATGTATACATGTTACACAGCTCCGGTCATAAAATCTGCATTCACAGATCTAGCACAGGCAAATACAGGACATCTACACGAAAAAAGACACTTATAAAAGATACTTACTTTAGAAAAATTACGTAAGTAACAACATCACAATTTAAGTATTTTTGTGCAAAGTTTTGCCCTGGAGAAATTCTGTAGAGTTGCAGCTGCTTCAGGCAAGTCTGCAGACTGAAGTATGACTGAGACACTCCATGGTTTTACATATGGAATTTTAGGTACTGGATTTATTCTAACTGCAGCTACAACACAGCTTCTTTTGTGGACATTAGTAAGACAGAACATACCTGGCTTAACAAGGCTGCTTCTACCATCCAAGCCACATCCCCTATGTGTCTTCGCATCAGTATCATGTAGAATCTGCCTCAAGCAGCACCTAGTAGGAATAATTACTAGGAACACCACAAGCTCTGGCATTTTGCCTTGTTGTGAAACTTTATCCCACTATATATGTAACACAAATTCACCATTAACCTAATCACTTCAGTCTACTGGAACACTGGAAGTACTGCAAATATTTGCAATGGCTGAATTCACAGCACTTCAAAAAGGGATTCAATAGAAATCAAGGTTTCACGATCCTTTCATTATAATTCAATTCTGCAAATCTAACACTATGATTGTTAAAATTATAAAGCTGTGGAGAATTTTCCACAAGGGGTATTATTTTGGTATCAACTACACAAAAATATAGAATCTGAATACAGAAGACATAAAGCTCCTGATTCAGACTGCATTAAAAACAATAAGGACTGTTCTATTGACTTCAGGTGGAGTGGGAAGCCTATTCAAGACTGCACAGGAGTGGCAGAAATAAGCACTGGAAAATATGAGATAGGAGCTTCTGCGCTGACAGGAGAAGAGACCACCGTGAAACTAAGCTTAACTTCTGTTGAGGAAATAGCAACATCTGAACTTCTAACAAAAAAAAAAATAAATATCCTGAATGATTTAGCTCCTTCTGGACAATAAATGCATTCTACTGAATGTCAGATACAGCATTTAAAATTGGAGTTTGCAAAGCCAGAAAGATATCATATTTCTGCTGTTTCACATACCTAATTGACAACATTACCATTCCAACAGTACACGTAATGATGACAGAATGAAGAAGAAAACTCTCTAAGAACAGAGATTTTTTTTTTTTCCTTTTTCTTCTCTCTCAGCTGTCTCTATAGCTGTTCTCCTCTCTTCCAACACTACTCATTGCTTTACTTTCCTATGGCCAGTTTACTGTGTTGGATCTGTAGTTCCACATTTAGTTGTTAAAAATCTCACACAGATGCTCCCCCCATATGCATCCCCAGCTCTGCACATCCAGACTTTGCTTGCATCACAAGATGTTCCATGGAAGCCAAATCTACACAGTTCTTCTAGCTCAGGACCGCTGAACCGAGAAGGCAAAAGGAGTTTGCACAATGACCAGGGTTCAGCTGGACTTCTTTGAGGATGATGAAAGACTGTTCACATCTTCCTACAGAAGTTCCCAGAACCTTTTGAGGAGGCACATTTCTAGTGCAGTTTGCTGCAAACACAATTATGTTGTATACTATTCCACTACCATACGAGCTTATTAGAACGAGATGGGGAACATCTCGAGGGAACCATCTAGGGAACTGAGGCCTGAATAGCTTTTACCTGAATTGCTTTTGCTTCCACTTCTGCCCCAGTTAAGAGGGAAGAAGACAGATGATCCGTCATGACTAAGAAATATTCCTGCTTAGGTAATAGAAGATCTGGGATGCTATTCACAACAGAAACTAGTGAATGGCTTCTGCTCCAGTTTACTTATTCCAGTTTTAGTACAGAGGGAGAAATGAGAACAGTTACTATTTTAGTCACATGCTTCATACTGAAATAGCAAAGATGTGAGTCCCAGTAAAGATAAGGCAAACTCCTTATTCACAATGCATCCTAAGGAGAACTCACATTGATTTCCAGTAATTTATGCAGTAGGCCTTTTAAATCAATTCTTTCCCTCATCACTGCCTCTTCCCTCTCTTCTTTCTTCCTTCCTGACTCAACAATTAAGTCATAATGCTGAACTTGGGATATCAACATCCTGGCTTTCCAAAACATAAAGCCCACTGAATAGACCAGTTCCCCACTTAAGAAGCTTTAATGTATAATGTGGCTTTGGCCAAAGGTGGAAAGAGCAGCATGTGCTTCCCTTCACAGGTTCTGATGCATTATTATAACATAATCAATGAGCACACTGACGGACAGCTAACAGCTAACCTTATAAACAGGATTTCAGTTTACCTGCAGATTGAAAAGAAGAACCTGTCAATGTTGTTGGGAGCTCACAGCTGAACAAAGCAGAGCCCCACTATCAGATATGCAGTAGACAAGTGTATGAAAAATATTCTAATCCTCATTTAGAATCATAGAATCATAGAATCATTAGGGTTGGAAAGGACCTTAAGATCATCTAGTTCCAAACCCCTGCCATTTGCAGGGACACCTTACGCTAAAACCTATCACCCAAGACCTTGTCCAAACTGACCTTGAACACCACCAGGGATGGAGCATTCACAACCTCCCTGGGCAACCTATTCCAGTGCCTCACCACCCTAACAGGGAAGAATTTCCTTCTTATATCCAATCTAAACTTCCCTTGTTTAAGTTTTAACCCATTACCCCTTGTCCTGTCACTACAGTCTCTAATGAAGAGTCCCTCTCCAGCATCCCTACAGGCCCCCTTCAGATACTGGAAGGCTGCTATGAGGTCTCCAGGCAGCCTTCTCTTCTCCAGGCTGAACAGCCCCAACTTCCTCAGCCTGTCTTCATACAGGAGGTGCTCCAGTCCCCTGATCACCCTCGTGGCCTCCTCTGGACTTGTTCCAACAGTTCCTTGTCCTTTTTATGTTGAGGACACCAGAACTGCACACAATACTCCAGGTGAGGTCTCACAAGAGCAGAGTAGAGGGGCAGGATCACCTCCTTCAACCTGCTGGTCACACCCCTTTTGATGCAGCCCAGGATACGGTTGGCTTTCTGGGCTGTGAGCACACACTGAAGCCGGCTCATGTTCATTTTCTCATCAACCAACACCCCCAGGTCCTTCCCCGCAGGGCTCCTCTAATCTCTTCTCGGGCCAACCGTAGCTGTGCCTGGGACTACTCTGACCCAGGTGTAGGACCTTGCACTTGGCATGGTTAAACTTCATGAGGTTGGCATCAGCCCACCTCACAAGTGTGTCAAGGTCCCTCTGGATGGCATTCCTTCCCTCCAGCGTATCAACCAAACCACACAGCTTGGTGTCATCGGCAAACTTGCTGAGGGCGCACTCAATCCCACTGTTCATGTCAGCAACAAAGATGTTAACACCGGTCCCAACACCGATCCCTGAGGGACACCACTGATTACTGGTCTCCAGCCGGACATAGAGCCACTGACCACAACTCTTTGTGTGCGGCCATCCAGCCAGTTCTTTATCCACTGAGTAGTCCATCCATCAAATTGATGTCGCTCCAATTTAGAGACAAGGATGTCGTGTGGGACAGTTTTCAACGCTTTACACAAGTCCAGGTAGATGACATCAACTGCTCTACCCCTGTCCATCAGTTCCGTAGCCCCATCATAGAAGGCCACCAAATTGGTCGGGCAGGATTTCCCCTTTTGTTGAAATTCTTATGCATTTGCTCATGATATTTCTACAGTGTCACATACAACACAACCAACCTGCCTTACAGCTACAATGTAGCCCTATTTACTACGCATTAAGATGTGCATTAAGCAGATCTACGCCATTAACATAATATAGATCTCCTGGTATTGATTAAACATACAAATATACATTGTGACAACCAATCTGCCACAAAATATCACACCTTGATACTTCAGGTAACAATACCTTTTGGCTTTAACTTCCCTCTAGTTACATCAGTTCTAACATCACTGTAAGTTCAAGGCTTATTCTCATTAGATTAATTCAATTATTACTATTTTTAAAACCAGCAATATTACCAAAAAATCAAACCTAAATTCTTTACATCACTGCAAGTGACATGTAGGTTAGTTTTGCGTCCAATATTCCATTACCATAACTTTACAAGTAAAATTGGGAAAAATAGTGCTTCTTCCTGTGATTTTTTATTTTTTTCCAAGTTTACTTGGAAAAAGGAGACAGTCTACTGCATATCAGGTGTCCATGAATATGAGTGACTAACAGCACACCACCAATATAGACTGATAGATAACAAAAGTGAGCAGTACAGGGCAAAAGCTTTCACGATCTGCGAGTTAAACATGCAACACCTGTAATACTTAACAGTGATCCTAGTAATAATGAACAACAGAAACAACTAAAAATATCAGTTGTTTGTGCTAAAAAATCCAAGACTGGTTCCTAAATAAGGCATCATTATTTTAAAGAGCTATATATGAAAGAAATGATACACCTGTAACAAGCTAAGCGTGATGCTTTTACAGACACAGAGGACTTAGGTCTTGGATTCTTTATTCTTTAATTCTACCTTCTTTCAGGTTATTTTCTTGTTTTATAAAACATACCAGTTCTTTCTAAGAAGCTGTCACTTAAGAGGCCTTAAGGGTAACATATTTGCAATATACTACTTAGACACTAGGATAGGAGAGTGCATGCGTTATTAACACTTAACTGTGAAAAGCTGCACTACTCACTCTTGCTTCCTCACTTCTGACCAGCCACCACTGTAAACTGATGTGAGAAAAGCTTCATATTGTGCCTGACCACCAGGTACACTTTTCTGTGTAATTAGAATCAAAACAATAATGCTTTAAATTGCTTTCACAGTCCCTCCAGAGAGCTGAAATAACCTAAAACTGAAAACATGAAATCTGCCAAGATGCTGCAAATTTTATTCAGTGCAGATGTTCCTCAAAGGACTCACACTGCTCACAGCTGTGCCAGGGGTACAGCAGCATACAGGCAGATTCAGGGAAGGGCAGCAATTCTGAAAACACTGCTAGACCTTATGATTTGAGAAAGTATTTGAACCTTCACTGTAAGAACAGAAGATTAGGAAGGGCACTCGCTGGAACCTTTTCATACATACACTTGCTTGCAATGAGGCAATTACCTTTGGAGCTCATTCTGACCAGAGATTTCATGCATTTGCCAGAACAAATGATGGTGTGCATAATAGAGTTTCTAGTGAGGATTAGCCACTGCATAGCTGATTTGTACTGAAGAGAATCTGTTTAAGATGACAGGTAATTATCTTTGATTCAAGCTTGACTGCAGTTTACTTCAAGACAAGATATAGTGTGAGCATTTCCAGCATGGAACACCTCAAGGTCCTCATAATACACATCAAGCTGGGATGGTATTAACTCACCTTTGACAGATGGATTCTCTTGCTCCCAAGAGATTTTACTTTAAAGCTTTTATTCACTGTAGATGTGGCACTCAGGACTTTATACTTCTACTGCAGTTCTAATTCATATTTGTCTTACCTAGTTTAAATACCATATCTTTCAAACATATCCATAATTTACACATCATTGAAGAATTCTGTCTTCAGTTTAGACGTGCTTTTGAGATCTCTTGCTCATGATAACACACTACAAACATTCCTTACTCCATCACTGTCTTCAGCTATTTGAGGTTTCCTACCCACACAGAACTACAGAGTTTCACAGGGTCTACACACCCTTCCCACACACAAGACATGCTGCCCCTGCTCTGAGCTGGCTGAAAGCAAGGCAGAAGCTTCAGCATGTACCTGAACCTTCCTCAGAGGCAGCTGACAACTCTCCTAAAGAGCTATGTATACAGACCTGATGAAGAGTTCTGAATGAAGACAGACATCTTCTGGGAATAATATGTATCTCAATAGCTCTGCAATGACAAGAAATAAGTAATATATTCCTGAAAGTCTTTTACTCCTGATTCTCTCTGTTCCACAAGTATCTGCTAGCACTTCTGAAACATTCCCTTACATTTTTGAGTCTATGTATATTAAGCCTGAATGTGGAAGAACCCTTTGCTCAGGTTTGTTGCACACAGAATAATATACAAACAAATACACAAAATTCTCTCTTCTATTGTAACATATATCTTTGCAACACTATGGTTTGGTGTTGTTCCCGCCCCCCCCCTTGCCCATCCTTTTACTCCCTTTGAAGACAGTGAGCAACCAAGCTAAATGTTTTTTTGCACTGGCATGTTAACATGGCTTCACATAAGTGGAGGCAGGTTTCTTGCCGTTCAGACAGGTTTGTATCCCCATGAACTTACTTATTCTTTCAAAATGAACAATACTCAAGACTGTATAAAAGAAAAGGCAGGTGAGGTACAGCTGACAAGTTATTAGGTCAAGAGAAAGGTGAAAGATTTGAAAGACTCATAAAAAACACAAACAAAAAAAAAACCAACAAAAAAGGGTTTGCGTGCTTTGGCATTTCTTCTAGCATACTGTGGAGGAAAAAAAAAACAGCAGTGCAACGTGATGTGAAGGGTGAGACGGAGAGAATTTCTGTTGCAGAAAGAAGGAAAAGAAAGTCAAATCTTTCGAGGATATCTCAGAAACCCAAAGTACTGCCGTGCAAGTGCAGAACTGAAGACTGGAAAGAATTCTTTGTGTATGCTGGAGAAGTTTCAGAACGAATCAGGGCACAAAGAATTCTGCTAACAAAGATTATAGGAATCAAACGAAATTGCAGCTTCCTAGTCTATTAAAAATAGAAATTTACATACTGGGTGATTTTTCCTTGACCTAAAACCTTATGGTCCAGGGGTTGGACCTGGCCATCCACCACCTTTTCATCTTCTGCCCTTTCCTGGAGAAGCTGAGAAACAAAGTCCAGACAGTGAATACCTATCCCAGTGCCCGTAATTTTTCTGGGCATTATGCTGACCATGAAAAGACTGCTCTTGTTCTGCCACCTCAGAAGAGCAGATAAGCCTGTAGGCATATATTTCACTGTGCAGCATGACTCGACATAGAATCAGCAGTAGCTGTTATTGCAATTGCAATTCAAAGCTTGGGTTCAAATGTCCATAGCTTCTGAAATAGTATCACTGACCAAAAGACATGGTATTACTTGCTTCAGACGTATTTCTTGACCACAGTTCCATGACCAGCTACTTTCGTGTTGATCTGTCAGGTAGCAGAACACACACTAACAGAATACATGGAGCACAGTCCTATTAAAATGGCTTTGTACCACGTTAAGTATTTGCTGAACCAAGTGTGTATGGCGGAGAGGAATTAATGGAAGGCTATCAGAGAAAAAAAACTCAGGGTACATAAGAACAAAGTAATACTACATCATCCTTAAAATTTGCATCATGTTTTTCCTTTACACCTTGATATTTTCTGCTGTAGTGAGACTGTCCTTTGCCAGCAAATTGTATTAATTGTCAGGCCAAAAAGAACTTAAACAAAGCTGCTCAGTCAGAGCTCTCAAAACTCAGTGGCAATAATTAAACCTGGCTCTGAGAAATTTAGGCAAATTCCAATAAAAGTGTTTTTTTTCAAATTAAAATTTATTACCTGGGCTTAAATAATATTCAGTGCTAGCAGCCAAAAGTGCCAGGCACAAACCTATTCATCTATTCCATCCAGATTCTTTAGCATTTTCAGAATTCTGCTGGATTACACAAAGATTAAAAGGGATAACTAATTTCAGTTAGTAGTACCTCACACTTCTGTTTTTAGTTGTATGCATATTTAACTGAGTTGTAAGATTTAGCTCTATTTCTTATGAAATAATATGTCAGTTTCAACACAGATCTACTGCAGATTAAGGCCTACTCAATTTGCAAACTAAGAATTAACACAGTTTTCTTTAACACTGTAAAATTTTGAAAACAAACAGATCACAGGAAGTACCAACTCATCTCGTTTTAACTGACACATTCACACCTTTGCTGATAGCAGTTTTTGGCTAGAGAGAGCTTTCTGCAAGGTTGGGTTAACAATGCAGCAGAGTTTATGTTTACATAGTGACAGTTGTATCCTGGAAACTGGAAAAGGCAGTTTCCTCAGCAATTCGAGAATCCAACACAGCATTGTATATTGTAGCTTCTTTTTCAGCTTTACTTCCCCCCCACCCCCAGTGATTTGTTTTTCTGTGTTTTTTTGGTGGTGGTTTTTATAACAATCGCTGGAAAAGTTTCTGGAAATTTAATTGAATTAACTGTGGCACAAGGCAAGCAGAAGTGCTCCTATGACAGTTCTGCCTACAGCCACTGAAAAAAGTTACAGAACTTCTATTAGTTTCCTTAGTAAACAAGATCAGGCTTATCCTGAAAAAGCCTAAAATTTATTCAAATCCATTTCAAATTCAGGGGCAATCTTCCTGTTAGAAATCCGTGCCTTCCCCAACACACTTAGAGCTTCTAAGAATGACCACTATAATCATAAATATATATATGTTTTTCACTTTTATATGTTTTATATCACTATATATGTTTTTTCACTTTTTGTTTCACAAAAGTGAAAAGAACTGTTAGAATGTATTGGGGTTTTCATTAACCTTTACTAGGTCATTAATATCCTCAAAAGCAAGTTGAAAAATTAATTTCTTCATATTTGCTGAGAAACACTTCAGCACAGTTACCCACATCAACAGTTCTACATTTTCAAGTACAGAAATTATTCCTCCCCACTTTCACACAACAATTTTGAGGCTACCTATAAGCCATAGCCAGAAGCACTTCCTACTTGGCCTCTTCAAAGTCCAGTTATTCTCAGTAAGGCTGGAGATCTCTGGTTCATACCCTCACAACCTAAGGGGTAGCATTTTTTTCCATTGCATGTTACAGGAAAAAGAAAAAAGCTTAAGTTGTTAACATCTTGCCAATGGTGAAATTGTATGAATTCATATTAGAAAAAGCAAAACCACGGAGTCCCCATCTTGGATCATACAAATAGCCTCACAAAACTATTTATTTGCAGAAAAAAAGAAAAAAAATACACAGAAATGTCTCATTTCACTTCATTTCATCTGTTCTCCTATTCTTTTCTTTCCCCTCTGACCTTGAAGTGCTATCACAGGAACAAGCACAAACCACAGAACGCTAATCAAGGCATTCCAACCAGTCTTAATAACTCTAATGAGCACTCTACCATATGAATCAGCACCACAGTATGAAAAAATCCTTCCCCTTTCAAGCAATATTCCATCCACATTATGCACATTTCTCACAATACCTTTGCCAACAAAAACTTACCATCACCTCTGTCAAAACTCAACACACTGTCAGGGTTACATTTAGTTGCTTAAAATTAAGATTAATGAGGTACTGACCTTAGTTGATTTTTTAACTATTAACAGTTTCTTCAACTTTACCTTAAATCAACAATTATGGGGTCTTTGCTTTTGTTTGCTTTTAATGCTTTAGGCACTATCAGGATTGACTGTTCACAGTTGCAAAAAATACAATGGCGTTCTGGATAATTCTTCTTCTGGAAATGTACATTTGCAATTAAAATTAACTGCAATGATTAAACACCAAGGCTTTCCCTCAATTATCTGAGCACTCACATTAGAAAAGAGAAACATTAAAATATTTATTTGCAAGAATTAGAGAACATTACTTTTGGCCTTAGTGAAGTCTAAAATGCTCATTAAAGGCCTAGTGAGCCTTGGAATACTCAATTTACCATTAAAGCTAAAATATTGACCACAACACAACACACTTTCCTTCTGAGCTCACCTACAAGTTTAAATCAATTCCTCAACTGTCTGAATCTTTGAAGCAAGTGGCTTTTTGAAAATATCAAGATTCAAGGAAACTATGAGCATCAATCCCTTGAATGAAAGTATTTCCTTCTTTTACCCTTTCATGACTCATAATACCTTTTAAGGAGAAAAAGACCAGAAAAAATCCCCCAAACTTCCTTACCAATTAAAGTTCTATGCAGCACACATAATTTTAACACCTCACTGCTTTGTAAAAGATTTTCATATGATGGTCTGATGCTGTGAAGTTCAGCAACATTTCTGAAGTACTTGTGTAAGTATTTCGCATGGCACACAAGGAACACATTAAAGTGCAACTTCAACACATTTGTAAATGCTGTTCATTAGCAAACCCATAAATTGGTTGTAACTCTCTGTTTTGACATGTCCTGCCTAAAGGTGTTGAAATACTGACTGTAGGTTCATAAAACCATCCCCAGTCTCCAACAGGATCAGTTGCATGCACTTGAATGGCACGAAGTGAATCTCAGAACTAAATGGTGAATGCAGAACGATTTGTTAGTGAGGTTTTGGATCCCTTGTGTAAAGCAAACGTCTTTTAGCACTGTAGCAATTACATCTATATAGCATTGCTATACAATAAGCCATAGCAGCACTATTACTTTGAAATTCCAAAATAGTCAGAGTAATTAAAAAATGCTGCTGTAGATTAATTAAAAAAATGCTACATCTCACCTCAAAACTACTTGGCCATGATGAGAGAAAAGGCTAAATAATATGCAAATTCATATAGTTAAATATGCATAGATCAGCCTAGCACAATTTCATCCTCTTGGTTGACAGACTTGGGAAACATTATATATTATTAATCTTGCTGGCTAATTTCTAATTAGGAGCCCATTAGCAGTTCTAACAACTGTAGATTTTAATGGATTTGCAGTAAACCTGGCCAAAAGAAAAAAAAAATAGTATTTTTAATAGCTGACCTCTTGCATAGGATTCCTCCATCTGTCCATTATCATCTAATGCCATTCAAATCTGGATTAAAACTGGAAATACTGACCTAATTTCCTAGATGCACAATCACTTCTTACCTTCTTCTGTGGACTTCCCACTACAGGATCATGCTAGTTTCCCTTCATTCAAGCTATTTTTTTTTTTTTTCTTAATTATGAAAAATCTGAGGTATTTCCTGTCTAACAGAGTTCACTCATACACATAAATCTGAATGTGTACCTTAAGAAAAAAGCATATATGAAATCACATGCAAAAGGCCTATTGGCAAAACGGAAGAATAAAAACATTAGTGGGATCCAGTTCAAGACAGGACAGTTTCATTGAATATGCAAAAGAAGCTCAAAGAAAACAAATGCATTTCACATAAGGTGATGTGAAGCCACAAGAAGGCAGACAAGCTGACATGAAATATGAAGCAGCTGCCCAAGACCTTGTTCACTGAGATACACAATAATGGCATCACTCTTCCAGAGAGGTGGAATATTGAGTTAAACTATTTCTGTTACTTAGGCTCATAAAAGCCAAATGAGTCAGGGAATAAGTCTTGCTGGATTTGTTCATATCACCAAGTCAGCATACAAATTCAGTACCAGTAAAAGTTTGTTTTCTGAAAAACGTGTAACATAAGAGTAGCTGTGCAGCATCTGCAAAATAAAAGATTGCAAACATTTGTTATAGATTTCAGTTTGCCCTGTGCTGAAGAGACAGCAGAACTTTAAGTAAAAGATTTATAAAAAACCACCCAGATGTCTTTTATGTAATAAATGCAAAGTCTAAATGGAGTATCTCCAGCATCAGTAAGACTGAAGAGATGCTTTGACATATCCATGTACTGATAAAGAAGATGGCCTTGAGAATCTAGGTGCATATTTCTAAAGATTTGAAGACTTTTAAAAATTTCACTGGTCATTAAGGACTGCTGCTTATTTTTAAATCCTGTTTCAGATACCTTAGCTCCTGAGTACACTAAAGTGCAAATTCCATCATTTTACCATTCTCACTTTTGTAAGTTGGTGTGAAATTCTGTTTTGTAGCAGTAAGCACAAGAAGAAGTTGCAAACTTTCACAGAACAGGACACAACAGACTGATCATTACCTTGTGTCCCAAAATGAATACAGCACACATCACATACACAAACAAGATATACTAAGAAGACTAATGCAAACCTGACAAAGAATAACAACCTACAAAACCTGAGTGCTTTTTATCTCAAGCCTGTGGATATTCACTGGAACAAAACGAACTGAGTGACAGCACTGTTTGCAGTTGAGTTAAAGATGACTTAGTCCAGATGATAACTGGATGCCAAGTCATTGAAAAAAAAAAGGCATGTTTTAATTAAAGAAGGAAATTGCTTGTAAGATTTCAGTTCTGAAATTAAGCAAGAAAATCCTATATTCCCCTGTGTTTTCACCTCTGTTTTCATGCTCTATTCCGTGAACCTGTAATCCCACTCAGAGTAGCAAAGGAAAGGTCTCATTGCTTTGCTATGCATTAGCCCCTTTTCTCCCCCTCCTCTTTCAAAATACCATAACCACAGAAAGTTTAGGAGGTTGCTCACTGCAGTAATATTAACTAATCAGAGAATCTGAGTTTATTCTATATTTCACTAATAGAAAGAATCAGCTCAGTTTTATCCACTACGTACTGAATATGACTACACCATGTTAGCCACAAGTGAGTTATTCCCAAGATTCCTTTCCACTAAAACTAAAATGGGAAACAAAATAGCCCTGCTCCTAGAACATACTATAACATATTTTATCAATGATTCCTTTAAAGATCACAGAGTCACAATGAAAAGCACAAAAGTAGTAATTCACAATTGAATTCAAAACCCCTACAAAAGTACACATTATAGTCAAGTTTATAACTCATGTACACATCTGGATCTTCTCTGGCAAAATGAGAAAATGTTAAATGTTTGTAAAAAAAAGAGGCAAATTGAAAATTAAGAGCCAAAGTAGGATTGTTACTCAACTCTCTTAGTGTTTAGCTGTCTGGCTGTCTTGGACATTTCCAAGTCATTTAATAACTTGACCTCTCTTACTACTGCAGTTTAATTTTCACAGCAGCACTGTCGAGATTTCAGGAGCAATTACAAGTGTTTGGTATCCACTATCATTCCCATTCAGTCACTGGCCTTTGAAAATTTGGTCACTAGCTTGTTCAAACACAAGAGACTTGCAATTAAATTACTATGTGCCTCTCTATCAATTTTATTATTTTTTCTACAAAATGAATACACTAAGAAATTTAACAAACTGTTATTAACACCTACTTGATAGACATTAATTGTAAGGATAGCAGATTTATATACACCTCCAGCCTATAATGCATGTGGCTCCCCTTTCTCCTGAAATAAAACTTTCTTTTACTGCAACTTCAAGCAGCTGGATTTTAAAAATACCCTTTCACATTTACTTAAACATGTTTAATTCCAAGCACTGCCTTCGTAAGTGATTTATTACTGCTCAGTGCAGTTGAAATATATTTTTTTTAAATATATGAACACTGTCAGTTTTCCATCTGATGGAGACCGGTTTTCTCTAATGACTTGGGCACCTAATTTCTCTTCTGAGACCTCCATTTTATCTCTTGCTTGAATACAGGCAATGTCTCCACACCTTTGTTGTTCAAATTCTGATAAGCTGATACACATCGGTCTCTAGGAGTGGTCCTATATTGAGGAAATAGTAATAAATTGTACTTTCCTTCCTTTGAAGAGACTGAATGCTCGGCTGCATCAAAAGGAGCATGACCAGCAGGTGGAGAGGGGGTGATTCTCCCCCTCTACTCCACTCTCCTGAGATCCCACCTGGAGTACTGTGACCCCAGAGGCACATGGACCTGCTCAAACGAGTCCACAGGAGGCCACAAATATCATCAGAGGGCTGGAGAACCTCTGCTACGGAGACAGGCTTAGAGAGTTGGACTTGTTCAGCCTGGAGAAGAGAAGGCTCCAAGGAGACCTTAGAGCAGCTTCCAGTGCCTAAAGGGGGCTTACAAGAAATGTGGAGGAAGACTCTTCACAAGGGTTTGTAGTGACAGGACAAGGGAGAATAGCTTCAAGCTCACAGAGGATAAATTCAGGCTAGATCTTAGGCAGAAGTTCTTCCCTGTGATGGTGGTGAGGAACTGGCACAGGGCCCCAGAGAAGCTGTGGCTGCCCCATCCCTGGCAGTGTTCAAGGCCAGGCTGGATGGGGCTTAGAGCAAACTGGCCTAGTGGAAGGTGTGCCTGTCCATGGCAGGAGGTTTGCAACTGGATGATCTTTACTGTTCCTTCCAAACCAAATCATCTACGATTATATGACAGAAGTCTAGAGTGCTAGAATATCTATAAAGAGGGAAAATCTTTTCTACAGTGGAAGATTTTGTTTATTCCTTTAATGACACACTTGGTCACAAGGGCTTTTCAAACACGTATCTAAAACAATAAGTATCTCTAAAGATGCCCTAGTTTTAAAGGCTGAGTACACAGCTCTTGAGCTAAATATCCAATCACTTGTTTGTCGTATAAGGACTTTCAAATACCTTGAATTTTCTCTGGGTTTTGTTCTCATTAACACTGAGGACTATCAGCTCCATGGTGTAAGACGGAACTAGTGAAAAAAGGATGGCTTTAGAGAGATCAGGAAAACTTTGATACAGGGTCTGGTATTGCATATACAGATGTGAGATGTGCACATCCAAATGCTATCAATTTTGTGCTCATGCTCTTGAATAGAATAATAGAATTATGTGGTTTGTTGGTTGGGTTTGCCTTTTTTTGTGTGTTTTTTTGTTTTTTTTTTTCTGCTTTAGAGCTTTCCACTTTCTCCCACTAAGCACACACAGTGTATTCTGGTGTCTCTTGGACCCTCTCTGGTAAAAGAATCTTTTACACAACATAGCCCTGGTGGCTGCTCTAAGGGTAACACCTTCACAGAGGTCAGTATACTGTCAATCTGGCAGAAATATCTGGTCAGCTGTCTAGGGGTTATTAGTTAAAAAGGTTAAAATACCATACAATCTCTTCTCCATCCCTCACAAGAAAGCAAATTTTTTTTACTTTCTAGACTACAAAGACCCCAGGTTTCCATTTCTTTGAAGAAAACTGTGTCTTTAAGAAAGACAGTGTTTATAAATGTATTTTTTCACTTATTTTTAAAAATCATTACAAATGAGGAACAAAAGTAGGACAGACTGGTAGGGAAACAAGAAAGCAGAACTGACCTTTCTATAATTGTCACTCTAAATTACAGCCTTATGACAGAGGCTCTCAAGCACTAAGTTACAATGGTCATATTTTAATGGAAAAGTGTATAACCTGATTTTTAAGTGAGTCTGTGCATTCTCTGTACACAAAGGAAGGTACTTGTTAACAGGAAAATTCCTACAAGAACTATTTCCTTCTGATGAAGACACATTATTGAAGAGAGCAGTGCTTTTGTTCCGCCAGCACAAAGAAGAGGAAATTTTAATATTCGTCCATATACATGACTGTGTTCACAAACACACACAATACATAAAATTTTCAGTCTTTGATCTGTCTTGGACTCAAAGTCTATGGTTGTTTAGGTTCACAAAAGAATTTCTGGTGCTTGTGCAGACATAATTTCACCCTATAAACACACATTAAACAGATAAGTAACGCTCATAACCTAAAAGATAGAGAATAGCTACACGAAAAACAACAAGCTGGTTGGCAACAGCCAGCAAGGCCTCACTAAGGGCATATCGTGCCTGACCAATTTGGTGGCCTTCTATGATGGGGCTGAGGAACTGATGGACAGGGGTAGAGCAGCTGATGTCATCCACCGGGACTTGTGTAAAGCATTTGACACTGTCCCACACGACATCCTTGTCTCTAAATTGGAGAGACATCAATTTGATGGATGGACCACTTGGTGGATAAAGAACTGGCTGGATGGCTGCACGCACAGAGTTGTGGTCAATGGCTCAATGTTCAGCTGGAGACCAGTAACGAGTGGTGTCCCTCAGGGATTGGTTTTGGGACCGGTGTTGTTTAACATCTTTGTTGCTGACATGGACAGTGGGATTGAGTGCGCCCTCAGCAAGTTTGCCGATGACACCAAGTTGTGTGGTTCGCTTGATACACTGGAGGGAAGGAATGCCATCCAGAGGGACCCTGACACGCTTGTGAGGTGGGCTGATGCCAACCTCATGAAGTTTAACCATGCCAAGTGCAAGGTCCTATACCTGAGTAGAAGCAATTCCACACACAGCTACAGGTTGGCACAGTGCAGCCCTGTGGAGAAGGACTCAGGGGTGCTGGTCGACAAGGAGATGAACATGCGCCAGCTTCAGTGTGTGCTCACAGCCCAGAAAGCCAACCGTATCCTGGGCTGCATCAAAAGAAGCATGACCAGCAGGTCGAAGGAGGTGATCCTGCCCCTCTACTCTGCTCTTGTGAGACCTCACTTGGAGCATTGTGTGCAGTTCTGGTGTCCTCAACATAAAAAGGACATGGAACTGTTGGAACAAGTCCAGAGGAGGTCCACGAGGATGATCAGGGGACTGGAGCACCTCCTGTATGAAGATAGGCTGAGGAAGTTGGGGCTGTTCAGCCTGGAGAAGAGAAGGCTGCGTGGAGACCTAATAGCAGCCTTCCATTATCTGAAGGGGGCCTATAAGAATGCTGGAGAGGGACTCTTCATTAGGGACTGTAGTGACAGGACAAGGGGTAACGGGTTAAAACTTGAACAGGGGAAGTTTAGATTGGATATAAGGAGCAAGTTCTTTACTGTCAGGGTGGTGAGGCACTGGAATGGGTTGCCCAAGGAAGTTGTGAGTGCTCCATCCCTGGCGGTGTTCAGGGCTAGGTTGGACAGAGCCTTCAGTGACATGGTTCAGTGTGAGGTGTCCCTGCCCTGGTTGGAACTTGATGATCTTGGATGGACTTGGTCCTTTCCAACCCTAACTATTCTATGATTCTATGATTCTGAATGAGCTCAAGATGCATTTCTTAAGACCTTGCCTGTAATTTCTAGTTTGCAGTAATTTCTGCAAATGGAATCTCTGTAACATTATTTAGAGAAAGCTGTGTTGAGGACCCTATTTGCAGGATAAGATTCACAATACACAACATGCAGTATTAGGAATTTCAAAATTAACTGAGATACATAAAACGAAGGTTTAAATGAACAAAGTGTTAGCATCAAACATGCCCTAAGCTTTTAATACAAAGTAAAATTAAACTGGTACATTACTATAATGCAAAGCATTAATGCTCTGCCTGTTCTGTGAGACACCAAAATTCTAGTGAAGCTCATGGGCATGTAGACTACCACTTTGTCTGCTATATTTAATAAGCTTCTTTAAGAGTAAAGGCAATTGAAATAATTCCTTTATTGCCAAAACACTAGGATGGCCAACTGTAACTGTAAAGTGCTCCCCAAAAGTGGAAAGGAAGAACCAGGTTTGGAATGGACATATAAGGCACTGATTTTGGCCTCAGCAGCCCTTTATGCCGAAATAAATTCATAAGCCATGAATTTAGGCTGACTGCATTCTTTGTAGGAGTGCAGCACTATGGCTCAGGGACCACACACTTACCATTTACACACTAGCACTAGACAGTATTTGGACTAAACAAGCCAGTACTGAATGTGATTTTTTCTATCACTTCCAAGTCTGAGTGGCATGCTAACGAAAAGAACATGCACAGGTACAATCTGCAGAAGTAGCAAAAAGCAAGCTTTCCACAGGGAAGGGAGGTTGCCTGGTTGTCATAAAGGCTCATTCAGGAATAGATGTATTATAATTGTTTATGACCTGTAAGAACAATTGCCTACCTCAAAGTTATAGAAGCTGTTACCAAATTTTATGTTCCAGCCCCATGTGTAAGCTTCCACAGGTAAAGTGTGCCTTCCAACAATGGAAACTACAGTAATAGCCTTGAGATGTCCACGTTTATTACTCCTTTTTCTCCTGCACATGGCAGATCAATTGAGACCTACAGCAGCCACACTACTAACGGTTTCCCTATTTCTGGATGCACCAAAACCTGTGTTCATTAACACAGCTAATGAATACTGGGAAGCCTTTTAATTTTCTGGGAAGCCTGAAAACATGATTTTCACAATCTTTCCAAATTGCCTTCCTCCGTTTCTCTGCACAAAACCATAAAAAATAAAAAATAAAAAATAATTCGCTGTAGAAAGAAGGAAAGGAGAAGAGCAACCCATAAAGACATCAGTCACAGAATCACAGAATGGTTAGGGTTGGAAAGGACCTTAAGATCATGTAGTTCCAACACCCTGACATGGGCGGGGAATAGAATCCTAGAGTAAATAGTCCTCCCTCCCTCCATCTTTCTTGCTGTTGCTATTGTTCAGACCTGGTATCACTATAATGACAGCAACTTCACACTTGCAGCTTTGTCTAATAATAATGAAGATGGCACTAATGCTATAAAGCTGTCAGCACCACACTAGGCTGAACTCTGTACCTCTCTGAAGAAAGGAACTTTAAGATACTTCTTCCTCCTAAGCCACAGCTCATCTTTGAACTTCTTACACTGCATTAGTTTACAGCACGATGTGCACATTCCAAAATGATATCCAACGCCACTTCTTGATGAGGATTAGTATTTACATATGACTTAGCAACTGGATTCAGTTGCAAAGAGAACTGAGATAAAGAGGCACTCTACTTGGACAGTAAACACATATAATTCAGTTACCCTGTATCAACAAACTCCAGCACGTAGGACTCAACCAGAGCCAATGAATCATTTTAAATCACATGTACTGTTTAAAGATTTATGACATAGCAATCCACACTGGCTGCTTGTGCTGAATGTCATCAAGTCGAACACAGTCTCTGGCACGTAGCTACAATTTAGAAACATAACTGAGTTATAGAAAGTCCAACAAAAAAAGAGCATCAACTATAATAAAATACAAGTCTGTAAAGTACACTGAGCCTATTTTCAAGTTTTTGTTTCTTAAAAAACTACAACTGTCCAACTACCCAAACAAAAATCCTATCAGATTCTGAAAACCTGAGGAGAATTTTAAGGAAAATAAAACCACTTTGTCGCACATTAGTGTTCAGGTGCTCTGAACATCAAACATGCATCAGATTCTCAACAGTTCAAATGCAAACATCTGTAGCTTTATATACTTTCAAGCTATGTGGATCTTCCTTGTTTAATTGCCTTAGAACACACATCAAACATGATTGAATGAGAAAGATAAGCCTTTCCTTTTTGAGGAAAGATTTGCTCTAAATTCTATTGAACAGGAAACTAAACCAATATGAAATGTTTCCCTTCACATCCTGATCAGGGTATGAACAACACTGAGCAAACAGATTGTGTTTTATCACATGTTTTATTGTCTCCTTATGTACAAGCACCATTGTTATCAAGTGGGCACATTCCTCAAGCCTCTGCAACATCACAGCCCCGCAAACATTTGATCCACAGGTATAATTATGATAGAATATGAGAAGGTTGATGTATTTGTAAGGCAGAGAGGGAATGTGAAGAGAAAAAACCCAAATGGAAAATGAGAGAATATCACTGAGTGTCTTCTGTACTTATCTTTATGCTTTAATCCTACCAAGCAAATACTCCATTTACTGAAAGTAGAATTGCATACACAGCAAACTCTAATATGAAACGAGATTTTATTATCACTTCAAATTCAGATACGTACTTTGGATTTAACTCTAAACAAGCCCCACTAGACACATTTAATGCATCTGAGCTGAACAATATTGACTGTCACAAGTACTAAACATTTTTTTTTTTCCCCACTCTGAAAAATATCAGGTAAGTGATTTGCTAAGCAGCCTAAGAGACAGACTTAAGAAAGACTGTATTACACCTGTGTGGAAAGAGCAGGAAACATACCTTCATGCATATTCCTAAATTAATACATGCCCAAACACAGCAATTTAGAAAAGGAAAATTTACAAGAAACTTTAAGAGGCTACATCCATCATTCACCAAACAGAATGAGAATTGCTCCACTAAGAAATTCAGAGGACTCCAAGACTAGCACAATACATTAAAAAATACGAATGGGTTTAACTTCAGTTCTCTTCAAGAAGTGTACAGAAAACCCTCTTTCAACTAGTAGAAGCAAACATGTTTAGTTCTAGTTATAAAATGTTCTTTTATTTCAGACAGACTGGGCTTCAATAAGACTAAGCTAGTGAGTGGGACAGTCACTTTTCTGAATTTCTATATAAGTGCACAAAGCAAATAAGTGTACTATAGCAAATATTTCATAACTATCACATGTCCTTGTATTAATGACAAAGATGAAAATGCATCAAACTGAAATCATCTCAGCCAGGGATTCAATCAAAAAAAGCTTATGCTAGGACTAAAAAAAATTGCAAAAGGAAACTGCAATAAAAAAAAAAAGGATTTTTATTTGTTTCCTGGCTTCCACATAATATTGTTCTCCCTTCTTACTAATAATAATGAATTCCATTATAGAGGGTTTTTGAAAAGCGCATGTGCCCTTTCTATCTTCCATTACTACAAGTTTCATTGCATATGGCCATGGTGCTTTTCATTCTTAAGAAAAATTCTTCCTGAATAAAATGAGCAAGAATGGGATCCTCAGCACAGAAACTGCTTTCCATAGAAGTGCAGTATTACAGTTCTACTGGCATTTGTTTTATTCAAAACCATTATACCAGGTTCGCGTTTACTGCTTGTCTTAAAGAACAATGATATACACTTTTTACAGTTTACTTTAAAACTTTGTACCGATGTACAAATAATATTAAATACAGTTGATTCCACTTATCAAAAGTGCCATTCTCTTAACGACTGGTTTGGCATTTTTTATACTGTGATGTTAAGAGACTCTTTAGGGTCCAAATTAATCTAAGTGGAATTGATCAGTAGGCAACAGCATATGTGAAGGCACAGGAAACATTTTTGCCTTTCGTTCTTTAAAAATGCCTAGGCAGGATCTTGTAACAAACTTAATTCTCAGCACATGCACTGAATAACAAATATTCTAACATTTATTAAATGTTAGAAGAAGGTAGAAGAAGGTAGGTCACTTCAATTCTAGAATTCTAGCTTTAGAATTCTAGCTGTTATCAGCTATTCACTTTAGAATTCTAGCTGTTATCAAGACAAAGACAAGTTAGGAAAGAGTTATGAAAAGCACAGCCAGTTAAAGGAGGAGAGAGGACAGTAACATTTACTGCATGGAACCTCTACCTTCTGAAGAAACCTATCACTATGGCCTAATTAGCCCAACCAATACATTTATAATCATTGCTACGTATTACACATGTGGTCACACTCATATAAAACAAGCTTAATTTTCTTAGATTGCGCACTATTTAATTTTTTTCTATATTTATTAAGATAAATAAAAAAGGTTGTGCTTGCTGAAAGAATACCCCAATTCTCTGTTTTTTATGGATTGTTTACACTGCAGAAATCCTTACGTTTAGGTAACTATCTCCTGATTATATATATAATTTTTTTTTTTAAATTCAAAATGATGCATATTATACCTGAAAGGCACGTGTTATGGGACTGCATCCAGCTTTGCAATACATTTAGGTTCTATTTGCCATGACAATTTTTCCTTACTGTAGAACATCAAGAAAAAGAATGGCTTCTTTGGAAGGCAATTCCATTTTTTTAGCTTGTTTCAGCGTACAAGGAATACTGAGTATATAAGGAGTTCTCTTCCCCCAAAGGCATAAAGTACTACAGTTGTAATTGTTACACAATTCACCAAGCTGCAACCTCTTCTCAAACTAGTAAATGGAGATGAGTAGGCCACAGAGCATCACTTTTTTAGTTTCCACTTTGTTTCAAAAAGGACCAAGACATTCCTAGAGTTTCAGCTATCTACCGAAGTCACTTTAATCACTCAGGAGTGCAAAGTTACTTCCTTGTAACCCACCAACAATCAGAGCCTAAATATGAATCACAAGCATACTCTTGACTCCATGGACCTAAATAGTGTATGGTTTTATCTTGAGAATAAGAATCATAAAATTCTTACTTACTGGATAATTACGGCTTGAGAAGAAATGTGTTAAAAGCACAAGCTGTTTAAAGACAAAAACCCTGTTTGAATTCACAAATAACTTATTTACTGTAAATGTTTCTGCTCTAATCAGTAAGTATATTAAAAGTCAATGTTGGAACATTGAAAATATTTTACCCAAGAGATGGAAATTTTCTGGGACAGCTTAAGACTGCGGAATAAATCTTTCAACTAACAAAGGACTATCACAAATTCTGTACATTTCACTTAGTCTTTCAAGAAACATCTGTTGATACTGCTGTAAGTACCAAGTATGGGACTGTGTAAACATATGCGCATCCTGCAAACCCTCTTGCAAAGTAGAACTGTGTTTATGGAGTTATGCTGATTACTATTTTATCATTAACTTTGTATATATTTGTTTTGCCACAAACACATCCCATATGAAACAACATTCAAAATAAAACAGCTTGCCTTGACATGCTTCTCCCCAAAGAACAAACCATGGCAGTGTTGCTTAATGTACCTGTAAAGCAAAAGACAAGGAGATACTACACCAAGAATCTAAAAACCGACAGAGACTTGACTGCAGCGTTTTCAAAGCAAAATAGCTTAACCCCACTGAGGCAGTTTGAAGCGCTACATTATTGGTAGCTGCAGTTCAGAATACATGCATTAGTAAGATCAATAATTATACACTGCTTCATTTAGAACAGTCTTAACTGTTTACCTTCCTGAACAAATGTATCCCTTCAAATCCTCTATCACAGACACAAAATGAACAGTAAAATGCTATATAACTTACCAATACATTGCAAAGTTTAGCAGCTTAATGGAAACTTTCATTAAATTTCTACTCATTTAGTAAATTTATTTACATATTTTGTAAGCACAACAAATTTACTGCACACAGTAACAGAGTATGTACCTGGGGAGGTACCTAGCAATACTCCATTTTTCACAGCTGTCCTGAAATAAAACTTTTAGCCTTTATATCACTAATGGTATTGAGTAAGATTCCCAGGAAACAATTAGCTTTAAGAAAGCACTGTTTCTAAATGTCTGCTAGCTTGGATTATGTGAAATCCTGGTGATATTATTTAGAATACATACATACGCACACACATAACCCTCCCCAGCGACTCTAGTGACTGAAGTCCATGAAACTGCTATTGTCAAATATTGCTGGTAACTCCCTCCTCAATTAGTAAAAGAGGGTTTTCAGCTACGTTTGGAGTAGCCAGGATTCTGACAGAGAATAATGACTAGTACAGATGTTTTATGCATCTGTCTTAATGAACAGCCAAAACAGGGAGATTACAACTTATAAGAAGGACACCAAATAGCAAACTGTTTATACACTTCCTGCATGTTTCTAGCACTTAGGCAGCTTATGTATTTTTTCGTGCAGTAAGTTGCAGAAACAAACACTACAGGTGGACTGAAGTATGTAGAGCAATACCAAAGAGATAAAGTGAAATAAAACAACACCTTTAACACTTCCAGAGAACAAAGAACTGAAGTATTAACTAGACAGGTTACAGAGCTATGTCACTGTCCAAGTTAATTACATTTTACACATCAGCTTTGTGGCTGGATAACAAAGTTCTGATTATGCATCATGACTCCAAGCTTTGAAACAAGTTAAAGGATGAAGGAAATCACCAGTGCTGTATTTCTTTTTTTTTTTCTCCCTGCCACTAATGCAAGAGAAAAAAAGATGTTTATATGATGTGACTGACATAAAACGTAAGCTTCAAGGAAGCATAACCATTTATCTTTGTTTACAGCAAAAGAGAAAGATAAGGAACTGTTTTGTGATAGCAGAGGCACAGCTTTCATTATCAAACACAGTTTTCCCAGAATCTGAAGCACGTGTATTTTAGAAGCAAGCAAACAAACAAAAGATTGGATAAGATATTCCAAGAAAGTAAGACAGCAGATACACTGTTACTCAGATACAAAAGCACTGAAATGTACCACCTAAACTAGCTGTAAAATACACATATGGAGGACACGCAAGTTGTTCAGGAAGGAGTATGTAAATCTGTGGTTGGACAATTTGCATTCTGAAAAGACCCTGAGAAAAAGAATCATAGAATCATAGAATAGTTACGGTTGGAAAGGACCTTAAGATCATCTAGGTCCAACCCCCCTGACGTGGGCAGGGACACCTTACGCTAAAACATATCACCACCAGGGATGGAGCATTCACAACTTCCTCGGGCAACCCATTCCAGTGCCTCACCACCCTCACAGGAAAGAATTTCCTTCTTATATCCAACCTAAACTTCCCTTGTTTAAGTTTTAACCCATTACCCCTTGTCCTGTCACTACGGTCTCTAATGAAGAGTCCCTCTCCAGCATCCCTACAGGCCCCCTTCAGATACTGGAAGGCTGCTATGAGGTCTCCGCGCAGCCTTCTCTTCTCCAGGCTGAACAGCCCCAATTTCCTCAGCCTGATTTCATACGGGAGGTGCTCCAGTTCCCTGATCATCCTCATGGCCCTCCTCTGGACTTGTTCCAACAGTTCCATGTCCTTTTTATGTTGAGGACACCAGAACTGCACACAATACTCCCAAGTGAGGTCTCAAGAGAGCAGAGTAGAGGGGCAGGATCACCTCCTTCGACCTGCTGGTCATGCTCCTTTTGATGTAACTCAGGATACGTTAACCTACCGTTACAGGCTTTCTGGGCTATGAGAGCACACTGAAGCCGGCTCATGTTCATTTTCTCATCAACCAGCACCCCCAGGTCCTTCTCCGCAGGGCTGCTTTGAATCTCTTCTCTGCCCAACCTGTAGCTGTGCCTGGGATTGCTCTGACCCAGGTGAAGGACCTTGCACTTGGCATGGTTAAACTTCATGAGGTTGGCATCAGCCCACCTCACAAGCGTGTCAAGGTCCCTCTGGATGGCATTCCTTCCCTCCAGCGTATCAACCGAACCACACAGCTTGGTGTCATCGGCAAACTTGCTGAGGGCGCACTCAATCCCACTGTTCATGTCACCTACAAAGATGTTGAACAAGACCGGTCCCAACAACAATCCCTGAGGGACGTCACTTTTTACTGATCTCCAGCTGGACATTGGGCCATTGACCACAACTCTTTGTGCAGCCATCCAGCCAGTTCTTTATCCACCAAGTGGTCCATCCATCAAATTGATGTCCCTCCAATTTAGAGACAAGGATGTTGTGTGGGACAGTTTTCAACGCTTTACACAAGTCCAGGTAGATGACATCAACTGCTCTACCCCGTCCATCAGTTCCGTAGCCCCATCACAGAAGGCCACCAAATTGGTCAGGCAGGATTTTCCCTTAGTGAAGCCATGCTGGCTGTCACCAAGCACCTTGTTGATTTTCATTAGCATGCCTTCCAGGAGAATCTGCTCCAAGATTTTACCAGGCACAGAGGTGAGACTGACTGGTCTGCAATTCCCCAGATCATCCATTTTCCCCTTCTTGAAAGTGGGGGTTATAGTTCCCTTTTTCCAGTCATTGGGAACTTCACCTGACTGCCCTGATTTCTCAAATATGATGGCCAGTGGCTTCGCAACTTCATTTGCCAGCTCCTTCAGGACCCACGGATGGATCTCATCAGGACCCATGGACTTGTGCACGTTCAGATTTTTAGGATGGTCTCGAACCAGTTCCTCTCCTACAGTGCGCGCAAGGTCTTCATTCTCACAGTCCCTGCATCTGCCTTTCAAGACTTGGGTGGTCTGGTCAGAGCCTTTGCCAATGAAGACCGAGGCAAAGAAGTCATTCAGAACCTCAGCCTTCTCCAAATCCTCTGTAGCCAGTTCTCCTGAGAGCTTCCTGAGGGGGCCTACATTCTCCCTAGTCTGTTTTTTATTTGCTATGTACCTGTAGAATCCCTTCCTGTTATCTTTAATACCTCTAGCTAAGTTTAATTCTAACTGGGCCTTAGCTTTCCTAACCTGGTCCCTAGCTTCTCGGCCAACATCCCTGTACTCTTCCCATGCCACCTGTCCTTGCTTCCACTTATTATAAGCCTCTTTTTTCATTTGAATTTTCCTCAGGAGCTCCTTATCCATCCAAGGAGGTCTCCTGGCCCTCCTGCTGCACTTCCTTGTGGTTGGGATGCAACACTCCTGAGCTTGCAGCAGGTGATCCTTGTATATCAACCAACAGTCTTGGGCCCCTCTCTAGGGCTGTATCCCATGGAACCTTCCGAAGCAGGTTCCTGAAGAGGCCAAAGTCTGCTAATATAATCTGTAGTACTATGAAAGCCAAGAAACTGACTGTTTATGGTAAGTAAGGGTCCCATTAAAAGTCACCAATACAAATTCAATTTCAGGCAGTCATTACACTTTGTCTTCCCAGAAAGACCTCATTTTGCATTTTCCAGTTTCATCTTAAGCCTTTATGGTAGTAGGTCTACTTTCTAAGAGCTCCTGAATTTCACTGCAGAAGTGCCTCTACTGATTAAGGACATGAGCACAAATGAATTAAGAATAGATAAGCTGATTTAAAGTGGGAGGCTGGAACTTTATTAACTTTTATTGCAAGTGGAGGTATTACACAAAATGTTTTTACCTGGTTCAATATATTGCTAACAGTGTTCCAAGCCAAATAAACATTTCACAGCCTGGGCATTATAATAGCTAGGTCTTCCACTAAAAAAAGGAGTAAGATAAGTACAGAAGAGCTATCTTAATCAGACAGGAACTGAAATACCTTTTCTGTCATTTTAATACGCCAGTATTCCTCATTATCTCCTTAATCAATTGTACTACACTGGAAGTAATCTATCAGTGTTAGCTGAAAACTGTAACAAAAATACAAATCCAATCTAAATACAAAATTTACAAAGTTCCTACTCCCCAGCACACTGGCTCTAAACATCCAGGCTGCTATGAAGGAGGTACTTTGGCAACTTAGGTTTCCTAGAAAAATGCATTCCCGATTCTGTATCTTACCAGTTGGACAGATGCACAGTATCTTGGGAATACAATAGCTGCAGCTTGATGAAGGACAGGTGAAGTGGTCTCAGTCAGAATGGCTTGATGATGACACACAAATACAAAGAGGAGGCTACAGAAATGAGCAGTTTTGTTCTCCTTTACTGGTACCTGTAAATCAAGGTAGAAATAAAGTGGGAAAGGACCTCGACCATGACTCTAGGGTTCACTTCTAAGGGTCAGCCTTCTGCCTGCCTATGTGATCACAGGTGCTCTTTTTCTGGGCAGACAAGATTAAAACTGCAGCAGAACCTACACACTTGCACTGAGAGACAGAAACAAACTCTACCACATACTGTTTGAATACACAAAGAAGGGCAGCTTCAAAGATTCCAAAAATACATAGCATGAGTTTTTAAAGACTAAAGAATTATAACAGTATTAGTAATTGTTCTCCAACACTAGAAATACACATATTACTTCATCTCCTCATGCTTCAAATACAGCCAGTGAACTGTGTTTCTACCAGGAAGCAAACTTTACTGCAGCAAGGCACTGCTGCTGTGGTATCAGTTATTTATATTTGCATGACAAACAGTTACTGGCTCCTTGCCTAATGCGTTGGTGTTGAAACATTTGGACCAAACGGTAAGTCTGCCAGCTAAGAACTGCGCTGAATCTGTCAGAAGGCGTTAGATAAATGTGTCACCCTTGACAGCCTGCATGTGTATAATCTGAACTACAATACGTGCAAGTTATTGACCACAATGTAGTCTGTATTAGGATTGCACACACTTCCCACGCAGACATAAACAGTGACTGCAGCTATGCACCCATTTCTATTTTCTGACTGAGGGTGTTGTACTGTTGCCCACCACTTTGAATACTATTTTGATTTTATGCAAGCAGCAGAAGTGGGCCAAACCAGACTCTACAGTGAAAGAAAAAAAAAAACCCAAATAAAATAAACAGGAAAAAAAATACATACTCCTATCCCTGGGACTCAAAATCTGCTGCATACATTAGGATATTAAATACCATAAGCAAATTCTAAAACCACTTCCCTCTTAGAATCTATCATGTTCACAAATATCACTGCAGAATACCTGTTCCCCTAAACAACAGTGGCAAAGTGAGCAGCTTGGACAATCAAATCTTACAATCAACAAGAGGACCAGCAGAACGCTCAACAGTTACCCTTTTGCATCTCTTTTGCTATACAATGCCAGATGTACTAAAATCCCCTTGTTTAGCCTGTACTGAGATGGCAGCAATAACTCAGAGGCAGAGCCTGGAATAACAATACAGGCTGTTCTGTGAAGGCTACTCTGTTTCACTGAGGCTGACCTACCCACTTTGAACTTAGTAGGGGCTGGCTTTCAAAGAAACGAGGAGTCAGCCCAAAGCTACCCACAGAACAGACAGCAGAAGACAAGCACTCGTCCAGTGGGATTCCACTGATTTTAAGGGAAACTTATATTTGGTGCCTCATTCAAATGCAGAAAAGCGTTCTTCATAAAGCAAAAAGAACTGTAATAATTGAAAACAGCGTGAGCCCTCACTGTTAATTTGGGGAAAGGGATCTTGAAAACTGAACAGTTACCATCTGAAGCAATGACAAAGAAATTAGCAGCAATTTATATAAAAACCAACCAAATGTAATAAGAATTTAACTGAACAGCAGATGGAAAGGAGGAAAGTTGTCCATTCTTTTGCAGAATTGCTTACCATAAATGAAGCCAGCAGGGTACCTACTGAAGGACATCACACTTCGGCAATAAACAGATCCTGTCTGGAAAAATTATGACCTAAACTCACACTTCTTTAAAGATTAAAATATATATATATATAATGTATATACTTGTCCTGTTCTCTGGAATACTGAAAAGTAACTGACAAACTCCTATCTTTGTATTTTTATACCACATTACAGACATACTTGTTCTGTTAATTTTTCAACACTTTGCTCCTCAATTTTAAGAAAGAATTAGCAGATTTGTTTGTTGTTATTTTATTTTGTGATGAGCATTTAAGTCAATAAAACTAAGTGATTGTCCTTAGCAAAACAGAAGACTTAACCTTGCAGTTTTCTGACACATTTCTACTTTCAATATACTCATGATTACTGCAGTCATAAATACACCTCACCTCACCACAGTCAATTACAGCAAAACTTTCTGTCTGCATTTATTTTATCCTAATCTTCAACATAAATGTGCTTAAACATGGGAATTAACCTAGTGAACCATACTTAAATATATTCTTTGGAAGGAAAGGACACTTCAGTCGCTGTCCTCAAGATCAGAATCAGATCTGATTGAGATCTCGTGGAAACAGCAGCTCTGTGTGAGTACCCTGGTGTAGCCTGAGCAGATTCTAGACAGGTTGGTACAACCACACAACCCAGCAACTGCCTCCATGGAGACAGGCACAGACAGCACTCCCCAGGCCGTCGTCTACAACAGAGACTGTTCTGTCAAACTGATGAGGACGCAAGTTTTCTTCCAGACCCAGATGTGCTAGACAGAAAGCTGCTGCCAAGTTTGTCAGGACTGCTCCTACCTTCTCCTCTCAAAGCTACTTTTGTGAATGCCATTCTCACTTGCTTTGAGTCAGAATGAGCCAGATGGCTTTAGCCAATTTCTAGAGCAAGTCTCTCTGAACCCGGTTTTCTGACTGAAGTGGGTCAGGGATCTTTCAAAAGAGCAATTGTGCTGGTAGGGGAGAAGACCCTACAGGGGAGAACAGCAGGGAGGAGGGCATTACTTACAGATGATAATGGCTTCCATAGGCAAAACTAGATGCAGAACAGGACATCTGTCGCCAGCCATAGACTGTTTATGAGCTTCTAGTTAAGCACATGCAGAGCTGACTGAAGACCGCAATTACCGCAGTCCCTCAATGTTCCTTACACAGGCACACAGGAGTGTGACACACGTGTCCTATCGTCTCCCATACCAACCTAAACCTCAAATTATTTTTCACTGAGTCTGTCCATGTGGAAAACAGACCGCAATAAAACCATATCAACCAACTGTTAAATATTTTACTGATCTTTTCACCCATTTTTTAATGATTTTACTTTCCATACAATTTTAAAGTACTTTTCTGAGAGTCCTTTGAATTATTTATCTATTATACAGCAAGGCCAACCTAGAACACAATAAATACTATGTAGATACTGAGTATGAAAGTATTTTATTTACCATTGTGCTATTTGTACAGAATCCTTGAGTAAGAAAAAAATACTAGCAACAAAACTCATCTTTTTCAATATTTGAGGGATCACAGACTGTTTGATAATGCACCGTGCTCAGTGTTATGCTACCAAAATTACACTTAGCCTCTCAAACTAACAAGCATTCCCATTAAACAGCATTCTCAGCAAGATGTTTTCTCAATAGGAAAACTCTGATTGACAAAGGATTAAACAACTGCTGAGCCATTCATTATTTATGGCTTTTAACACCTGTTAGGTGTTAAATTTACCTTTTCACATCTTTACTGGGCAAGGTATCTGCTCCCACTTCATTAACATAAGGTGTTTTACACTAGTGATAACCTTTCAGTGTACAATGGCATAAAAATGATGACTTTTTGAATAGCACACTAAGTGTTTTTCAAATTTGCATTTAGTGATTGCACAGGCTATTTTTTTTGGTTTTTTTTTTTTTCCAGAATGGATTCAAAGGCAGAATTTTAGAAGCAAAGCAATTCCTAGTTTGGTATTTTTCTTGTTGCCCCCTGCAATTTGACATGATGGAATAAAGATTTTTGGGTACTGTACTATATAACAAAGTGTCTATAGACACAGCTGTTTCTTTGCGTAGCAATGGCAAATGGTAATGGACATAACACAGAAATGCCTTGAGACTGTCCAGAAAGGATTCCGTTAAGCACTATGCATAATAAAGTAAAAGAGGCTCAGTATACATATGCAACCAAATATAGCATATAATTAAACAGAAAATGTATAATCATTACCTGAACTTTCTCTTATACTAAGGAAAACCGTTATACTGTTGCAGTTGTATAGTTAAAAACCACTGGGACTATCAGAGCATCACTGTTTGTAAAAGCAGGAAGGGCTCGGACTTTTTAATGAGGGGCTGTGTGGTAATAACTTCTGTGTGTTCCCAAATCACAGAATTAATTTGTAGTCCTTTTATAAAACTAAATGGATTTAATAAAGTGATCATAAATTAACACTAACAACTGATGTAAATTGCAAAGTTAGTGAGATTTCCTTCAGCTGTGTTACTGTTTATGGCATTATAAACCAGACTTTAAAGATAAGACAAGCTGAAGGACAATCTGTTTAATATGGGAAACAGATTCAGAAACAGGGAGTGACCTGTTTGCAGAATTCTTCTAAATCCCAAGACAATTATTAGCAAAGCAATTCTATCTAATCTTGACAAAAGCAGTGGACTGTGGCACTGTAGCAATGTGCTTTCTTGAGAGATCTTTTAATAAACAAAGAGCAAAGGAAAAGGTTAAGTGAAAAACAGTTCCTAAAGAGGCACAATGATCAGAGCTCAATCTATACAATAGCAGCAGAAGATGGCTGCATTATTAAATATGACCTCAGAAGTTGGGCTGGCTAGAAGCAGCCTGAGAGGCTTTTATGCAGTCGCATCTCTGTGACTGAATCTATTCCTGTTCACATCAAACATATTCAGAGACTCAGTACACATGAAATTTTTTTTGCGTAAGAGAAAAGAAGTATCGAGCTCCATATTAAACAACTAGTGTTGCTATTCACTCCTTTTGGAAAGTGCTTCCATCAGAATGCAGAGAAAAAATGTGTAGGGCAAAAACTTGGGTGGGAAAAATCTCACAGGCAGAGCTGGTGTGGGGGGGAGGGAAGGTCAGAGGGAAAATAAAGTCATGGGGGGAAAACACTTGCATGAGGGAAAACTCAAGTGGAAAAACCTCACATGTAGAAAAACTCTCATGCGCAGAGAAAAGCCCACGGGCAGTATAACATCACGTGGGATAAGGCTCACGTGGGGAAAAAAACGTGTGGCGAAAAACCTCGTAGGGGGAGAGGGGAGGGAAACCTAATATGCACAGCCTGCAGCTTGTCTGATCCCTCGGTGAGGTGATTCAACATGATGACCCAGAATAACCATTTTTTCTGGAGAAAGATATGGGGATCAGACTTGTTTTCTCTGGATCAGTTAGCTGAATTAGCTTAATAAATGGTCAGCAAAGCCCCAGACTCCAGCATGGCACAAGCAGCCATGGAACTGCTCTGTGAAGTTGGTGGTTAGACCTCTTATCTTTTTGGAACACACAGTGTTACAGGAAAGAAAGGGCAGGGTTTTGAAGAAGGTGCTTTGTACCTAGCACAAGCAGAGTTGCTGGGATGTCAGTCTGAAGACAGGTGCTGTCTGCCCCAAAGGCAAGCAATAAACACTTCAGAGCGCTGTAACATACCTGAAAAGGAGTATTTTGATAGTTCTGTTAATGATGCTATCTCATGCGCAGTATTAGGTTATTTTCTATTCATTCCTTAAGCTTTTGATACCAGCTTTCCAGGTAACTTCTTTATCAAAGTACCCTGTGGATATTTTAGTTTCAAACCCAACTAATCAATTCAGACTTTATGAATAATGCTGACTGCATTTATAATGTATGGGCTCTTCAATACAAAATCAGATAAAAGACATAAAAAGAACAATAATTAGTTTTGTTACCTGTTTTTCTGTGAGGAAGGAATTTAATCAAGATTAAAAACAGTCCTATTTTTTAAAAAAATATGTAAATATTACTCTCCAAAAAAATATTTGTTTGGCGTATTTTCAAATAGTATAAAAATAGGAAATAAGATTGTTAATGAAAACATCTAAACAGCCCAAGGTATCTGACATATCACAAAGCTCACTATAAATAGTTTCCAATACTGTGACTTACACTGCAACTGCAACAGACTGGTAAGGAACAATGGCAATGCCAAGGGAGGAAAACAGATTATGAAATACTATCCACTATTTTAGGCACCATGATGTAAAACATTCCTGTTAATACACTGTACCAAGGTTATGTGGTTGAATTCAGTCATGTGATAAACTACTGAAAAGGATATCAGAAATGCACCAGGATAAACCAGGAGGAAAACCAGATCTTATTCCTGTAAGAGCAAGTTCTGTTTGTTTTGAACCAACCTGAATTTGAAACAATAATTCGCTAAATAACCTGCTCTCTGCATTATGGGACTTTAGCCAGTAGCGTAAGTAATGCAGCTCTCAGCCTAGCCAGAGACAAGGCCATCTGGCAATGAGAAATACAATGAAAAAGAAGGTGGAATGATGTGTCAAAAAGAGTTGCACTCCCTCAAAATGCACTACTCAATATTGCTGTAAAGCAATCTTTTCCACAGCAAATCTGTCTTTAGAATGAATTTATTTCCACTGCTTGGAAAAACCTCACATCAAGTTCAGTACAGGGAGGGGTTTTATTTGTTATAAGGCAACTATTTTCTCTCTGTTGGGTATAAAAACAATACAAAAAGCATGCTATGAACAGAGGTAAGTAGTACTTTTACTAGGGTAAGCCTTTACACAGCACTTCAGTACTCAAAGTGCCCCAAAAATTAATACCTCAAAATTAAGCAAGGAAAACTTTTTTGCTACCTACTCACCAATATTTTCCTTTTCCAGAATTCATCAGACACTGACAAGGCTTATTTAGTAACCAAAACACCAAAGCTATCTAGTACCCTACAAACATTCACTTGGAGCACACAAGTTTTAGCCCCATAATTCCATCACAAAATGTCTCCTGTGCGGCCGTAACATCTTTGAATATGAGCATCAGCATCTTAAACACACAGAGTATCTGAGTACTAATTTCCAGTGACGGTCACCACTAATATAAGAAACACCAGTCTCTGCTAACCTATTAAATGTGTTGAAGCCAGAATTATTCCCTTATGCATTTATAAATGCCAACAAACTACCTTAGTCCCCAAAGGTCTGTCCAGTTCATGCACGAGGTTACCCCATTTTACTGCTGTTTTTTTATTACTTCTTGTTACATTTCTTTTGGGAAAAGGGAGAGGTTACTACTCCAAGCTGCTTCATCTGAATTATTTCATAATTAACTAAATGTTAATTCTGTGCTACAACACAAACATAATCATGTTATTAAATTAATATTTAATTATAAATTAATCACTGTGTAATATAAATGGTAAAAATTAATTACAGATTATAGGATAATTAAATATTTAGCATTGAAACATGAGTGACAATTTGTGACCATAATATGCTAAGAATTTAGTCCACAGCAAACTGCTGTGAACCACAGTCAAACTGCTGCGAACCACAGTCAAACTGCTGCAAACCACAGTCAAACTGCTGCGAACCACAGTCAAACTGCTGCCTTCTTTTACTCAGATTAATGTCAAGCTTTATCATCTATTTGTGAGATTAACCATAGGTTCTTACTCATATTATCCCACATCAGTAAATACAGTTATTAATATATATTATTCGCTCAGTAAAAGTTACTTTTTATAACTGCTCATTAAGAATACTGTAATTTACAAACATTTTTTCGTTGTAGATTTGTAAAAATAGAGGGAAACCGAAGCCTTAAAAGTTCTGAGGCATTTAAGTGAGACAAGAACTCCTCCATGGTCAAGTAAAACCTTCCCTAAAAACCCTTGGGGTCAGCCTAACCCACTTTTTATATTCTAAATTCAAAGTGATAAAAAGCACCACAGAAATATTCATAGCTCCAGTGGCAAACTCTCTCTTAGCCACAGACAACAACCTCAGGAACAAATGCTTCCATATGCTGAACGCTTATTTGGTCCTAAATACACAGGCTCAAGCAGTGCTGGAATACTCCGCAACACATGATGGGTATGAACATTCAGGTTTTCACAAGGAAATGTTCTCCCAGAAGCTACTTTTGGAAATGGAGACAAACACAGACAGTGAGAAAGCAAGTATATTACTTCACTGATAACACAGCTCCCCTTGAAACTTTCACTGTATGATAACCTACAAGAAAGTGATGATCCTTAGAATATGACCTCTAAATATTTACCGTTAACAGTATCCTCTCTCTGTATATGGTAGGAAAATAAAAAAGCTCCAGAAAAAAAAGATGCTAAATTTACTACAGATATAATACATGATCCAAGGGATAAGGCTGAGTGCATTTCCTGCAACTGTTACACACCTAGCAGCTCTTTCTGTGTCTGAGGATGATGGGGATTTTTTTGCAAGGACAGACAGCTCCAGGGGTGGCACAGATGAAAAATGTCACTAGTCTGTTTTATTCTCTGCATACACTGAAACCTAGTGACAAAGGTAGATATTCTCAGCAAATTTCTGCTGTGAAACTCACCATTATATGCAGAAGGCCCATGCAAACCTTTGCTTGGCCTATTCTCCCTTTCAGCAGCAACAAATCCCATTTACTTGGGAAATTGTGGAAAATTATCAAAATAGCTCTGATTTTATCCCTGCAGAATGGCAAAAAGCTATTTCTTTTAGAGTGTTTAAGTTTCCAAATTGAGAATCTGCATTCCTGTAAGATATTATATGTGTAAATGAGCACAAGAAAGCTCAGGAGGAAGAAAAACCACACTTGGGAAGGGTAAATTTCTTCAAAGAATTCTCCACAGCTGGTTATTATCAATGGCATCTAATGTAATGTCCTAGGAGGATCAGTTGCTAAGTGAATTGCTGAAAGAACTAACTACTGAACAGTAAAAATGCAGTACATGGTGTTGAATAGGTCTGAAGTTCTCAGTTGCCCTGCTTGTTACTTAAACGAACAAACTAGAAAGGAAACTTCAATCCCATGAGTACGACAGAGCTGGAAAAGTACTTTACTGAAATGAAATGGAAGAGAACAATGTAAATCAAGAAATGAAACTCAAGTCTGGGTTAACTGCAAATCACAGACACTGTCAAAGGGATCAATTGATTTGATCTGTGCTAGAAGGGCTCCTCCACACATAGATACTGAAAAAGTTCATGTGAGTGAAAATTCTGAACTGAAATGACTGACCTACCTAAGTTTTCTGTGGAGATTCTTAGAAAGAAATAAACCATCTCTAGCTGAGTTTAAAGATTTCTAAACAGCAATAAGCTGATGACAGCTAACACCTCCACCATAAATTCATTCACCTTACCATTAATGGCATTAGTGAGACTGACAAAACAAGTGAGAGGTTGCAAACAGACATTTGAGAAAACTTCAATATCAAAAGTAAGTAAAACTTTCCTGGTACAATCTCTGCTTAGTCATTAAAAAAAACAAACCAAAAAAAAAACACAGCTGAGCTAAGGAAGAAATGCCTTATGCAGAGTAAAGAAAATCTAAAAACTTTGCAATCTGAAAAATAACAGATGGACAAAGGTGAAAACCAGGCCCCTATTTGGTAAGCTAACTATGCATTACTGAAAGTGTGCTATTCTCAGGTAGAAATTTTAATCCTTCTTTCCTAAGAGCTTATACTATTATGGTATCTCTAGGAAAACTTCAGGAAACAGAGAAAATAAAATACGGTCTGTACAGATTTATAACTATCCCTGGTGGCACTAAATCGATCACAAAGTCCAACAGCTGTGCAGTCTTACTGTTCATTACATATACCCACCTGTTTGATGGTTCCAAATTACCGGGTTTATTTTGAAGGATGGGAGGTGTTGGGGTGGTTTGACAAATGCAAAAAAAAATTCTTGCTATTTCATGCCATTTCCATTATTAACAAGACCACTTTCACTGATACTGCAAAGGAAATGGTGTATAGTGCGTTTAAAAGCTTGCAGGGAGAGCCTGCATATTTTACTTGACAAATAGAAAGAGTGGACAGGTTATCAGCTGAAAAAAAAATCCTTCTTTGGGGTCTGAAATAGAATCTTCCTCCATCTGACATTTGTAACAGCTTTAAAACCTTCTCTATAAAATATGCATTTGGGGGGGAAGTCATTCCAAAAACCATTTGAGTTTAAAAGACTCCATTTACAAGATTTTGGTACTTTTTGGAGAAGGAAAAATTTCAGGGACAATGCCACTCCAACAGAAGTTGAATGACAAATTATCTCATTCTTAACGGATTTACTGAGATATTTCTTGGGGATGGGTAGAAGAGAGTGAAAGAGAAAAGGAAGTAACAAAGCTATTACATGAAAACTGTTTGCTGGTTATATGAAAATACTGAAATAGGCAAATGAAAATAAGCATCACAATCATGGTTATTAAATCAGCTAAAACTAGAAGACACATTTAATAAGCGTTTAACTTCAGGGGCTTTTTTTTTTTTTATTGTGGTGACTGTGTTTAATTACGGAGAAGTAGAAGGATGTGTCTTTGTATGATAGGGGATTTCTGATGACAGTACAATCTCATTGACTATACACTGTCATAGCCTTGCTCTGCCCCACATGGAAGCCCCTTGCACTGAAATACATGACTAACTATAAACTCACATTCTACCTGGTTGTTTTGGAGGGCATTAGTAATTTATTCAGCTACATTTCTAAGCTGAAGTGCTAATAGCACACTAAATGTATTTTACTTACGCCAGCACGAACTCTTACAGAAATCTTGCTTTGCATCAGCATGAGACAGGAATGCAGAATTTAACACCAATTACAAACTGGCTCTTCCTTTAGCTGTTGCCAAACAGCAAAGTATTATTTGTTGCTTCCTAGGTATCTCAGTGATTAATGAAGTTTAAGAAGGGCACCTTCACTAATAATATGTGCCTCACATTGATCACGTTTCCAGCAATCATTAGTATTCATTAAGAGCAGTCAACTTCTTAATTCCTTTTCGCTTAAGTCCAAATTATTATAAGTTATTTATAACACCCTGTAGGAAAGAATAAAGCTCTTGCAATATCTTAATGGCTTATTCCCAGATCTTCATATACCAGCACTTCTGGGAAATACATGCACATTGCAGAAATGTTGTAGTTGCTAGTGCCCTGAATTTACTGCACATAAAACTCTGTACAAAGTAAGCACAAGATAAGCTTGCACCAGGTACATAGCAGAAAAAAACAACATACAGGAAGGCAAAACAACTTCCAATTCCACATCTCTCTCCTGTAAATTCAGTTTTGTAGACTTCTCCTACTCCATGCTGTCTGAAGCAATCTCTCTGGACTACAGGTATTTTCTTACAGTGTCATTTTACCATACAGTATGTCAGTATCATTTCATCAGTAAGCTCTCAAGCCAGACTCATACCAGGAGCTCATCCAACACATCCATCAATTTAAAATACACAAGATCTCCTTTTCTTTTCTGCACCCCCTCCTCACTCCTACCTGTCAGTTCCAGCCAGCTCCAATGGCCATGCCACAAGGCATACCGGAGCCCACTGGAGATGCTGGTGGAGCATTTGTGAGATTGTATTTAGGAAAGGGCAGAGGAGGGAGGAGAAAAAACATATTGGGAATGTAGGTGGATTTTAAAGAGTTCTTATTCGCAATTGCGTCATCCTCTTAATTAAAAACCTACTTTAGGATATTCGCTGTTTTTTCCAACCAGGTACCCGACAGGTATGCTTTCTGATGTAGAAACTTGATTTGGATGAACATTTCTGTATCATAAAAATAAATAACCAACATAACCTTTCATTAAGAGTTAATTTGAAAGCCTGACAGCTAATAACGTATGCATGCTTGTACATACGCACCTCCAAGCAGCGACCATTAATGAACCATTCTAACTACTGAGGTTTTTCTGTCAACTTTTCAAGACCAAGAAGAGAGTAGGCAACCTCAGACTTCTCCATAAGAATGATCACACAGGTATTGTCATTCACTAGCCCACTTCCATCCACGGGTAAACTGCGGATTACCCTGTATGGACTGGCAGGTGGCATGCAGCCAAAAAACCAAAGCAGCACTTCAGCCTTCAGTTATAAAGACGACTGTGAGACATACTGATAACCTGACCTAGTCAAATGTTTAAGCAGCTAAGACATTCATTTTCCACTGGATTCCTCTGCAGCAAAGAAACAGCTAAATAAATAATAAAGCAGGTTTTAGAGAAAGGCTTGAAAAATTAATGGAAATCTGAGTGATCAAGCCTGAAAAAGTCTGATGTGAAGCTAGCTGCATAGCTCTGATCAAATCAGAATAGTCAGGGAACTGTTTCACATCAATGCAGACATCTCTGGGAATACTTTCATAGTGACACCACTTCAGCACACTTTATTAGGCTTGTTAATACACATTATAATCATATCTGACAAATGAGTAAGTTTGGATCTATTCCAGAATGAATCTACATACCACTACAGTTAGTTTACATGCTGGTTTAAAACTGAAATTACACAGTAGATATAAGTGCCTTCTGAAAAGTAAAGTATAAAAGTGAAATAAACCAACCAGTAAAATAATTGGCTTTTCAGATGATGTAACTCTTAAACCTCCTCCGAACCCTCACAATACAAAAACAGCTTATGATGAAGGAAAAAAGTTGAGCAACTCCACTCATCCTATTGCTGGGTTCCAAAAGCTGGAGCAAACTAAAGAATGTGCATTTACAGCAGTAAGCTTTATTCTCACTACTACTTAAATACACAAAACAAAAAGCAAGGATTATTTAGCACTGATATTCAGGGAACTCAAGGTAGCACTGAATACTAAAAATGCATTACTGTTCTTTCTTCAACATCCTGCTTTTTCTAACTCATACTTTAGTCAACTGTGTTGACATTTCCTACACTGGGTCTCAACCTCTCTGGATGAGCTTTTATCATTTTTGATACTTTCATCCTGATCAGCTCAGCCATTCCTGACACTGGCAGAGGGAGAGAAGAATTTTGCACATGTAAAATAGTTCCCAGACTTTTTTTGTTTTGAAGCCTGCTAGCATTTCCACACTTCCCACACTTCCCACACACAAAGATTAACAAGCAAAAGAATCTGTTCTCAGTGATTGAACTGGAACCTCTCACAGCTCAAACTGTTGGATTTTGATGACCAAACTTTACAAGCATTTTATCTCCATAGGAATGTGAGTACTACATTCTGTTCATAACTATATAGTTCATGTTACAATACCATGGACTGAGCAAGCATTTCCTGTTCTTTGGCAGTAAGAGCGGAGAAGGGTTTTAATTATAACTGCTGCTACAAGATGCAGTAAGGTACTGGTACGAAAAGCAAAGATCTGTTGTCTCTTTGCACTCTGCCTGCATTCGAGCACCACTGAATCACAAGCTAAAGAAAGAAAGGAGCAGTCTGAAACTGCAAAGGGCCAAAAAGCTGACTTGTCAAAAGAAGAGGAAGCTGATGGTAAGAAAACAGGTAAATTAAGCGTTTATGAGTGATAAAAAAGATGACCCTTGAGAGGGCAGAACTAACAAAGGGCTAATTAAGGAAGCTGAGGTTTCATAGTACATTCTTGCTGGGCAACATCACATAATCATAACATACTTGCAAGAAGGGTCTAAATAACTGGTATTTCTTAACTTTTAAAGATATGTACGATTTATTTCACTTTTATTTTGAATATGTTTGGTGGAACCAGCACATGCTGAGAGGAGGTACAGAAATTAAATTTCACTTTCTGGAAAATTTTTATTTTCAAGAAAGTAAGACTGAATCAGGGCAGTAAGTCAAAACTCTGAAGTGTGTACTCATTGCCAAACTATGGCATTTCCAGAATGAAATATCCACTCCAAGGTAACAATCTATTTGCTAAACTGATAAGTGGTCGCACTAGAGCAGGACATCAAGCAGCTCTGGTAGCTCTAGATGAGTATGGATTAAATATCTGTCAGTTCCATGGCTGTTCACCTCTGACTAGCACATGAGATGTTTATTCTGACTATGGATCTTAATTTTGGTATGCACCTGCCATAACTTCTATCACAGCTTGTTAGGGACTTCCCACAGTCAGGAAATCTGCAGACAAGATGCCAAGCAAGTTGGCCAGACTAGCAATCTAGTCTAGAAGTCATGCGTTATAGAAGTACATGGCAAACTATCCCCAATACTTAATCCCAAGAAGTACTGGGGGCATGGCAACCCATCTGCATTCACGTAGAGCCAGATGAGCAATTTAAGAGAAAATGAAGCTTCATCATGAGCTCACAAAAAAATAAAATAAAAAATGAAACTACTCATGTGATGTACTTCCAATCAAACAATTTGGCAAATTTGACAATTGAAAAAGTCCCAGAATACAAGGCTTATGGCCAGTACAACCATCTATCAAATAAATGCAAGGGAAAGCCTCATTTTCATGTTGTTCTCCTCCTTTGCTCGGTCATATCCTCATAAATTCTAAACACTATAAAAAGAATATAAACATCCGTTCTCTCCTGTGTGAAAACACTCTTTATTGTAAAGTCAGCACTTAGTACAATTTAGTTTGCTACCATATTACCATGCTACCTGTGCACATACAGCATGTTACAGTAACATACAGTAACATCAGCATTAAAAGGGTTTTTTTAAATCTTACAAAAAGTTGATATTTACTGAGAAGAAAATCTGACCTTCTAACAATGGATAGTTATTGCCGATGATAGAGAAAATCATGTATTTCAATCTGGGATTCAGGAGAAAACACTTCAAATCAAATGTATTTTCTGGATGACGGAGAACACACAGAGCAAGGCCACACAGTGAACTAATGACACCAGAATATAATTACAATTACAGCTGATCCAAAGACTGCTCTCCAAAGGCAAACATATTTTAGAACTGCTTTGGGATCTATGTAGCAATTTAAGGTGGATTCCTTAATGATGGAACTCTTGCAACAACAGGAAAAGCTCTGTGTCATAAACATGAAAAATGCTTACTTCTTCTTCCTCCTATAACACACAAGCATTTTGATTACCACCCTACACTAAAAGGATGTTTCAATTTTAAGCTCTTTAGGAGGCTGCCAGGAATGCTCTGCTCAATGATAAGTCTATTGTACAAGACAAGGAAGGAGAACATTACCTTTCTAAGGGGCCAGGAAAATATGTTATTTACAGCCAAGTAACAAAGCAAAATGTGGAAAATGTCAGAGAATCCAAGACAGAAGCATTAACAAATAGTCTGAAATAACACTTCCTTTTTTTTATTTACCTCTCTCCCTCCCCCATCTACATTTGCCTTTTTATAGCTTGGAGAGTTTAAAACTAATACAAGATTTTCTAATTTAAGACTCAAGGCAAAAACGTCTCAAGATGATGTCTAGTTGAACAGTGATAATCACCAACTATGTTGGGAGGATGAAGAGGAGGATGGTTAAAGATGACCGACACCAGATTTGACACCTCTCAATGATAAAGGTGTGCAGTAATGTTGACTACGGGATGCTCTGGGATATGCAAATGGACTCTGATGTACAGATCCACAAGAGACTGGCACAGGCACAACCTTACTAGCACAGCTCACAGGACTAGAGTGCTACAAAGAATGTGGTCTCTCTAGGAAGGTCAGGTGGGGGAGGCAAGAAAGAGGGCCAATGAGCAGCTTAGTCACATGTGGCTTTGGAGCAGAACTGTCACAACCTCGTTCAGAGTTTATGGGCTAGAGAACAGACAATCACAGGTGACATCATGGTGGGTGTCAGACACAGATTACCTGATTAAGGAGACAAGGTAGATTAATCCTTAAAGAACTGAAGGCTGCCACATGAGCAGGCCCCACTTGTCACTGGGAAAACAACTGGTTGAGTACCTGCTGGAAGGGCAATATGGCAGGACACAACAAATTCAGAAGATTTGTGGAGAGAGCTAATAAGAATTTTTTGACACAAGTTAACCTGAAAGGCCTCACTTTTGGACCTACTACCTCATAAAAACCAAGAACTGTTTAAGGAGGTAGAGGTCAGTGGTAGCCCCAGCTGCAAAAAAAAAACGCAAGATGGAGTCTAAGACACTGAGAGAAGTGAGTAAAACAAACAGCAGAATTACAGCCCTGACTTCAAGAAAGCAGATTTCAGATCTGCTTACCAGATCACAATGGTACTGCCCTGAAGTGCAAAGGGGTCAGTAGAGCTGGCTCACATAGAAGCAAGGTCTGGCAGACAGCAGCATTTCAGTACAGGAAGGTTAACCTGCAGACTGCTTCAGCAAATGGACACATACGTGTCCTTATAACTTGAGGGTGCCAAGAGAGCTTGTCAGTAGCACTGAGAGGCCATTCACTATCATCTGTGAAACACTACAGGAGCCAGAAGAATGCACAATGGACAGACCCTGAGCAATCTGCTTGAAGTCTTCAGCACTAGGGGGTGCTAAATCAGATGACCTCCAGAGGGCCCTCCAAACCAAATCATTCTGGTTGTAAAACAAAACTGAAGATATTTTGGTAAAATGCAGGGTTATTTGGAATATCAAGGTCAATTTTGAAAACAAAAATAAGAATGCATGTGCATGAATTAATATTATTTTAATATTTCTTCCTCATGTTGTATGAATACTATGATGAACACAAAATACAAATATACTGCATTTGAGAGAATATAAACAAACATAATACATCTGTTGATAAAAAAAACATTTTATGGCACAGAAGTCTAAATCATAGAACGGTTTCAGTTGGAAAGGACCTTAAGATCATCTAGTTCCAAACCCCTGTCATGGGCAGTGATGCTTCACCCAAGACACCACCCAAGGCTCTGTGCAACCTGGCCTTGAACACTGCCAGGGATAGAGCATTCACCACTTCTTTGGGCAACCTGTGCCAGTGCCTCATTACCCTCACAGTAAAGAATTTCCTTACATCTAACCTGAACTTCACCTGTTTAAGCTTTAATCCATTACCCCTTGTCCTACCACCACAGCCCCTGATGAACAGTCCCTCTCCATCATCCTTGCAGTCCCCTTCAGATACTGGAAGGCTGCTCTGAGGTCTCCACACAGACTTCTCTTCTAAAGGCTGAACAGCCCCAACTTTCTCAGCCTGTCTTCATACAGGAGGTGCTCCAGTCCCCTGATCATTCTCGTGGCCCTCCTCTGGACTTGTTCCAACAGCTCCATGCCCTTCTTATGTTGAGGACACCAGAACTGCACATGAAATGTGTCCTGGGTTCAGCAATAGCAGTCATGTTTCTCTTTCGTGGTAGCTGGTGCAGTGCTGTGTTCTGACTTCCAGCCTGGGAACAGTGCTGGTGATACCTATGTTTTTGGCTGTTGCTAAGTGATGTTTACCCTGACCAAGGACTTTGTGAGCCTCATGCTCTGCCAGGGAGGAGGGGAAGCCGGGAGGAAGCAGAGACAGGGTGCTTGACCCAGGCTAGCCAAAGAGGTATTCCATACCACAGCATGTCATGCCCAGGGTGGGTGGTAACTGGGAGTTACCCAGAAGGACACAGGCTCGTGGGTGGGACTCGTTTCTTGGTCGGTGGTACCGTATTCTCTTCCCTTGTTATTTTCTCTTATTGTTGTGGTTGGTGGTAGCGGTGGTGATTTGTGTTGTACATTGGTTGCTGGACTCTTCTTGTCTCAACCCGTGGGAGTTGCACTCTTTCAATCCTCCTCCCCGCTCCTCCGGGAGCGGGGAAGGGGAGAGCCCCGGGGCGGGGCTCCCTCGATTGCTCTCAGCCTGGCACCACTCACTGGGAGTGAGTGAACAAGCTGTCTGGCTAGGGTTTAAACCACAGCAAAATGAAAACACACTGTATTTGTATCTTTCTTTTTTAAATATCTTGTGCAATGTCTGTTATTGCATTTATAACAATCTACCACAAGCAACAGATTACAGGCCTAATACTTACTGTATAGAAGAAGATATTTTTGCAAATATTTTGTGAAGTACTAGTCTCCTGTTTTTCATTATGGTTCTTTCAAGAATCTAAGAACTAGCTGAAGGCCCGTACAATGCATCTGGAGTATTCCAGTATCTTCACTGTAAACTGGATCAAACTCAAATATCAGGAATAAGTAATCCAGGGTAAACCAACTCCTCAATAGAAGTAATGAAAAAAAAAAAAAAAATCCTTCATAAATTATAAATTGTAAGAACGCCTTACCTCACAACTTTCTGCAGGCTCTGTGGTGGCTAAACTCCCTGAAAGACTGAGAAGTACAAGATTACTCAAGAAAAGGAAAAAAAAAAAGAAAAAAGACAAAAAAAATCAAAGATGTTTGGTGACTAATTACAACTACGTTACCCACAGGAAACTTGTGTCACTCTATCAGAAATCTACATAAATGTTTTAGTTTGTCTTTACTGTACGTTTTGCTTACACCTGAGAGTAGAGCTCTGGCTTGTTGAGCCTCTGACCCACTGTCACTGTGTTCACAGTAACAGTTACCATTAGCTCTCACAAGGAAGACAGCAAAAAACAAACACCACTTCTCAGGTGGCCCTGACCTTGGAGCGAAGATATACAACTGACAACTGCCAATTATTTCCTCTTTTGTGCATGTTTCCCTCTGGGACACAAACAGTATCCGCTGCAGAACATTAATAAGCTCAAAATGCCTTCATTCTTTTGATGTGTATGCTGCCCAAGGAATTTAATTACACGGTTGGGGTTTGGGGGGCTTTTTTTTAGCAACTTACATTTGTAAGCATCAAGCAAACAAGAGAGATGAAAAATAAAAGAAAAATAAATGTTAACATTGGTAACAAAAAAATAGACATGATGCATAATGTTTATAATAACAAATCAGTATTACCCACTTTGTTTAAAAGCTGGAGTACATCATCATGGCAAATAATCATCTGCCTCTGTAAAAGGACCAGAACAACAGCTCAGGAGTATTCTGGGAGCTTACTGTGGCCTCACTCAAACATGGCAGGTAAGCATGAGTTCAATTTTAAGAATCTGTACAATCCCCGTGACTTCAAAAAGATATGAAAATAGACAAAGTGCATGTTTTAACTAATCACAGCGACATTTTTCTCTTGTTTAGAAACTTTTTTCAACATAGATTTCTAGTGACAACTCCTATTTTGCCAGTCAGGAAGAGTTCCCAAATTAGTATCAAGAAAATTGAGGTACAGTTGGATTTTAAAGGAAAAAGCCCTCTAATTCAATTTTAGTATTTACTATTGCATTCAAGAAGTACTGACAACTGGTTTACTACACACCACCACCTTCTCTTCAGGAAAAATCAAATGCTAAATGAACAACTCCAGATATTTTCTGATACTTTGTAAATCTTACCTATAGAAATAAGAAGTTCCAAAAATGTTGAGTAAAGATTGAGAAACAAGCAGCACAAAATGAAACTCCATCAGATTAACCATTAACAAAATACTTAAATTTTGGTAGTCTAGTATCTCAAGGATAGTTTCAGGCCCTTGCTTAGAGTAAGTACACACTTAATGTACTCTTTAGACTGAAGGGTTATAAAGCTGGCTTTGTTCAGATGCTGCCCATTTTAAATAAACACAACTGTAAATGGGTCTCCCCCTAAATCCATCCAACAATTGGCTCTTATACAGCTTTTTGCAGTATTTTTGCATGTGCATTGCAACATGTACAGTATTGCTGATGACAAGTGTTTGTGCAGTAGGAACTCCATAATAAGCTGCAGAGACACTTGGCTACTGCAGCAAATCACTACAGACAGAAAGAATTCTAGCCATGAAGTCATCTGTCTACACGGATCTAGGAAAAGCAGGAAAAATGACATCTTTGTTGAGGCAAATAATGTTCCAAAAATACCAAACCATGTAAATCATTCCAGGAGAGCACATGTTCAACTTCATGAACAGACTATGAACTGACAGGCAGACCATTCACAGCACTGGCAGGCATGTCAGAAGTTCCCTTTGCTTTTACTTGAGTTTCCAACACTACGCTTCCTTCATATGGATGAGTTGGAGAGAGTAAACTAACCCAGTAACACTAACTGCTGCCACACAGATTCTTCTTGCATTACATACTCAACAAATATATGGCTTTTTTTTTTTTATTAACTAATTTCATAAAGTAAGACTTACAAAAAAAACCTTTTGATATTGGACAGCCAGGCGATAAAGTCCTATGTCAGTTAAGTCCAAAATAATTCACAGTTAAGAAAAAGAGTTAAACTTCAAAGAGGATCACTGAACCAAACTCACACCATTCAGGAAAGAGATCTTTAAGTCACTGTGACCAGCTATCTGAAAACAGTATAATTCCCCTGGATTTAAACCCAAGGAAGACTGACATCTCATAGTGCAGCCATTATGGTGATTCATCTCAACCCCCATCCCCCCCAAAAGAACAACCCAAAAACAACAAATGAGAGAATTGGAAGAAGCACAGATAAGGGAAGTAAGTAGTTTAGAAATAGAGCATCATAAAAGGACTGACAAGGACTGTTCAGCATGAAAGAAGCATTAGAATACTACAAAGATGTATAAAATCATGAACAATAGTGAGGAAAATAGATGTGGAATGAATGCTCACTGTTTCTAACAGTACAAGAACTGAGAAATCTTCAATGCAATTATTAGGGAGCATATTAAAAGTCACAAAAGAAAGTAATGCTTAAAGTAATTCTTAACACAATACACAATTAAATTATGAAATTCATTGCCACAAGACACAGCAGAACATCAGACTATTTCAATAAATTACAAGGTGTAATTCCTACAAGATTCATCACTAGTTGTGATCAAATGCAATGAATGCTTTTCAAAGCAATTTCCAACTGCCATTATCTGCCAGAAACTTCAAGAATAAACAGGGGAAGGATCACTCTCCACCTCCCTCATTTCTAATGCCTTTTTCCATAAACTTGAAGTAAAAAATCTGCAGCGGCAGGTATTACAAACAAGAAACAACACGACAACCTTAAAAATCATGGGATCTCCTTAAGAAAACTGAAGAAAATTAGTCAGAGCATGCTATGTTAAGAGGGTTTTCTTTACTGAGGTGAATTAACTGATTAATTAAAGCTTAAAAGCAGAAGTGCTGAGGACTGAAAGATAACAGAAACTGCCCCTTTTCAAGGACTGCTGTATTTTCAACATTATGTATAACAGTATTAGTTTCTAATAAAGGCAGACAAAAAATGAGAAATGAATAGCATTTTTTTGAGGTAATTTCTCAAAACAGCACTGAAGTCTCAAACTCATTCAGCTCACTGACAAAGTAAACTTTGTAAAATCCTGCTTAAATAATAAGCTACCTATTTTGTATCCTGAGTAATAAAAGTTCAAGTCAAACATTTCTAGTCTTGTAATACTGAAATAAATGACAGACCAGAGATATGAAACCGTAAGAAACCCCGAAAGCCCCAAAGTACCAAGTTAGAGCAGGTTGATATTTTCTTTGTCTTCACTGACAAGCTTAGTGAGTACCCTTCTGATTACATTTAACAGGAATTAATACAGTAAGTCTTTGTTCTGAGGAACTATAGGAACTAGAACAAAAAGAGCTTCACTTCCATTTAACATCATTTATACATATATAGTAACTACAGCTATTGTAAAGAAAGCCTGTATAATAAAAAAAGTATTAAAATTACATGCTCTCTGCATGCTATGTTCAAGCTAAACAGAGATACCGGAGAACTACCTAGAAACATAATGGGTTTACACAGTACCCTCTGAATAGTCACAAAATTCAGTGCTAATTTACCATGTGTACAGTTACCTCATGAGCAATGACCACACTGGAAATAATCCATAGAAGAAGACTATCCTTATACTTTATTGACCTCAAAATGGAATGACTGCAAAGATCTACAGTCACTCATGTTACCATCTAAACAGCTACACTTTTACCAGAACTGAAGGGTTGCCATCAGTTAAGATTCTAGTAAGAGTTCAGCATTCAAAAAACATTTGGCTGTGGAAATCTAAACACAGAGTATCTCTGCATGAATTATTTCTCATTTACAACATCTGAAATAAAATATAATCATTTGAGCATTGCAAGAGTGCCAGAAAAAGGAGTCCTGGATGCCTAAAGAACTTAACCACTGATGTAGTCATCTTGATCCTATGATCATTTCATAAACACTTTCAGATACTTCACAGGTTATAAATGCCTCTGTAGCTGAAATGTTGCTTTAAATGTGTCCTGGGTTCAGCAGTAGCAGTCAATTTTTCTCCTTCTTGGTAGCTGGTGCAGTGCTGCGTTTTGACTTCCAGCCTGGGAACAGTGCTGGTGATACCGATGTTTTCGGCTGTTGCTAAGTGATGTTTACCCTGACCAAGGACTTTGTGAGCCTCATGCTCTGCCAGGGAGGAGGGGAAGCTGCGAGGAAGCAGAGATGAGACGCCTGACCCAGGCTAGCCAAAGAGGTATTCCATACCACAGCACGTCATGCCTGGGGTGGGGGGTAACTGGGAGTTACCCAGAAGGACACAGGCTTGTGGGTGGGACTTGTTTCTTGGCCAGTGGTATTGTATTCTCTTCCCTTGTTATTTTCTCTTATTGTTGTGGTTGGTGGTAGCGGTGGTGATTTGTGCTGTACATTGGCTGCTGGACTGTTCTTTTCTCAACCCATGGGAGTTGCACTCTTTTGATCCTCCTCCCCATCCCTCTGGGAGCAGGGAAGTGGAGAGCCGCGGGGGGGGGGGGGGGGGCTCAATTGCTCTCAGCCCGGCACCACTCACTGGGAGTGAGCAAACAAGCTGTCTGGCTAGGGTTTAAACCACGACAAAAAAACACAGAACCACAAACTAATCCATCCTGCAACAACAGCAACTCTTAGCTAGCATGGTCATAACTGTCATTTCCATGCGAAGTTCAAGTCTGCAGCAATCTAACGCTGCCCCAGAATGGATATTGTATTGTAACAGTCTGTTGAACTGACACACTCCTCTGTGAGGGGAATGACCATAGGTCTTTCCACCCATCCTTATAATGCAAATGGCTTTGTACATATCAAAGTGTCTTCTACTGGATTAAAAACATTTAAATTACTGGAGAAGTCTTCAGTAAATAAACTCAAGAAGTTATACGATCTTAATGTGGTATTAAACCCATAGATTATTATTTTATTAAAAATCCTGGTGAGCTTTCACAATTTGTGGTTGGACACAACCGAATTAAAACAGCATCTGGGAAATTATCCATGTGGGTCTTCATGAACCTGTTTAACAACTTGTATTTTCTCAATTTATACCCTACACTACTTTTTTTTCTGTCTAGGAGGTACAACTGACATGAGAAATCCCCCTGTTGCTAAAAATACTTTGGAGAAACACTTTTTCTGATTGCTGTTGCAATTTCTAATTGATATCACTAGGACTTCATGTTTTGGATCTACTCTTACATTTCTGACAACCTGTTTTAGCTATGAATTTAAAAATAGAAATGTGTTCCTCAGGAGATGGAAGCCTTCTTTGTTGTTTTTTTTTTTTTTTTTATATCCTAGAAAAATGTGGCCTTGATATTATAAATCCTATGTTCATGATGATTACTCATACCAAGAATTGTAAGTACATAGTTTCAGTTGAAACTACTAATTACTTCTAATGCCACGATTCCTATTTCCTAACCCAAACAGCTATTATGTATTAAATACTTTACAGATTAGAACAGTATTTTCCATAAATTTCTGTCAACTCTTTTAGCAGAACTCCCCACTAGCACTTTAATGGACACTTGCTTTGAAAACAAAGTCTTTCAGGCTGCCAACATTTACTTATTAATTGTCAATCTTTTCAGTTTCCCTGTTCTGGTTTCTCATAGATCACTTTCCTGGGGAATCCCTCTTTACCCTAAGGAATACCTCCTTCCTATCAGTAGATCTGAATAGGGAATTTTGTTCACTCCTAAAAAAAAAAAACAACTCCGACATAAAGCTCCAGACAAATAGTAAACAAACCCCAACAAACCAAGCCAAAAAAAAATTAGCCTCCACTCCAACATCTTTCAGATAATTAAATGCCTCATACAGCCACTGTCCATCATATCTGTAAAATCATGGCAGTCAGGTGAGGTTCTTGGTGACTGGATAAAGGGGAATAACACCACCATTTTCAAGAAGGGGAAAATGGAAGACCTGGGAAATTACAGGCCAGTCAGTCTCACCACTATGTTTGGGAGGATCATGGAGTAGATTCTCCTGGAAATTGTGCTAAGCCTCATGAAAAAACAGGTGGTTGGTGACACCTAACATGGCTTCACTATGGGCAAATTACGCCTGAACAACTTTGTGGCCTTCTATAGTGGGGCTACAGAACTGATGGATAAGGGCAAAGCAGTGATGTTGGTCTACCTGGACATGCGCAAGGCGTCCCACACTGTCCTGCATGACATCCTTGTCTCTAAATTGGAGAGACATCAATTTGATGGATGAACCACTCAGTGGATAAAGAACTGGCTGGATGACAACATGCAGAGAGTTGCCCGTGTCCAACTGGAGACCAGTAACAAGTGGTGTCCTTCAGGGTTTGGGTTTGGCTTTGGGACCAGTTCTGTTCAGTATCTTTACTGGTGACATGTAAAGTGGGATTGACGCTCCCTCAGCAAGTTTGCCGATGATACCAAGCTGTGTGGTTCGGTTGACACGCTGGAGGGAAGGAATGCCATCCAGAGGGACCTTGACACGCTTGTGAGGTGGGCTGATGCCAACCTCATGAAGTTTAACCATGACAAGTGCAAAGTCCCAAACCTGGGTCGGAGGAGTCCCAGGCACAGCTACAGGTTGGGCAGAGAAGAGATTCAGAGCAGCCCTCTGGAGAAGTGCTTGGGGGTGTTGGTCCATGAGAAGATGAACATGAGCCAGCTTCAGTGTGCGCTCACAGACCAGAAAGCTAACTGTATCCTGGGCTGCATCAAAAGGAGCGTGACTAGCAGGTCAACGGAGGTGATCTTGCCCCTCTACTCTGCTCTCATGAGACCTCACTTGGAGCATTGTGTACAGTTCTGTAGTTCCTCAACTGTTCCTCAACCTAAGAAGCACATGGAGCTGTTGGAGAAAGTCCAGAGGAGAGCCACGAGGATGATCAGGGGACTGGAGCACCTCCCATATGAAGGAAGTTGGGGCTGTTCAGCCTGGAGAAGAGAAGGCTGCGTGGAGACCTCATAGCAGCTTTCCAGTATCTGAAGGGGGCCTATAAGGATGCTGGGTATGGACTCTTCATTAGGGACTGTAGCAACAGAAGACAGGGTAATAGGTTCAAACAGGGGAAGTTCTGGTTAGAAGTTCTTTATTGTGAGGGTGGTGACGCACTGGAACAGGTTACTCAGAGAAGTGGTAAATTCTCCATCCCTAGCAGTTTTCAGGGCCACATTGCACAGAGCCTTAGGCAGCATGGTCTAGGGTGAGTCGTCCCTGTTCATGGCAGGAGGGTTGGAACTAGATGATCTTAAGGTCCTTTCCAACCAAAGCCATTTTGTGATTTTACAATTCTATACTTCTGAGACATGTCCACAGTTACTAAGCAGATCAGGCCTGGGAGAGCAGACGTACAACACTGTCTAAAACATGCAAGGACATCAGGTTCTTTAAGTTTCAAGTAGGGAACTGGAACATTCTTTCGGACAGCTTTGGCAGAAAAAAAAAAAATGCAAAAAAAAAAAATCAAAGATAATACCCCACCCTGTCTGTACAAAGAAGCCACCTTTAAATTTTTCAGGATCATAGTGAAGAACACCGTGAAAAACATATATATCCTGTAAACACCTAGAATGCTAAAATACGCTGAGAAAAACAATCCATATGTGGTATAGTTTAGTAGGCAAAAAATTTGTGAATAAACTTTTATACTGATTAACAACAAAAATCTGCATCCCTCTGCCAAGCAACAGAAAAAAATAAAGTTATTTGTTTTGGTCGTTTTTTTCTCTCCCCCCCCCACCCCAAACCAAACCAAAAACCCAAAAAAACAACACACCCCCAAAACCACACAAACAAACCCAAACCAACAAACGAGCAGAAAATACCAGTGAAATACCAGTAAAAAGTTCCTTCGTTTGCTCTTCTCTAAGATTTGAAGTGAGAAAGTGAAGGATCATTGAATATATTTTGTGCTTGGCTGGTATGCAAAACTCTGCAGATTAGACAGGAGAGAATCAGCAAGGACCAGAGAAGAGAATTTTGCCTTAAGGATAGCATAGAAAAGAAAATACATGTCAAGTTCACAACAGATGTTAGAAGGCTTATCAGCAGATTAAGCTGGTGAAATGGCCTGGAACACAATACATTCCTACATCTTCTAAGATGATTAGCAAGATGCATCAATACAAAGTGCTTACCATGTAAGCACAAGGAGAAAGGGGAAATTTTCTTGTGCTGTTTCTATTTCCTACGCACTCCTTAGCCTATTCTGAATCTGTGCTGTTGCTTCTTAATAAAAAAGCTACATCTTAGAGTGTATCAGCCAGCCCTCTATCTCACTCCCATGTGCAATTCTTTCTTCCTACTAGGGACTGCACTACTGTAACACTACGTATTTCCCTCTCTTTTTTGATGAATGATCCTAGTCTGGACTATTACTTTCTTTTCTGTCAGAATTCCACAAAATATTAGCTGGTACAGGCTATCTGTACAACATCCAACTGAAGAGAGCAAGAGCATGAGAGTTCACAAGACAGTGTGAGCCCACAAGAAGAGTTTGCAACTCCTTCTCTAACAGCCTGTGACTGGATGCTCCAAAAAGCATGTTGTAGTACAATGTATTTCATTCTTTCTCCTATTTTCTACACGGAATGTAGAGTTTGGATTTTCAAATCAACTCTGGACTTCCAGGCACCATGTTAACCACACAAGAAAACAGAAAAATACCTCTGTTTACTTGCATAATTTGAAAATGAATTGTTGCTCCTACGTTATTAAACTTTCATCAACCAATTTAATTTCTCTTCCTTGAAAACCTAAGAAAAGCTAGCATTGATTACACCAGATCATTTCAAGTAGTGGATACATATGCTTAATATACTGCCTTTCAAAATATATAGTTAAGGGTTTTTTTTATATCTTCATTCTCCACAGCTAATTTCAATTTAAAGTTTTTGCACTGCATTTTCAACTTTTGTTTCTGCGTTTTTCACACTTAACCCATCACTTTCATGCTTTTTCAAGTAATTATAATTGAAATTTAAAGTTCTTGATAGCAGAATCTGTAATTAAGTCTGCATAAATTAGACAAAATAATATGGAAACAATCTTTTTTGAAGACTGAGAATCACAATGTGCATAACAGTGCATAAAGGAAAAGCAATTAATACAAGTTACTGTGGGGTTCATAGCTTAATATTAAAAGCTACTGTTCTAACATTTTAAACCTGCTACTTCAAGAGATTAATGAATTGGACAATAAGAAATTCCATCCAACAACTCAGCTTCTTTTTCATCAAATGATATAAAAATACATCTTTATATGGTACCCTGAAATTCTCCTTAACCTACAAGCAATATAACAGAGAGAACTATTTGGCCAACTGACAAATCAACCAATCCTTTTATTATGTTAACATTCTTTTGTTTTACCATCAAAATTATTTGTATTGCTTTCCTGCTTTTTAAAGGTCATATGCTGAGGTCAGTTCAGGAGCACAATTAGCTTATTGGCTTACACTAAACTCACAAACACCAAGCTATGAGCAATTCCAACTTATCTGGGATTTGCTCATGATTTCATCAACTTTCCAGCTGAACTACGTAACGTGATACACTGGACCATGAGGAAGTGAGTCCTTCTTGGTCAGTGTAGTATTATGCGCTATGTAAGCATACCAGATGTGTCCCGATGTTCACTTTCAAAGGAAGTAACTCCTCCGTCATGTAGTCCAAGGGTATGTAAAAGGCTCCCTGATGTCCAAGATAAAAACCATGGTCAGCAGCTTCTGGAACAGCTTAGTTCTCAGTAGAAAATTCAGCTACACATGGGACTAAACATTTGAGGTAGCTCTCCCAAGAAACAGGCACAATCCTGTCTCACTACACTCTGCTCCAAGTCCAAAGACTGTACCTTTCCCAGACCAAAACACTCTCACTTCAATAAGAGACAAATAATAAAAAAAAATCATAAAACCAAGAACAATATATCTCATGACGAACAAAAATCATTTCACTATACATATCGCTATCCACTATATGCATCAACAGTCAGTGTAAAAGGTGTAAATCCATGGAAGACAAAACCAACCTGTCCTCCTCCACAGAATGGAATGCACAAAGCATTTACCAATCAAATCATAACAACCCTTCCCTGAGGACCTTCTAATTGCTACCACTCATCATAAACACCAATACAAATTGCAAAAGACAAAAACCAATGTTTATTCAATTTACTTCATTACTGATCCCTAAACATTTGTCCCTAGACTTGCAACCATATGGAGCACACCAGAAAGTGTGAGAAAGGCCGAAGAAGCAGCTGAAGCAGCCCAAGCACTGACATACACTTTCTCTGGATTCTAACTGCCACTAACAGATGCTTGTCCTTTAACCCCAGATTTTCCTTCCAGTGCCTTCACAAAACCTTTGCCTTCATTTTAGTCTCCCATTCTTGCCCTTCCTTATTCACTTCACTATATTCTTGTAAGTTAAACCATTATGGGATTTCAGTCTGATACACATCTCCAGCATTAGATCCTTATAGGTGATTCACACTACCAGATATAACTATTTTCCCTATCTACCACAAACGTATGGTTTATTTTTAAAAGCTTGTCAGTAACACACAACTATACTGTCATATCTACCTTATTTTAATGGGCATTGTTTGTAAGAACACATTACATTCATGCATCTCACAAAAAGCAAAATTTATACCTCACTCATACACTTAAAGAATAAAATTTATCTTAGAACACTTTTTTTTTTTTAATTTATCTTAGCCTTCACAGAATCTTACAGCAATTTTATTGCGGAATAAAACAGTTCCCACCTAAGCTAGAAGCACATTCTGTATTCTAAGGTTTGAACTCTGCTTAATAATTCTCATTTTCTATTCAGTTGTTCATTGAAAGCACCAATTTTGGATACCAAAGAACTCAGTTTCGAATTAGAACAGGATCCCTGGAGAATCTAATAGCATACCTCCTATAGTTCACAGTTTCTGAACAAGTCAGCTTTTACCAGCAATAACTGAAGTTGCCAAAATCAAAAACAGAACTGATGTGGTTACACACTGTGAAACCGTTCAGTGACAGCACAAATATGGTACACTGTAATTAGTTAGCTAACTGTTACAGAAAACCCGCGCAGTGTACTGCCACCTATACATAAATTCCACAGAAGTGCTTATATTGTACATTACTTCTAGACTCATCAAAATTAAGTGCCCATCTGTACTTTGATTAACTGATTCGTAACTTTATGTCACTGAACAAAGATATCTGAAATGTACTGAAGTAAACCACTGTGTTATTCAAAGACCATTATTCAAAATCTGTAACAGAACCATCATTTGAAATTTCAGATTTTCAGTTACTTCAACTTGTGAAAAATCACTCTGAAGGACTATCTAAAGAATTCTTTAAAAGTAACCTTAGTTCCCATTAAGTACATTATGTTGCTTGCCTTAAGCTATTTTAGTGAACATTTTTTACTTCAAAGAACTGAGATTTATAAGAGGTCTCCCCCTCCGTGCGACTTCACAGCTGCAAAGGTAGAGAAAATAAGTGCCTAAGAAAGAGAAGAAAAACAAAACATGTTTTTATACAAAACCCACTCTCTCTCTTGAAAAAAAAAAAAGGCTACACTTTTTTGTTTTTTTGAAACACAAAAAAAACAAGCAAATACACTTTTTTATTTTTTAATTACATTTTTTATATACTTTCTATATACTACTTAACTTCAGTCTACCCTTTCTCCTGCCCATGAACTCAAAATACTCACAAAGGACATGAGTACACATACAAAGGCAAGAAACTAAGAAACACACAATTTTTTTTTTGCTTCTTCAGAAATCTACCCATGATGACAAAGCATGTTATTGCTTTACAAGTAGCAGGATTGTAAAGGTGAAGTTCCATATTTATGTAATTTAATACCTCAATTGGCTGACTTTATAGATTTAGGTGTCCTACTTCATTTACAAAGTAAGGTAACTATAAGCACACAGATTCAGAGCATCATATTTAGTATCTTCTTTGCCCAGTTCTCTCCAATTCTCACTTTCACAGGTATCCAATTATGATTCAGACATTAAGCCAGTTTGAAGAGCGCCAACTGTTCCTGTGACAAGGACAATGTGAAACACACACTCACTTAAAACTAATCTCCCTTCACAGAGAAGGAAACAAACAATGAGACACAGTATCTGTTCATCTCTCCAACTGTCTCCTTCACTGGCTCCTGATGCTAAAGCTCTCCTTTTAAGTGTAACTTTGGACCACGTTTCATGAAATTGTTTAGGTGGGGGCTGAGGGTTTCATACCATTCTCCTTCACTAAGGATTCCTAGTCTTTTGTGCCTTGCTTTCACAAGCACAAAAATCTTACAATTTCTAAGGGTAATGAAATTCTTGATCATTGCAGTTGCTCAACGCAGTCACCACGCACACAGAAGGCAAGTCCACTCTATTTTGAAGAAACTCCTTAGAATTTCAGAATGGCACTGCACGTGTGCACCATATATATGCTCATTTTTCTGGAGTGAGGCCGACATGGGGTTGAAATGCAGTAAATACACAATACAGCTTGGAAAACATGACTGCAGGATAAGCCCTACATTCACTCGTTTTGAATTCTTTACCCCTAACTGGGATAATTGAATAAACTATCAGAAACCTACCCTACAATAATGGAAACAACAATGAAAATTGCAGACTTGGAGCAGAAATGTAAAATAATTCATACTGATTAATTATGACCGTAATTAATTTGCTATCAAAACAGAGAAAAATTTCCACTTCACTTTCGATCATTTCCAGCTCAAAGACCATTGTTTCTAAATAGAAAAACAACATTCCATAACAATTCAAATACAGTACACGTGAAATAACATTGTTCAGAACTCTCCATTGGCAATGTCATTTGAAATGGACGGATCATCAAGAAGTCTCTTCTTTGTACAATTTCTCTAGCTTCAGATGATTTGTTAAAAAAAGACAAAAAGTATTTATAGTTACACAGTACTCATTTGAACTGAAGAGTGATCAAGTGAAACTCTTCACACATTTGTGGGGTATTTCTCATACACATATACACATGCTTTTCCACACAAATAATCTGAAATATTTTTTATAAATTCAGAAAAGGGCATTACAGTGTACTAACTAAACACAGCCAGTTACATACACATTGACTGCCTGTATTTATTACCATGGTTTAGCCTATAGAGGAACAGATGGTTTCCATGTGTTCCCAATCAAATAGTCTCAACTGCTTATGTGATCATCTGCAATAGGTTTTTTGACTGAAATAGTTGAGGTTTAGCATTCTGTACTTCTTAAATTTGACCTGCTTCTTGCAGCTCTTTTGACTTGTGGCAATTGCTGCTGGCTGATGGCCAGCAGCCTCTTCCTCAAACTTCAGCACAGTTAATTCAGCAGTGAATTAAAACCAGAAACTGTATTCCTTAGGATAACATAGTCTAAATTCTGTTCTCCAAATAATCCCTACAGATGCATGCAAGCACAATTAATAATTCAACTATTAACCAAAAATGAAAGGCTTGTTTAATCTCATTTAACACTGGTACAGTCTTATGACACATAAATGAGCAGCTTTAACCTACTGTTTAAATAATTCTTTAAAGAGCAAAGTCATTTAAAATACAAATACATAATTTACACAGAGGCAAATAATATTAAAATCTACCTTCTATTTCTCTTGTCCATTTTTTTTAGTGCCAAGACTTATAAAAGCATTCTATTACACTCTGCATTAAAGATTATTTAAGTGAAAAAAAAAAAAAAAGCACAATACTGAGTTCTTTATTATTCACTGCAAAGCAGCAGCACACAGTTTTATTTTGGGTTTAGTTTCCTACTACAACTCAAGCTGGATGTCATAATATAAATTCTCTTGCCTAGCAAGTGCAAGAAAGCAAGCATTGTCAGGCACTGAATGATGAGAATGTATGTTTTTAACTTCCTGAAACACAATTTTGGGAGAGTTTTCCTTTAAATAAAAGGGTTAAACATCAGGGTAATCATCAGCATAAAGCAGGGCTAACTTAAACAATACAGTCAATCTAAAAAAAAACCCAGCAAAAGTACAAGAAAGAGCACAAGCACAAAACCCCAAATGTATTAACAGAAATCTTAAGTTCTTTGTAAATCTGTATCAAATGGTTTTCTGCAAATGAGAACACATGTAGCTACACCGATGCATGCTCGCCTAATAGTGGAATCTTCTATATAATTTGGAATAATTCATTAATAGACAATGTCTGAGGGTTTGTTTTTTTTTTAATTTTCTAATTTAGACTGTAAAGTTGTGGCTTAGGGAGATTGGTATTACAACAGATTGCGCACTGGTTATATTCTGACATCTAAAACCTAAATCAGGTCACTGAATTATTTAGAACAGAATGAAAACTACTGGATTGTTTTTCTTCGTGTGTGCGCATGTGCAGTGAAACAAAAAAATTACAGATAATAACAAGTCGCTAATCATTGAGTCTATTGCTCCCATCCACCCAGAGTTACAATAGTCAAGAATTTCCCTATGCATGCCAGCAAAATATCTTTAGAGCCAAGAAGTAAAAAAAAAAAAAACAACAAACCACCAAATGTAAAAAATGACACCTGACTGACACACTGGAAAATGGAAGTGTGACAGGGGAAGAGGAGAGAAAGAAATACAGTGACATACAATGGGATGGATGCACTCTAACCCCACACTGTTCTGGATTCTAGGTGGTCAAAAAGCAGAAGGTTACAGTACATAAAACAGGAGTTTCTGGAAGGGGAAGAGGAATAGGAATAATAATAAAAAGGACAGTATACTCCCAGTGCTGCCAAAAGCAACAGCACAGTCAAGGAGGAGAAGAAGATTCCATATGTCAGAAGGATGTGGAGCCAGATTTTCAAAGATAATTCGGTACGTAACAAATGTTATTGAGCACTTAGCTGCAAGACATGTTAACAGTTGACTACTCTCATGGATTAAAGAGCTATACAGTAGTTAAACCACTCAGTTCCTCAGGGACCTAAATGGGTATTCTCAGTCTCAAACATTTTTTTTCAGCTATTTTATACCAAACCACACGTAGTATTTATAGGCTTTGGTTATATTCATCTAGTCCTGACCCGAACCTAAAATTGTTGCAATATTTAGGTTTAGGAATGTCTACTCAGAAGGTATCTTAACAGTCTGTAAAACCTCAGACAACACTGATTCAAAAATTCTTCCAAACCTTCCATTTTCATCTGTCCGAAGTCTCTACATTATTTTATTATTTGTTTATTATTTTAAAGAACAAAATAAAAGGAACAATTACTTGAAACAATTGGGGTAAAGCACTTGGATGAGTTGAGGTAGGATGCAAAATCAAGTCCCTGCTACAACTTACTTTGAGCAAGATACTGGATATAAAATCATGGAATCACGTCAGAATGGTTTGGATTGGAAGAGACCTTAACATTCATTCAGTTCCAACCCCCTGCCACAGGCAGGCACACCTTGCACTAGACCAGGCTGCTCCAAGCCCTGTCCAACCTGCCCTTGATAACTGCCAGGGATGGGGCAGCCACAGCTTCTTTGGACTACCTGTGTGAGCACCTCAGGAACCTCATAATGGAAAACTTCTCCTAACATCTAATCTGAATTTACCCTCTTAAAGCCATTTCCCCTTGTCCTGTCACTACACGCCCTTGTGAAAAGTCTTTCTCCAGATTTCTTGTATTCCCCCTTCAGGTACTGTAACACTGTCGTAAGGTCTCCCCAGAATTTACTCTTCCCCAGATTGAACAACTAACTCCCTTAGCCTGTCTCCATAGGAGAGGTGCTCTAGCTCTTAGAAAATCTCTGTAGCCCTCCTCTGGACTCACTTCAGCAGGTCCACGTATTTCTTAAGCTGGAGGCCCCAGAGCTGGACATAGTATTGACTGCAGGTAGGTATTCATGAGAGCAGGAGGGAGAAACCCCTCCCTTGACCTGCTGCTCATGTTCCTTTTGATGCACACCCAGAGGACGGTTGGTTTCTGGGCTGCAATCACACACTGCTAGGACATGCTGATTTTCTTGTCAAGCAGCATCTTCAAGTGTTTCTCCTGAGGGCTGCTCCTAAGCCCTAATTCTCAGGCTATGGAAGATCACAGGGCTGATCTCACTCAAAGTTTTCTATTTCCGTTATTTCAGATTATAAAATAATTATCCTGTTGCTAAGCAAAATACCCAGAAGAGACATCGTGTAGTGGTGAGGTACTCTGCAATGCTGAAATGGAAAGAACACCTGCTTGCAGCATACAAAATAAGAGTAAAATCAATACTGTACGTAAATGAACTTGACTTGAAGTGCACTTGACAAGCTGACACCAGCACCAATACAAATTTAAGTATGAAGGACTTGGGAGACCTTAAATTGTGTGTTTGGAGATGTATCCCTTGACTCACATACTGTGACTTCCAAATCTTTTGCATTCCTCCAAAGTAGGCCAACAATTTCAGTCAGCCCTCAAGACGTTAGGAACTGAAGTACCATAAACGGCGCATCTATTTTTCTGTTTCCAGACAGCGATAGGAAGCAGGACTTAGTTTGCTTCTAGATGCTTTGGAAAGAGCACATACCTTAAAATTTTGGCCTGAGGCCAGGCAGATCCACTAAACTGGCAAGCTCTTTACTGCGTTTGAACACCAGGGAATAAAGATCAGGTAGAATATCGGTAAACATCTTAAAATGCTTTCAATTCAACAAAGATCAAAACAAGCTGAAGAGCACAGGAGAAAAGTTTCAGGGAAGATAAATTACAGAAAGAACACTGAATAAAAATAGAGGGTAAAAAGTATAGCTGCTTACTGAAGAAACAAGAGGGGCTTGAGGTCTATGGGGATTTATTATTCAACTTAATTAAAATAACTTAGTTATGTAAGAAGTTCCTGCTAACTTCAAAAATACGGTTATGCTCGAAGCACCCTGCAAAACCAAAGCCTAACAATAGGGAGAAAATAAACACCTTCTTCATTACCAGAAGGAATTTGTGTATTTGGTGTTACTCAATTTCATAAACACTTCATCATAATTATAGTCACTGGATGGCTTCTTAAAAGTATTTAGTTGTGAAGATGATTGGCAGTTTTTCCTTGTTGTTGATAACACCTAATGATACACTGCAGGATGGAAAGCTACATTAAGAAATCCAAAAATATTTTCTGCGTACTTACCACATTAGATAATTCTAACTTTTTATTTCCACAGACGTGTTATTGATACTTCCCACTTAAAGAAGGCTTATGGATGTCAAAGGTTTTCTAAGGATGCTTTTCAGATGATTTATTCAAAGCTTGCTTCTAAAGACTTTTAGGTGTTGGTTGTTGTATTTCCCTCCCACTCTATAGCTCCAACAACACAATCAGCAAGCTTCCAAGATGCCAGCCAAATTACTTCAGAATTTAATTAATTTATCTATCTCTAAATAAGAATCAGAATTCTTGTAGAGCTCCAATCGTCGACTATGATAACTGCTATGAACTGTTGGTACATGAGAAAGTATCTTCACTTGTTTGTGCTAGAGAAAGAACATCTACAGAGATACTAATGATGCCAAAACCAGAAGAGAAATACGGGGTCAGTCTCACATAAGAGAATTCACTAAACACACAATATATTTAAAATCTGTTTTACATAATGTCCTGGGTTCAGCAGTAGCAGTCATTTTTCTCCTTCTTGGTAGCTGGTGGAGTGCTGTGTTTTGACTTTCAGCTCGGGAACACCTCATCACCCTCATCCCTCTAATAGACATACTGCAGACTTGCAGACAGCCCAAGCAGGGATACTCCCAAACATTACCTTTTTTTGCTTCTCTTACCAGTGTTTATACGTTGATCATACAACACTGAGCATATATACTTAACTTTAAGCAAATATGAAAAGATTCTTACCGATGTGTAGTTTGTTTGTGGTTTTTTTTAGTTAATTTTAAATAGAGTCCTTTGTTGCATTTAATTATTCCTATTTTGCGTGACAATCACAAACACTGTAATCCTTAATAGAAGGAAGAGAGTACAGTATTTCATCTCGATTTCTACTCTTATTTTTTTTTGAATGCTCTCATTAATTCCAATGAGAACTTTGCTCTAAGTTATACATAATTTAGTATTTTTAGTCTGTATAAATACAGCATATCAATAGAACAAACCAGTTACTGGCTAAAAGTTTTAAGCCTTACTTCTCCCTAGAATTTTAAAGAAATGCTTGATTTCTATGAAAGTTTTCCTTTTTTTCACAGTACCATTGGTAAACACTGACAGAGCTACACATGTAAAGTTCAGGCTACTTTGAGTTCTCAAGAACCCACATACAGAAGTCAGACTTTGAACACCTTTTCCTGTACAGAACATTCCTCCAGAAGTACATCTTTTTACACATTAAAAATACAATAAGAAGAATAAACTAGTGTTCTTCATGAAGGGCACTTCAGGTACTCTGCTGCGGATGGTAACAAGAAAGAGGCTGACTAAATCCCCCTTCCTGTCCTTCTTGAAGAAAGTAATGAGATTTTCTTTCCTACACCTATTCCAAGCTCCATGACTGTTCCTAGCCTGTTGAGTACTGCTTCACATCAGCATCAGTCAGCAGCCTCCCTCATCACTCATGCATGCACTACATCAGGGCTCACGGACTTTCCTATGTCCAGTTGCTTAAGCATTCCCTGACCTTAGCCCCTTCTACAACCTCTAGACTTCCCTCCTGGTCTAGAGGGCCCCTGAAAATTTCTTAAGTCTGACTTTGCTAGTAAAGACTGAAATGAAGGAGGTGTTCAGTGCCCCAGACTTTTACACATCCTGTGCCACTAGGGCCCCTGTCCAATTCAGCACCAGGCCCACATTTTTCCTATTCTTCCTTTTGCTATGTATTTGTAGAACCCCTTCTTGTTATCTTTGACAGCCCTAACCAGATTTACTTCAGTTTTTTTCTAACCCCATCTCTCTACGGTCAGACAGCTTCTCTGTATTCCTCCCAGGCATACCTGCCTTTGCTTCTACCTTCTGTATATTCCCTTTTTTATGTCTGAATTTTACCAGGAGCAACTTGTTCACCCATGCAGGCCTTCTGGCTAGACTTCCTGTTCATTGGGGTAGACTGCCTTTTAGCTTGGATGATGTGATCTTGACTATTAACCAGCTTTCCTGCAACCTGTTTGCCAGTAGGCCCTATCCATGCTCCCTGGGAACATATTCCTAAAGAGGCCAAAGTCTTATCTCCCAAACAGGGCTTGGCAGTTTATCTTCTTCAGCAAGGAGGTGATTCTGTAAGTGTGGGATTCTCCATCGCATTCCCCTCCACCCCACTTCTCCATCCTTAATGTTACAGAATCACAGAATAGTTAGGGGTGGAAAGGATCTTAACATCACCTTGTTCCAATCCCTCTGCCATGGGCAGGTATGTCTCACACTAGACCATGTTGCCCAAGGCTCCAAGGAGTGGCAAATTATGTTACATCTATAACGTTCAAAGTAAAATTTGAACCATCTATAATGTCTGTCTCACTGATGCCAGGTTTATCATAACCTTTGAAAAGACCAATGTTGCACTCCTATTCCATGAAGGTCTCCTGATACCTGGATAATAAATTGAGACTTGCATTTTTTTGGACATTAGAATAAAACCTGTAACCACCTTTGGGCTAAGGACTAATTAGCATACCCACTACATTAGTGGTTGTTCTTTAGTCACTTCTGGAGAGGCAGACTTCATGCTACCTTACAAAAAATTAAGACATGAAAGAAGTAATCTGGTATCTATAAGCAAGTAGTCAGTCCATTAGCTGCTACTACACACAATGACTTAGATGCGATTTCTGTCTCAGAAATACAAAGTATTGGTTACTAACCCAATCTGGGAAGTCATGCAATATGAACAAATGTAGCGGAATGACAACATAGTAGTTTCCTTGGTAGTGTCAGGTTAACAGTTGGTCTCTACAACACAGGGTCTTTTCCAATTCTATGATGCTGTGATTATCCAGAACCCCTAGTACCTATATGCTTACCAAAGCACCTTACACCGCCTACTGTTAAAGACAGAATGGAAGAAATCCTTAAATGTAAACAATGAAGAAAACTGACTCTCAATAAGGTATGTAGAAATCATTGCTAAACCCCAGGCAGAGTGCTAAGACTCCCTAAGTGGACAGGACTGCATCCTGCCCCTCTGCTCCCCCACCCCAAGCCCAGTCTGGTGCCTTAACAACAAGAAAAGTCTTCTTCTATAAGACGACTTAGATCTGCTAGCCCCACCGAGAGGACAACCAAACCTTGCAGCTCTCAAGACTAGATACACATCCACAAAGCCCACAGTGTTACAGTGTACTAATACTTTTGTTGGCACGGACTAAGCTAACTGAGTCTAGTTGAGTAGAACAGAGCTGAGAGGTCTAAGAAGTTTCCATGGCTGAACAGATTCCCACACTGGATCTGGGGTACACAAAACAAGGAAAGCCTGTAGTCAGAAAACGCCCCACAACTTAACCAGTATCATCCTCTGTAATATTCCAAAATCACATATACAAAATACCATAGTACTTGATGCCACAGAGCCTAACTCAAGCTAGGTAGTATTAAAAATACCCTAGCTGATCTGTAATATGACATCAATTTTCCTACTGCAATTTTTTTAATGATGCTGAAAGAAGAGCCGCACCTTGTTCTTAAAATAAACAAAGTATTTTGCTTTTTCTGTAACCTCTGACAGCATAAAGTAAAATGATTCATTAAATGTCTACTTTATGGTTATTTATGAGATGCTAACTAGGTGTGTGATGTGCTAATTATTAACAAAGCATACGTTTGGAACACCTCCAGGTGTCTTTCCAAATCTTTTTCCCCAGGTGCAGTTGTTTTTTCAATTTCTTTCTGTTTGAATGAACATTACAGTACGCACAATTTCTTCACTAAGTTTCATTGCTTCATAGATTTTTTAACATCAGAGCAGATTCAGACCAACTGATCACCAGCCATTCTACTTCACCTGGGCTTGTCTATCACCAAATAAAAAAAAAATTATTTAAAAAAAAAAAACAAAACACTGTATTTATGAAATAGAAAGAGACTAAAGAAACTGCTAATACCTGAAGCCTCTGCAAGGCCAGTGAAGCAAGTACTTTGAAGGCTTCCAGAAGCAAAAGTCCATTTTTTTTCCCAGATTCATACCAGTCTAACCTCAGAGAATGCTCCTTTCCTAATGTCAATCGTACAAGTCAGGATAAGCTATGCAAGCATGTAGAAAAATACATGCCAGAACACTGACTACTGCCTTTTCCTGGGCTGACTGAACTGTTTAAAGAGCTCTGAACAGCAAAACAGGATGTGTGGATCCTTGGAGTAGGAAAAGACTGAGCTGCATGGAGTTCCAGAGGCATAGTAGGCACTATGGAAAGCAATAGGAGCCCAAAGGAGTAGATCTTATGCTGAAGTTAAATGACTTGGCAAGTCTTACTACATTGGAACGCATGATTTGAGGAGATCAATGTACACACACCATTACATGGGCTATTTAATAATCTGACAGTATAACTTTATCAAGTCTAAATGAAAATATATTTTAAAAGGATTCGTTTATGCGGGCATCACTGTCACTGACTGTGCTGATGTGGACATGCCTGAAAAGATGTTTAAGTAGCAGCAGAATGCAGAATTAATCAATTTTGACACATGTTCAAGTGCAAAGCAGAAGGATCCAAAGCACAGAACTGGCAAAATAAATAGAAGATAAAGTACTACTAGGCAGTGATACTGTTTAACCCAGCATAAAACCTTTGCTATCTCACCACTACCATTTTCCATAGTATTTTATTATTTCATTATCTTCACATTAAATTGGATGTTTATACACAGCATGATCATATCCTTCTGGTTCAAACAAGCAATAACTAATAACTGAGTTTCATGTTACAGCAAACTGTAGGATACAAAAGGAAGATATTTTTCTGACACCACATTTGAAATAAAGACAATAGTAAATAACAGCAGCTAGTACATGTGTCCTAAGCCATGCTAATACAGATAAGGAGCAAAGCATTCTGTGCACACCAAATAATTACTTGAAGCTGAGTATTAACATTTCCAAAAATAAAAAAAAAAATATTTTAAATTATAGATTTTAAACAAAAAAAATCATTCATCTTGCAGCAATGAAAAAAAATAAAAGGTATTAGTTATTATTTTTCAAAGTGTAAATCCCCAATCTTGCCACATAAGTCTTAAATTAGTTTTTCACATCTTAAGGACGCCTGCATACCTCCAGGAAGTTAAAATTTTACATCATTGCTTATAGCCTGCAGTTTTGTTGTTTTAACTAATTTAAGTTCTGCTACATATTCTAAGGCAATTAGTCACATGCAACAAAGTACTTGGATTGTGTTATAAGTGGCATATAGTGAGATAAAAAATTAATTTCATTCTACTTACCATTTAAATTAAGCAAAGGTTGTGGGGAAAAAAAAGGTTAAATTCAGACAGAAGGTAGAAGTTCTGTGAAAACTCAAACTTGCGAATTACAGAAATAAAAAACATTTCTAAAGCATTTTACAGACCTTACAACACATTTTCCCTTTTCTAAACAGCGTATTTTTTTGTTTGTTTATAAACACCAGCAAGGCAGTGTTAAAGGCAACAAAGAAGAAATATTCTAATCCAGAAAATAAAGGAACATTAGGTTGTTGCTGATGCAGATAACTGTAGCCCTAAGTTATAGTTTTAGTCAAGTAGACGTTATTTCCCATCTTTCCCCATGCTACCCTGAAGAAGTTGACGCAGATTTCAGTGACCACGGCACTCCCACTTAAAAAAAAAACAAAAAATAATCTGATCAGTAGCTGCTGAATAATATATACTTTTGAATGATGTATTATCAAAATTTAAGTTCAAGATAAATGTGAAACTAGTTTTGAGGCTTCACAATCTCATCATTTTGAAAATGTCAAAGAAAGCCATAAAGGAATTTGTAGTACAGGCTTAGGCTGCTGTTCTGGCCCAAAATCGCAAAGTATCGTTTTATCTTCACAACTGATTCTGCATGTAATGACTCATGCAAGTAATTTAATACTAATGGAAAAAGCCTTACGGTTTCAGTAAATAAGAATAAGGATCAGACCCCTCCTTTTAAATGTTCAGAGAAAGAATCAAAAAACAATTATCGATCAAAATGAACAACAGAATATGTGAAAACCAAAAATCAATATGCTATGCTCTTTTCTTTGAAGAATCTGAGTCCCTGGGATGATGACCTTAGGTTGAGTTGGACTACTTACTCCCACCAGCCACAACACATACAGCCCCAAATCAATCACCCAGAACCTGTTCCACATGCACCGTACTGCCAACTGCAAAGTCTCAGATCACGTATACTTTCTCAACATCTTAAAAGAACCATGGCGGGAGTCCTCTGTTGAGTACATCGCAACAGACGAATAAGATTCGTTAATACTAAGGAACACTGAAGTACTGTGGGATTGTTTCTGTAAGCCTGCTCACCACGCAGTACAGAAAGCAAGGGGAGTCATTTGATATCTCTCACTTGCTAAGGTCCCCATCTTGCAAACTTCAGCCCACCTAGTAATTCAAAGAATGTAGTGAACTCCTAACTTCACAAAATGTAACCACCACTGAAGCTATATGATGAGGACAAGATAACTCAGGCTAGCCATGTGTCTGACTACCGAGAGCTCACTCTTCATTGACACTTCCACCTCATGTACAGAAACTCAGAGGTTTCTCTCCATAATTATTTTATCTAGAATTAGACACATAAACCACAGCATCTATGTTTACTTTTTTTTTTTTTTCCCCAATCAGAAAAAGCCTTGCTGGACTTTTTAACCAAAGTAACAATGGGTACAGCTCTTGGTTTGCTGATACAGATGCCGAATTCCAGTCTCTGCAAGCCTCTAACAGATGCATTACAAACTCCACTGCAACTTCCATGACTACATACCTGAAAAGAATTCTTTTTCGTCTTGTAAAAGTCACAATGATGTAGGCATTTTCCTAAAGGAAGTAGATATACATATATATATATATATAAAAATATATTAACAATTTTTTTTTTTTTTTTTTTTAAGTATTTTGTAACCAGTAAGGTTTTAAGTATTCCAACAAAGAAACTGATTAGGGTTTGCTGGATTTGTGGTTTGTTTGATTTTGCTTTTGTTTTCTTTTTTTTATCAAAAATGTTTGCTTTGTTTTTGCACTGGTGGAAAAACAACAAATTTCAGCTGAAATAAAAATTTCTCTTGAGCATTAAATGCTTCCTGAAAGATAAGTCACTAAAAATAAATTCAAATAAAAGTTGATCTTAAGCCAGCAAGAATTTAAACACTAAGTTAAAATAAAATACAGATATATTTTTAGCAAGGATACTCTGTTACTCATGGGTTAAATCATTCTGGATCAAGACTGTAGTGAATTCCTAAACAAACAAAGTAACAGGATTAGGAAAAAGAGCTTTACAACTGTAAAGGCACTGTCTGAATTTTACAAAGTTGAGAACTGAGTTACTTAAGCAGGAGCTCCAAGACAGAATTATACTAGAGAGGAAGTAATCAAAAGTGCTCAAGGTGGGCAAGAATACTCATCTACCACCAACCAGAATCTGGATAGTGTATCATTTCTGTACAATACCACAGAAAAAGCTTATAGGTGACATTAAATCTTATTACAATTTTCCTCATTCTACTGGTAATTTTCATTAATATGAAAAATAAAAAGGCACACTACTATGACAGTGACATGATGTGAGCAATTTTATTGAAGTAGAAAGCTAAGAATGATAATATGCAATAATTATTTTATCGATGCACAGGAAATGAATTATTCATCATTACAAAGTATCTGTGGATAATTCTAATTACCTGCTTTTAAACTATACGAGATCCACAGAAAATACATTAACAACTTTGACTGAACACCTGCTATCCTGTGGAAGATAACAAGCACCAGATTCCAAACTTTTCTGAAACTGAATTTAATGGCATCAGATCTTCCAAGTGTGTATTACTAAAAGATATTGGAGAATTTTGTTCTATTCTGTGTTTCAGTGTGCTGTGATAGCTTTTGATATAACCAGGAAGACAGTAATAGCTTAAGTTTATATCTTGCTTCTTATTTTTAGTTCATGGTTTGCTTTGTATCCCTTTTTCAGCTAATGCAAGGTTATTAATGAAACTAAAATCCCTATCTATGAAGAATGTTCTCTGTGATAAACTATGTCTAAAAATCTACGTAATTCTTAATGCTAGTATGTAGTGTAGTGATATATATTTCAATTCTAGATACTAAATTAACTTGCTAATTGTTTGGTGCCTGTGGTCTGAAGTAATGCAGTGTCTCGTATGCAGCTAGGCAAACTTAAAAATACTGAATACCTGAAATTCAAATTTGGTCACTTTAGCATTTCCATTACATTAACAAAAATCCAGTATTTCTGCTATCAGTTGCCCAACTAGAAGCCAAGTGTAACAGGGAAGAGAGTAAACTTCAGTATAAACTTCAGTAAGATAAAGCACTTACAGGTAAGGAGGAATTCTTCACATTAACTTGCCATGAACTCATTTCCAAAAGTGTTCTGCACCATCAAAATCCTGTTGTTACTTATCCTGCTTTTTTTACAAACAGAAAACTCAGACCATTTCACTATACTCTTAAAAAAAAAAATAAAATTTAGAGAATAGCTGGGTGCATGACAACAAATATCAACAGAATCCCTATTTCTTAAGTCTTTAAGATATGCACAACATTTAAAAAAAAAAAAACACCTCGTCCTGTTTTGCAGGAAAAAATACGGACTATGCAACATACTTCTGAAAAAATGCTTAAGAACACTTTAGCAGCTATCTGGACAAAGACTAACTTAGAGCAGGTAATTACCTGTTGCCTTGGAATGAATTAATTACAGACGCCTGAAACATACCACTGTACGATTACATTGTTAAAGGTTCCTTCTCTATACATTCTACTGAACTATGATACATATTTCAGAAGACACCATATGATCTTCCTCCTCCACCATCCTACTATAAAACTGTTTATTTTCTTGGTATTCTATTCATAAGTTTTCATATAAGATGAAATACATTGGGCATGTGGTATGTTAAGCTATGCAGTACATACTGTTCATGCAGTATTTGGTCTATTCTAACCCAAATAATTTTAATTTCACAAGCAATTATTCCATTATTAGCTTTATTTTGTCTGGCTGAATGTTGAATAGCTTGTGCAACTATTTGCAAATGTGCTTGCTAGGGCACATGTAATAGCTCAAAATAAAGGAAATGTCAAGAGAAACTGAAGTGTTGGAACTGAAGGTCAGCTCATTTTTCTTGTGTGTATTTGTTAGGCTCAATAATTATTTATCCCTTTTCATTTACTTAAATGTTTAATCAAGCAGATGGTACCGAATCATGAAACAAGAGTAAATACATTACAATCGTTTTGTACGGACTTAATAAAATCAGAATGGCAGATTTCGTTGGTTTAAGCTATTTCAAATCAATGCAGTGTTTTCTAACTGCCAATGACATTCTTAAAAGATTTCTGTAGGTTTCTGCTACTTAGTACTAGCTGAAGCATCCCTCTAGCTAGAATGATGCACGGCACTCAGAAGCAGCTTATGAGGTAGAAACTTTGCACTATTATACCTAGTTCAAACAGGTAACTCTAAGATACCAAGTCATCTTTGTAAAAACAATATTAAAAAAAAACATTTTTATACTAGAAGACATTCACTTCAGCAGGTATTAATAGTCATGGTAGGATTGATTCAGATCAATATCTTTTTTAAAAAGGTTATTTTTAGCTTAGAGAAAATTAGATGCACATTGCTTTCTGAGGGTTAATTTCTGTGTTAAATGTATCAAAGAGAAAAGCTGATAAAGAGCAAGGAATAACCTAATACGGTCTGAACAAACACTGAGAAGGAATAAGGTCTAGAGAGACCTTGTAAGTTAGTTAACTGAAATAGAATTTGAACTATGGGCAAGAACTGCTGCATTCAGGTAAGCAGAACATATATGTCCTAGAAAGAAGAGCAATGCATCAAAATGAGGAAACCCTATGCCTCAAAGGAGAAATAAAATGCAGAAACTTGAATCTGAAATTCTACTCCAGTGACCAAATATAACAAAGCATTCAGCACCTAACTAGGCCAAAAAAGTAGAGAACAATAGCATTTTCTACCATTGTAACACCTTAATAATTACCTTAACTATCTATATTAAAATCTCCTACTAAAAAAGGTGTCTTATCAACTACCATTCACTGAACCTGTGAGGTAACACCTTCTAGGAGTTATTTCTGATTAACTGACTGACATCATATAGTCCTTTCTAGGTAAAATTAATGCTCCTTTCACAAGGTCTCACCCCCTAGGTAAATAAAACTAGCCAGTAAATGAACACACCAGCCAGATCGGAAACACCTGTCTACAAACTAAATCACTACATTTTTAATGAGCATTAGAAAATACTTTCAAATTCACAAATTTATTTAACAACAGGGAAAAAAAATAGTGTTTTATGTGTTTTCCTAGTTATGTTAAAGCACGAATACATGGTAACACTCCCCTTTCCCCACGTACCCACTTGTACCTTCTTCTTCAAGGTATAAGTTGAAGTTAAAATCTTACTGGAAAAAAAAAAAAAAAGGCAAACCACAACAAGCTCCAGCTTTTATTTATATTAAATATATTTTACATATGTATGTATATGCATTAGACACATACACATTAAAATATCTCAAAGGGGAACAGAAGTGTATTTTTCAAAACTGGAACTGTATTTCTCTCTGAAGAATGCACGGTTACCTTAATTTTGAGAATTAACTTAGGAAAATCCAATTTATATAAGCAGATTTAGAATCCTTTTATGCAACTGCCTCCCTTGGAGGTTTTTTCACTGTCTGTCTCTTTTGCTAGAAGCATTACCTATTACTGCTTCCAGAAAATATCTGAAAGAGGCAATATTATGAAATGCATAGAAAGTAAAAACATTCTTTTAAATGAAATGCAATTTATTTACACAAAATGGAGAGATAGTCTATACCCTTTCTTCAAGATCAGCATCGGGGCAACTTCTGAATGAATAAGTATTACAGGGCTGCAGCTGCTGCTTTTCAAAATATAGGTTCCTATGAAACCAGAAATAGACACCACCAGTACACATCTCCTGTATAATACGTGCCCGAGTTTGAGCTTCCAGTTTCAGATTTTTTTTTTTATTTATATTTAAACATTCTAAAGACCATCACCTCTTACATAGGCACTAGAGGAAATAAACCTGTTAAATCAGAAAACAGCAATGATTTATTTGAACAAGTTGTCATCAGCCCTCCAGTGTCAGTGCAACACTTCGTATCACCACCTCTCCCATTTGGCTCCCACATTATACATAAACAGCATGGATAGATCTCATATAGCAGTCATCTGAAAATTCATACACAAGAGTAAATCTATTGACTCCACACAAAACATTCCAGCTACATATGAGGGTAACTATGTCAGCTTGCTGGCCAAAAAAGCTTTAAGTCATGCACTGGTAGACCATAACGGTGAAGAGTAGCTGTGGGGAGGAAATCTCATTTTACCCTACATAGTTTATGGCGTTGTCACCCCAACCACTGGGGTCAGTGGTGTTATGAGATTTTCACAAGTTACTGAAGTTCAGTTTCTCCAACTGTTCCAGCCATTTTCCAGACAAATATTAATAATGCCAGTTAACTTTATGCTCACATCCCTACTCTTGCTTTCACAAATCCCCTCTGGTTTTGGTATGGGTTCCTAAGAAAGAAGGTCGTAATAAGCTCTCTTCCCCTTTCAGAACCCCATTTATCAATTAAAAAGATCCCGTATTTTTCATAATCTATTTCTCTGTAGTCTAATATAACCAAAGCTACTTATTTGTATTCCTATTTCCCATATAAAAACTAGGGTCACTTTGAAAGAAGAATTTATACCAGAAAATGTGTCAGAATTATGAAAGATTATTTTGTCTAAAAGCTGATACTGAGATTTATTATTAGTCCACTACTTCTGTATCTAGCAATACTTCATTTCTTTCACTAGCAACTATAACATAAATTGAAAAAGCATGGAGCACTTCTTGATTTTCTACATACAGCTCATGCATCTGTATTTAGCAAGATTATGTTTTGTATTCAGATAGTTTTGAGTATTTCTATAGTAATTGTGACACCATTAGAATATCAATACTCCCATTAAGAAAATAAAGAAGTGAATGGTCATGTGCATATACCTTTTGTATTTTCCTAGATAATAATTTTCCATAATGAAAACCAGCTAACATCAATCTTATAAGAATCAGTACAGATTATCAATTCTCAATGACTTCCATTCAATTTTAGCAATTCTCAACTAAATCTCAATTAAACCCAATTTCTTCCTATTAATTTAATTACTTCTGATCTCTATCAACAGACTTTGTTAATTGCAATTATATTCAATAAGCCTTCAATTAAATCCATTTGCCTCTACTTCCATAAATTTGTATCCTTTAACACATTTGACAGCTTTAAAACCAGTGTCTGACAGATTTTTTTACTTGAAACATCCTAAGCTTAGACTCGCAGAAAAAGTAATGCAAAGTATGCATGTTTTGGTAGCAATTAATGAAATAAAATGTTTATATAAATCTGTTATTTTCCCAATTGCCTACAGAATATAACTGTGAATACTCTAATAAAACAGGAAAAACTCTTAGCTTTTCCATTTATTTATAGATAGGTAGGTATGAATGTTTTTTCAGAGAGGCACTGTGATTCACTGTCCTCTCCAGGGTATCCTCTTATGACAGGGAAGTCTCCTCAAGGACACCTCAACAAACTGTATTTAGAAATCCATGCTGAGAAATAAACAGGACCCAGGATTTGAGAGAAGAGCACGTATACAACTATTTATGACTCAGTGAACATTACCTCTCCATTTCTGGTTCTGTGACGAAACAGCATGCCTTCACTCAGGTGGCAGTCACCTACCAATACCTATCACCCTCAGAAATTTTTGACTCCTAATTACCTGTTTGCAGAATTCACAGCAGAGCTATATACAGCTTCCTGTGAGTCTGAATGAAAGGCACAGAGAACAAGAACAGACCTCCAGGAAAGCAATACTGTTCTGATATAACTGAGTCAACAGTGAATGCTCACTTTTAATTTGGAACACGTGATTCTTACTACTGAATCTTACAAAATCCGAGAAAAAAACCCTCCTGCATCAGAAAAGATACTGTTTCCTAGTAAACGCTGCAGAAAGTCCTTAGGAAGGTGGTTTATCCCATTTGAGTCATTGAGGAAAATACATATATACACCTCTAGAAAACAAAGTCAATATCCATAAATGTATTTTTAAGGAAATACACTTTGAGTATGTATTTCCCATGTCTATGTCAAGCTTCCCTCCCAGTCTAAGTATTCCCTTTAAATGTCTGAAAAGTCTTTCAGGCCTTCTACAGACATATGTAAAATGCCAATAAAAAGTTACATTCCTATTATATAACAATAACAAAAATAAATACATTGAACTTCCATAGGGTAAAAAAAAAAAAAAAAAATTAAAGAAATCTAATTAAAAAAAAATCTTCGTTTTCAAAGCAAATGTGTATGTTTTTAAGGCCATTCCTGTAATAATCCGCTTGATATCCCCTTATTAAAGAGCGTTCAGTAAGCACTCTCAGTGCTTAGTTACTGATAATTAGACCATGAGGGAGTCTTTCCACAGTGGTGTGGATCAGGACCTGATTGCCCTAAGGCCAAACTCCCTCTTGTTGACTGGAGGCAAGTAAAAAAAAACCTTGGCTGGTTTTATTGCTTTAAAAAAATCTATAAGGCTTCCTTTGTAGAACATAAGGTTTGATTCTAGTTGCTTTCAGCATCCCAGGGTTTAATATAGTATGATAACCTGACTCAAAGCATTCCGAGCCAGGAAAATTAAGAAAAAAATGGAAAAAAATGAATGTCATCAACAGAGTACTTTACTTTTTTTGCTCTACAGTTTTTCCTCAGTTAAACTAAAAAAGGAAAAAAAAACCACCCCAAAACCCAGACAAAAAAACATCATGATACTTTTCAATTTTTTTTGTACAGTATTCAGCTTTGTCTCCACTGCAGATTTAAACAGGACTTTCCCCAGGCAGTCATCTGCAATTTAGTTTATGAAACTCTTATTACCTAGCTAGAACTCTATTAAAAAAAAAAAATAAAAATAATTTGGGTTTCTGAAACTTAAACTGAGACTCCAACATTTTGCCAGTTACCCGCTTCTGCTCTATAATGATCTTCTGAAGGAGGCACAGGAAGTTTTCATCTTCAGTAACCTAATGCTGATAAACTGTGATTTCACAAACATATTTCTGTATTTTAAACTTCCACTGAGAATAAGAAGGGATATATAAGGTAGACTTTTGGAAATCCCACATAAAAATCATTAATCTGAAGAAAAAAACTACTTTCTGGTATAATTACATAATACTAAAAAAAAAAACAAACAAACAACCCACCACAGATTAAAATCACTACAATTTAAGACCTAAAATTCCCTTAAAAGCCCACTTGAGGCTGTCAGCACACGCCAGATAATAAACAGATAAATAAATAATGATTTTCCACCTTCCCTACCAGGTACAGTTCAGGTTTAAATGAGATGCAGCTTCAAAATTGGACACTGCAGATGAAATCAGCATGTCTCACAAGCTATTTGACACAGAAATCACTATGCCAAGGATATATAAAAAGTACAAAGAATCCATCTCGTATGTATGGACATATGAACTGGCCATTATGGTTGATGTCTACTGAGGGTCAAGCACTACTGTCCTTAGGCCAGTGCTTTCCAGCAGCTGCCAATGGAAAGATTCTTTTTTTTTTCCTATAGCCTATTACTTTACAAGGAACTTTATTAGAAATTATTTCATTCCCTTTAAAAGTTAAAATGCGTTTTTACACTTACACTGTCTGTAACAGCCATACAACATCTACTTCATCTACAAGACACTGAGCTTAATAGGGGACTTCAAATTCTCTGTTCTTTTTCTCCTTTTTTCTCATTGTCCAAACCTCACAATAACACAGCAATTACTTGTTCTGTCCCCACTTCGGATATACTTCGAATTTTGCCAGCATTTCCACTTAGAACTATATTACTCTTTCATGCACTACTTTGAGGCTTCTATGTAGCTTTAAAGTGCTTTCCCATTAGAAATACCTTTGCATAGAAGTCTATTTCTGAAAGTTTATGATTAAGATCACATTGCAGGCAACTAGTAGAGAATGTTTTATAATTAAAAACAATTCAGAGCTTATGTTACTTCTAAACTAAGTATCTTAGCACACCTTTATCCCCTTCATCTACTAAAATATAATTTTATATTGTGACCATCATAGTATTTATCTGTTTTATACTGACATATGAAAGTATTTTGAACTTTATATGTGGGCTTTTAACCTGTGTTATTTTTCTTAATACTGTTACCTCTACATAAATACTAGACAAAACACAGCCATATTGGAGCAGGTATGTTAAGGACAGGGTCTATTTAAGGAATATTGGTTTTCTGCTAACCATGTATCATCTCACTTTCTCAACAGTGTAAATAACTGGTCTCTTCAGAATACTTGCCAAGGCATACAAAAAGCTGTAGGTTCATACCTCTGGAATTGTCAGAGCAGTGGCTAGAAACACAGGCATGATACCCCCAGAAGTCATTGTTGTATCTGATAACTGAACAGTTCAAATATTTCCCATTATTGGGGGGGGGGGGGGGGAAGGGAAGAATTTATATTGATGCTCATCCTCTCCAGAGCATTCTTTGGAAAAATGATATATATGAATAGATGAGGCACTGTTTGCTTCAGTACCATAACGATTGGTTTCAAGTGAAAAATGAGGACAGCAACTCATACAGTACACATGGGGCAATGTCTTTGTTTCCTTTTATCTTTTTTCTCCCCCAAAGTAAATGCTCTTATTTAAACCTTCCTTGCCAAAAATGCCTGTATCTAAATTACAGCATAAGCAGGCTTCAAGCACACATTCCTTAACAGGAAGAACCACCACCCCATCACTACCACCACAAAACCAAAAAGCAGGAAGACAGGAAGGGAGGCAAGAGAAGCAGTGTTCATTTAACACTAGTGCTGTCATTCATGGCATAAATCACTAGCCATGTTTATGGAACACAATCTATTATAATTTCTTTTTTCTCTATAATAATTTATCACATGCCCTATAAACATTGACAAAAGGAGATGAATTATCATAAATAATCAACAAACAACAAAAGAAACAAACCCCGCAAGTTCAGAGGAAAAAAGGTCTGGTGTTTTCTGCCAAACTCTTATTAACATTCCAAATTAAGCATACACAATATGAAATGCCCACAGAAAGACTGAGAGCAGCTTGGGGCTCAGCAATAAGACAACCCTAAGAACACATCTGTAAGCTCTGGTGTTTCTCCTGTGTTCCACTGCACTGATAAACACAACCAACGCACAAGTACATGGAAGAGATCTAGCAAACAGCTCTAATATCTAATACTGGCAGTCTGAACAGTTACTTAAGTTTATACGCCTACTAATTTAATTTGCTTTAGAAATTTATGTTACCATCCATAACCTAGTAACGTAACTACGCAAAGCTGAAACTAGCATACCTGTTGCACACAGTCTTTTGTGAACTAGAAGCATCACTAATCATCTATCTCTCAAGGGTTGTGTTTTTGCATTCCAGCCCTAAAAGCTGCAAGAGAAAAGCAACAACAGGCACTAATTTTGCCTATTAAGCTCCTGTATCGTGACTTTTCTCCAAAGAACTTCCATAAAGCAGATTCACTGGGAAAATATAAAGCAGTGAAAAATGAAAACACTTACAAACAATTAGCCATACCGTAAGATACCATTTGAAGCCTTCTGTGCTTTCCTCACTTCCATAACTAAGGACAGGAATTTTGATTGGTATGGCAAAAAGGAGGCAATAAAGGTATCACATCAGTATTTTCCCTTCTGGGTTCCTTCTAGGATCAAAAAATGATACACTTTTCTGCAGCTGAACTCCTTAAAGGACTTTCTTTGTTTTGTATACAGTAAAATTTTCTCTGCTCTAGATCAGCAAAGCAAGCTGAATCAAATGAAAGGATTTCTGTTTACTTCATGGAGGAAGGTATTTCTCAGGTTTATACATAACCAGAATATTTCTCAAAGATCCAATCTTGCATTCACAACATTCATAGTTTCAGAAGCAGCTAAACACTAAAAGACATTACTGTGAGTCACAATGTTGTATAGATGTTTGGTACTTTAACCTTTGGGGAAAACTGATAAACTCATTTGTATTTAATTCAAACAACAGCAGAGACCCACTACCAAAGGCAAGAGAGAGTCACAACCAAACAGTCACCACTGTACTTTCCATATGCAGTAACTACAGTAGACTTTTAAAACAAACTAGAATCATTTATGAGGGGTTAAAAACATGAGACAAATTCTGTGCAGAGAAGTCCTGGAATAAAAGCTACAAAATGTACTTGTGTAATCACTAGAACATTTTATTTGCATTGCAGTGTTTGGGTGTCTTTTCAATCACAAGCACCAAAGTGGGACTCTGATCACCTCACTGCAGTTTACCAATCAGGATTACATGCTGATGTGTAATGAAGTGGAACTACATGATGTGACAAAATGTGATGTGACAACTAAATTTTAAAGGAGAACCCACTAATTTAGAATCAGTAATTGCTACAATTCAAACAGCCCCATTACTTATATACTGAATTCTCAAAGCTGGATTTGTGACGTATTTTTAACTGGATTAAGTGTCAACTTCAACGGAGCAATTAGCATTTAAAAAAATATTTCTCATGAACAAAGTACTATTTATCACCTGGCAGGTAATAATTTCTTATTCCCACCTTTAGTACTGCTGAATATTTTCTCTCAAATAATATATTCAATCAAAAGAACACCACATTTTATGCTAATGTAATCTTTGTACAGCTTCAGCTAAACTCTCAAGTACTGATAATTACAAAAAAAGTCTGTGATGGGATTCCAGAAAACTGGCATTTATTTATTTTTATGGGGACAAAAATTCAGCAAATTCTTGAACATTGCTTGATAGCACAAACCGCAAGTATCATCTTTGCATGTCTTGTTTTACTAGCCTAGGTATTGAAAGCATCTCTGAAAAGAGCAGACAACACACTGCAAAGCTTCAGTCTACAAAATACACGCACTGCTCTAGAAAGCAAACCTCAACATTTCATTCTACCCCATTTCATAATTAAAAACGTAAGTCCAGGTTCTATATAAAGTAGCATTCTGGTACAGAGTAACAGTATTTTAGGATCACAAAAGCTACTCTGAGAAAGTTAATATAAAGTATTAAACTAGTCCACCAGGCACCACCACAATGCTTCCATAGATTGGAGATTCTAAACGATGTGGAAGCATTTACAAAAAACAACAGGGAGCATAAAACATGAGAGTAATTTTAAAGAGAAGATCATAAAACAAGGACCAGCAGGGAAGACTGCAAATGTATAAATCATGAGTCTCTGCAACTTTCTAGGTAAGAACCTAAAATTTCTGAACTGCCGAACTGCAATTCTTCAGTGCAGTGAACAATCAACAAAAGCTACGCGCATATCTCCCAAAATAACGTCACACACCACCTGAAACCACTGACAATGAGAACATAATTTGTCTATCCTAACAAAATGACGTAAGTATGCCATCATTTAGAAACAGAAAGCACTGAAACATCATGACTGTCTATTTCTTAAACGAAAGACAAACGTAGTTCACAAGGTGTAACAAAAAAGATGGCTTCCTCTTAATACTTCTGGAAAGGAGCAAAGGCAATGTTAATTTCACAATTAATTTTCAAAAACTCAGGTTTGGAAGGGGATTTTCCTTGACAAAAAACATCTTTAATTTGGGCTTTTTGTTTGTTGGGGGGTGAAGGTGGGTTGATTTTCTATTTGTTTTGGAGTTCTGGGCGTTTGTGTATGTGGGGGGGGATTTCTGTTTTGGTTTGTTTTTTTGGGGGGGCTGGGTAGTGATTTTTGCTTATAGCACAAAGAATCTCTCATTTGTTACAAATCAAACCTGCATATTCAATCAATAAATTCTGAATTGTTCAGAATCCTATTTAAACCCATGTCTGAAAGCCTTCTAACTAGGAAAAAACTCCTAGTTTTTCTCATACATGTGTCCATCTATAAAAACTGATACAACTTGGTAGGAATTAATACACATGTAGACAACTAACATAGGTTGCAGTAGGTTTTCCAAAAGTACTAAATGAGGCTGGTTTATACCTATCAAGTTAGAGCAGTTTAAATTAGAAAGAGCAGAGCTTCAAGCCAGTTGAAAGCAGATGGTATTTAGTCAACTCCCTTCCAATTAAAGTTGCTAACAGTGCCTACCTCAATGGTAATGCACTATACATTCTGATTTAAAAGGTATTTTGTTTCTTTTACACCTTCACACTGGTAAATACACTATCCTGACCAATTCCATTGCTGAATTTTAACGAATGTGGACTTCAGTAAACACTTTTTTTTTTTTTTTAACCAGTACTCTGGAAGACTGATCAGATATGGACAGCCTGTCCAAAAAGATGGATGTCAAAAAAAGCCATTTAAAAAAAAAGTCTAAGATAAAACATGAAAATTGAATGTAAACTATTTTAAACATTTATTACTGCCAAGTTATTAAGCTGTTTCAAAGAATAAACAGCAGCATTAAGGTAGAACCTCCTCTTCTCAGCTCTCTGAAGTTCTTTTAATTAGCACTTAAATCTTCTGCTTTTAATAGGCTTGTGTTACTAACTCAAAATACACAGTGGAGGGAAAGAGACAGTCAATCTCATCTCACCTCCTAACACAGGTTTACTTATCAAAATCATCCACAGACAGATGATGTTTCTTGAAAGTTAGCTGTACCGAAAGAAATGACATGTGCTATTTCATCCACATAAAGCTCTGCTGCGTGAGAGTACATTTAATTAATGTTAACAAACATTACACACTTGCATTTTGAGGTCACTAATACGTAATTGTGATAGTGAATGTGTGCATGGAAAAGCACATTTTTTGTTTCAATACACAGGGCTTGAGCACAAAGTCTTGCTTAAGACTTCCAGCCCATCAGCCTATGTGCGCAGTAAACTGCCCATTTCTGATTGTTTATTTACTGTTTCAGATGTTTTTCTTACACCTAAATAGTCTTCTCCCTAGAGATTTCATAAAGGATTCAGCCATGGTTCAACCTTTTATACAACTTAAATAACTTCAATGCCAATACCAACAGGCTCTAAATAGTAAACAGACTGAAACTTCTATTTTTTTGCATGTATAACTGGCTTGGAACATTTTTAAAACTAGTAAAACACAAGAAACCCTCAACACTTCGATACTGTTGAACCCTATCAGCTCTATCTGCAGGAAACTACATAATATCTTACTTTGTTTTGGGTGATGTACTAATGTCATCATGCATTAAACAGTTCTGTGAAGTACATAATCACTTCTAATCTCACACATCTTTAGGTTTGTCCTAGTCAATACCCATAATGTTTGTTTCAATACTAATTGCACAAATTTCAGGCAGGATTAAGCAGTACATAAAAAATAAATAAATAAATAAATAAATAAGATCACAGAAACCAGAAGGAACAGGTTTCTTAAGCTCTTTTAGCAGCTTAGAAGTAAATCACAAAATGTCAAGATACAAAAATTGGCTCAGATAAATACGATTTTTTATGAATTAGTTCACTAAGCTTATACCCTTCCTGAATACTTTCAAGTCAATCCTGAACGCTGTGGTTACTTTAAAATTGAACAGTTATGCTACAACACATACAAAAGATCGAATATATGAGTTATTCTCAAAGTGAAAGAGTTTGTCTTTCATTTAAAAAAGGAAAATGTATCATGTATTTGGCACTGGACAGAAAAGTGCAGTTATTAATATAACTCTTAAGTGTTTTTCTTCCATTTAGCTAAAGGCTTCCACTGGATGCTATCTTCTGTTATACCCATCATCTACTCCAAAACTTTGTATCTCGAATTTTGTAGCTACTTAGCTTCATATATTCACATCTGAACAATAATATAGGATATGTCTGTTATTATTAATATATAATATATATAATAATTATATAATCATATTTTCAAGTGCTTAACTCTTTAAAAATTTCCAACAAGCTGTCATTTAACATTCCATAGGGCTTTTTTTTCATGACCTGTAATAACTCCTGTTAAGTCATACTATATGTAAGGATGTATATGGACATATATAAAGTGTGCAAGTTAGATAATATATCCTCAATTTTGAATACAATGCTTAGAATGTATGAGAGCAAGTCTTATAAAACAAATACTTTAAAACAGCAATTATGCCAAAATGAAATTCTAAGCCTGAAAAGAAAACTTTAGCCATTTTTTCCCACTGTGCCAATTTCAAAAACTATGTATTTTTTAAATAGCTACAATATTCTCATTAGGACAAAAATTCCAATGGACTTTTATATTCTGCTAGAGTTTTGACTGCACACCTCAAGTTTAAAGGTTCAGTTATTCCCCCTCCCCTCCTCCTCCCCCCGCCACTGACAAATGCCGACATCTTAGAAACTTCTCCAACAATTGAGATTAACTTTGCTCTTGTTCCTAAACCTGCAAGATTTTCCACAAAGGTAGATTACTCAGACCATGAAGAATGTTGTCAGAGAGGCCTTGATTGTGGCCTTAGTACATAAGACATGATTCTATCAGTACTGACAGATGTTCTTTCCTCTCAGGAAATGGCCACCAAGGATAAAAGTTGCTATCCGCATATAAAGAAGATGAATTTGCATTTGAAGCCCTCTACCCATTCTGCAGAATCTCCATCACTGAGAAAAATCAGGCTTGCATTTCATTTATAGCACTGGCAGACCAATATGAGCACACAGTTTTTCAGTTCTGTTTACCTGCCTTCAAGAACTGTCATTGGGTATGGTGTTTTAAGGTCTCACCATATATACTGTCTTCTAAACATCTGACTCACCTCCTGCTGCTGTGAAGTCTGAAAGAATATTTTTGCCAGGCAAATATATCTGTGCATAAGTATATTTGAGAGTAAATACATGTAAAAAGACCAACTTTGGTGTATGCCTGGAAGCTTATACAAAAGTTATTCCTGTGTATGTATCCATCTTATCCATGAAACTACCCACAAAAAATTACTTTCATCAATACCGTATTAAAAGGACTAATATTCAGTCTAAGAAAAGAATTAATATTAAAATCCTCTCCAATGCATGCATGAATATATTTGTAGTGCTAGTCAAATACATATGTAACTTAGCATAATATAATTCATCTAACCTTACATGGATCTGCATTTCAGAAAAATAATGTGTATTTCCTTTGAGGTTAAAGACATCCTAGGGCAAAATAACATAGCAGATTCACAATAGAAAACAAGGGAAAGTAAAACTTCTACCACACTAAGTAGAGTAATTTCAATTCATCTGATATTCATGAAGATGCTGTAAGATCAGATGCAGTACAACAGCCTTTCTTGGATTTAAAACAATGGATATTAAATTTCAGCACAGAATAGTGCTCAAACTCCTCTTTCACAGGGCAAATTCAAGGCTTGCAAATAAATATGAATATACGTTAAAAGTTTGCATTTAAAATACCACATTTAATTTACAGAATCATAGAATAGAATCACAGAATAGTTAGGGTTGGAAAGGACCTTAAGATCATGCAGTTCCAACCCCCCCACCATGACCAGGGACACCACCCACTAAAACATATCACCCAAGGCCTTGTCCAACCTGGCCTTGAACACCGCCAGGGATGGAGCATTCGCAACCTCCCTGGGCAACCCATTCCAGTGCCTCACCACCCTCACAGTAAAGAACTTCTTCTTTATGTCCAATCTAAACTTCCCTGTTAAAGTTTTAACTCATTACCCCTTGTCCTATCACTGCAGTCCCTAATGAAGAGTCCCTCCCCAGCATCCTCATAGCCCCCCTTCAGATACTGGAAGGCTGCTATGAGGTCTCCACACAGCCTTCTCTTCTCCAGGCTGAACAGCCCCAACTTTCTCAGCCTGTCTTCATACGGGAGGTGCTCCAGTCCCCTGATCATCCTCGTGGTCCTCCTCTGGACTTGTTCCAACAGTTCCATGTCTTTTTGATGTTGAGGACACCAGAACTGCACACAATACTCCAGGTGAGATCTGTATGTCCAGGTAGATGACATCAACTGCTCTACCCGTCTATCAGTTCCTCAGCCCCATCATAGAAGGCCACCAAACTGGCCAGGCATGATTTCCCCTTAGTGAAGCCATGCTGGCTGTCACCAAGCACCTTGTTGATTTTCATGTGCCTTAGCATGCCTTCCAGGAGAATCTGCTCCAAGATGTTGCCAGGCACAGAGGTGAGACTGACTGGTCTGTAATACCCTGAGTCACCCATTTTCCCCTTCTTGAAAATGGGGGTTATATTTCCCTTTTTCCAGTCGTCGGGAACTTCACCTGACTGCCATGATTTCTCAAATATAATCGCCAGCAGCTTAGTAACTTCATTCACCAGCTCCTTCAGGACCCGCGGATGGATTTCATCAGGACCCACAGACTTGTGCACATTCAGGTTTTTAAGATGGTCTTGAACCTGATATGGAGAAAACTCCAGGAACAAACTTGCCAACAAAGTTTTCAAGCTGACAAGCAGGTATTCTTTACTGCGGCGCCCGGAGACACGGGGGATAGCTCCTCCTAACGTGTTTCTCCCCACTGCCACACAAGCCATCCTTTTATAGCCACTGGGCATACATACATATTCATGAGGCTACGTACGGATTACATAATTTTCCAGAAAGTTCCCTGCATGCGTACAGAATTGTGGTGGTGGACTCAGAGGGTCATTTACTTCTTCCAACAATCTTCATCACTTCTGGCAGCCTTTGACACATGCGCAGTAGATGCTCATACCAGTTTAATTGGTTCGTTAGCACCAGAGACAAAATAATCCTCCTATTGTCCTACTTATCAGTTAGTTTAACTGTAGCCCATCCTGGATACCTGTGGTTCCCAGATACTCCTTATCCCCGTGTCCTGTTCTTCTAGACTGTTTTTCTTAAACTATGTCAACTATAAAGATTTATCTTGTGAGAATTCTCAGTACGTTCTCTAGCTGTACTCTATCTTTTTCTCTATGTATCATGCACCTCAGTAGTTTTCCATTGCTACTGTTACAAAGCCATCAAACTTAACATTACTTAAATCTAATTATAAAGGTTTCTATATTCCATTTTGTGATTTTGTGTCCCCTTGTTTCAAACCAGATCCTCTCCTACAGTGGTCCCAAGGTCCTCATTCTCACAGTCCCTGTGTCCACGTTCCAAGACTTGGGTGGTGCAGTCAGAGCCTTTGCCAGTGAAGACTGAGGCAAAGAAGTCGTTCAGAACCTCAGCCTTCTCCAAATCCCGTGTAGCCAGTTCTCCTGAGAGCTTCCTGAGGGGGCCTACATTCTCCCTAGTCTGTTTCTTATTTCCTAGGTACCTGTAGAATCCCTTCGTGTTATCCTTAATATCCCTAGCCAAGTTTAATTCTAACTGGGCCTTAGTTTTCCTAATCTGGTCCCTAGCTTCCCGGACAACATCCCTGTACTCTTCCCATGCCACCTGTCCTTGCTTCCACTTATTATAAGCCTCTTTTTTCATTTGAATTTTCCTCAGGAGCTCCTTATCCATCCAAGGAGATCTCCTGGCCCTCCTGCTGCACTTCCTTGTGGTTGGGATGCAGCACTCCTGAGCTTGCAGCAGGTGATCCTTGAATATCAACCAAGAGTCTCGGGCCCCCCTGCCCTCTAGGGCTATATCCCATGGAACCTTCCTAAGCAGGTTCCTGAAGAGGCCAAAGTCTGCTCTTTTGAAGTCCAGGGCAGTGAGCTTGCTGCACGCTCTTCTCACTGTCCTGAGGATCTCAAATTCGACAATCTCGTGATGGCTGCATCCAAGGCTGCCCTGCCAAGCGTCACATTTCCAATGAGACCTTCCCTGTTGGTGAGCACGAGGTCAAGCATGGCACCTCTCCTTGTCGGCTCCTCTATTACTTGCAGAAGGAAGCTGTCTTCCACACAATCGAGGAACCTCCTGGATTGCTTGTGCCAGGCCGTACCGTCCTTCCAACAGATGTCAGGGCGGCTGAAGTCACCTATGTGAACAAGGGCCTGTGAGCATGAGGCTTTTCCTGTCTACAGAGTGCTTCATCCGCAGGTTCTCCTTAATCAGGCAGATCCTTATAATTAAGGAAAATCCATGAATACAAAAAGTAATTAAATATAAGGAAAATACAAGTTTGCTGTAGTTCTTCTCAATTACGTATGATTTCGTGAGTTACTTGTAACTGGATCCCCTTCATGATTCTTAGACTTTTTAATATGCTGTCCTGTTTTTGAAAACATTTGGTAAATATACCAACATGCAAATTAAGTACACTGAAGACTAGGGCTTTATCGTATTAATTGTGCTTTTACAAGTCTTATAGTCTTACAGTCTTATATAAGGACATTTCCACAGACATACCAACATAACTAATGCACAAAGGAATACAAGCTGATGAGTGTCATCTTGGTCAACAAGCAATCAAAAGCTGCTTGTATGTCAATGGAGGTGAAGGAGTTTCTCAGCACTTCAGTTATTTTAAACCAGTCTCAAGGGAAAAACCTCATCTAACAAGCAGGTCCCTTTAATTAAACAAAATATTTTTTCTTCTAACTATAATAAAATAAATCAAAGGCAAAAAAAATTAAATCTTGGATTAGAGAGCCAATAATTTTTTATAATGCTGACAGTAATCCCTGGACCTGGTCTTTAAGAGCAATATAAGCATCACTAGGAATTCTTCTGGAAACATATGAAGAATGTGAAATACATTTGGGATAAAAAGTTACTCCAGTGTTCATTTTTAATACCACAAACTTATATGTTTATTATTGTTCTTTTAGAAAACATCTTTGCTATGAACTGTGAGATACTTGAAGAATAAGTCTCCTCTAAGTACTGTTTAAAGAGCAACTCCAAACTCTGTAATCATTTCCTGAATCAGTACAAATTTATGATGGTCTTACACTGAAAGTTTTCATGGCAGGGAGAGGGGGGGGAAATCAAACTAACTTGAACTTTCTATTTTTAGTCTATGTGAACAATGTCCTAATGAAATAGCTGAGTAAATGAACAGTAGTATAAACTTCACACAGCTACCACTGAATCATCTATTCAGTGAAATATCAGAATAAAAATTCTTTGCTACACACTGCAGAAACAAAACTTGTGAGAAGGAAAAAAAAACCCAACAAAACAAAAAACCACACACATTTTCCCACCAGCAGTATTTAAGGAATACCACCTTCCTAACCACCTTGAATTGGGGAAAGAACAAATAATTTTCTTTAATACAGTTCTGAGGCAGAAATATCCACTTCATGAGGACAACCATGAACATGTCTGTCACAATCAGAGGTTGAGGAAGGCCAGGACTATTCCATTAAACTATGGAAATTAAAAAGGTCAGTTTAGAAATACAGGCATATTTTGGCACAGACATGTTTAAGGACTTGACTCACAAGCACCACATTAACAGCAGCACTGTGATCCCAGTAATAAAATCAGTCAGCAGACTTCACAAGAAAAGCAGTCTTTCAGGAAGAAACTGCTCCAGTTTCTCAAGGATATTTTAAAAAGCATGTTTACCATAAAAATGACCAAGTAAGAAAGAAATCTGAATACCGTATACTAGAAAATAAGAACACTGTGACCATCTCTAGATGTAATAGACACAGTGACAGTTCTACCACTATATATTGACAATTCTACTACTGTATTGTTCAGTTGTCAAAATGCACCTTAACATCATATATGTAATAGTGAATGCTGATTTTTTTTAATGAGATGCAGACCTTTACATTTTTAATAGAATTATTAAGAGGACTAATTATGAATATAAAAAGATTTTGATATTAAAACTGTTCTACATTCTGTATCTTGAAGATAAAGAATAACTTAATTAGCTATGTGAATTTAAACTGTGAATAAAAAAGATGCATCTTAATACATAAGAAAATACAAAGAATATAATTTGAAATTATGAGATTACTAATGAAAATTTCACTAAATGTTTATACATATATGTATCATTAAATAGGCCTTCCAATATTTCCATGACTCCAATAAATTGTATATTGTCATTTTTAACCAGACAATAACTGGACTATCTGTAAATTTTAACTAAATCTGTGGCAGATTAGGGAATTTAAAGAGAAGTAATCATTTTTGTTTTCTTTTTACAATTAGTTACTGAAATCACCCACAATATTTCAGGTACAGGAGTGCTATAAACACCCACTGTGGTCTGATACAGCTCCTGTTGAAGTCAATGGAAATCTTTTACAGGCATTAGGCTAGATCACTGCATAAACCAAGGAAACTTCTACCTTTATTCCTATTCCTCTGCTGCTTTTCACCTACTCCTTTTCTTCACAGTCCCCCAATATGTACAGAGAATCTATCTGAACTCTTCATGTGGTTTTTTGTTTCTTTTTCCCCCCATCAGAAAGTGACTTAGTAAGGATTCTGATATTCCTGAATTCTCAATGTCTAATGAAAGAATTTGAAAATACCACTGAAAGCCTCCAAGAACTTATATGTACATATTTTCATCTTGCATATCAAACCGTAAATGTCCTTTTAGGCACATCTGAATACTTTTTTCGTTCGAGTTTTTTTTTTCCCTTCCTGCCTTAGTTTTATAGAAATAAAACAGAAGCTTTGCTTTTCAAGCACAACCAAGACTATGAATGGATCCAAATTACTGAATAATTGATCGCATTTTGACCTTTGAGAACTAATCTAGGGAATAAAATGACAGATCATTAACAGCTCAAGAAAATCAATTCCTGACTAAAAGTTGTATTAATCCTTCATACAAAGTAAGTATAAAAATGTCCATGTAATTTACTTGTCAGCATTTCCATGCACTTTTCATCTCTTTTACATTAAAAATGACAAAATCTAGTCTATTTAATTTAATACTTCAATCTCAGGTTTATTCTCTATGTATATGTTCAGGAGTATTCACTGTAATAAAGAAAATAAAAGAATATAAATTAAAGGTGGAAGACACCTTTTTGTTTATCATTACTACAATTTTCATGACATATGAGGACTGGGACCAAAGCACACAAATGCCCTACTGTAAATACTAAATTTTGCAAGGAGCCTTCAGGTATTTCCCTGTATTTCCACAGACATATTTAGCATGACTATTTCTCTGCACAGAGAAGGCTGTGCCATGAGCTTAAACACCCTGTGCACAGTACTAAGTTTGGTAGGAATCTATGGTTAAGGCAGGGGCTGGCAACAGATTTCAAGTTGGAGCTCAGTATTTAAAAGAGTACAAACAGTTCATTTTATGACTGCATCTTAAATCACAGAAGCCTGAAAAAAAGCCCAACTTCTTCAAAATAAAGTAACTTCACTTTTGTTTTGTAGAACATTTAGACTAACCTTAAATACAGTTGTAGACTTATCCACAAGCAGTAAGTGAAGTCAATTAAAATTCCCTTCTACTAGAGCTCATTCTAGCTCATGGGTCATGCACTGCAAATGGTCACCCATGGCAAATCTATTCAGCACAGAGGCCCAGCAGATGCTGACCAATTTCTTTTGACATTTGCATCTGCAGGCTAAAATAGTAAAGAACTTAAGATAAAGCCAAACAATACAGAATTAATGCGGTGTATAAACCCAAGTATTGCAATTGAGGCATTGAAAATTTTTACAAAATTGAGACATTTCAGAATTACTGCAGTGTCTTCTGTCACACAGCCCCAAACTGTAAATTGTTACAGGCGCTTTAAGTATTAACAGCCCCCCCCAGATGCAGAGTGAAATAAAACTAGTGTATTCCAGAAATCTTAGTATCTGTTTAGGAAGAAGGGCAGGAGATGGAAATCAAATCTCTCAGTATAACTGTCGTGGTTTAAGCCCAGTCCGTAACTCAGAATCATGCAGATGCTCGACCACTAATTGCCCTCCCCCCTTCACCCCCTGCTCCCCTGGGGATAGAATGAGAATAGAAAGAATGTAACTCCCACAGGTTGAGATAAGAACAGTCCAGTAACTAAGGCATAATACAAAACTATTACTACTACTACTACTACCACCAATGTTAATAGTGATAAGGGAAATGAAGAGTCCCTCCCCAGCATCCCTATAGGCCCCCAGTATCTGAAGGGGATGCTGGGGAGGGACTCTTCATCAGGGACTGTAGTGACAGGACAAGGGGTAACAGGTTAAAACTTAAACAGGGGAAGTTTAGATTGGATATAAGGAGGAAATTATTTCCTGTGTAGGGTAGTGAGGCACTGGAATAGGTTGCCAAGGGAGGTTGTGAACACTCCATCCCTGGCGGTGTTCAAGACCAGGTTGGACAGAGCCTTGGGTGACATGGTTTAGTGTGAGGTGTCCCTGCCCATGGCAGGGGGGTTGGAACTAGATAATCTAAAGGTCCTTTCCAACCCTAACCATTCTATGTTTCTATGAAATAACAAGAGGAAAAAATATAAAACTAAAAGGGGGAAAGGAAAAGAAAACAATAAACACAGGTGATGCACAATATAATTGCTCACCACCTGCCAATACCAACCCAGACCCAAGCAGTAATCTGGGCCTTCCAGGTAACTCCCCCCAGTTATATACCCCATGCCATATACTGGACATGATGCACTGTGGTATGGAATACCCTTTTGGCTAGTTTCGGTCAGGTGTCCTGTGTCTCTGCATCCTCCCGGCTTCCGGTGCCCTTCCTCACTGGCAGAGCATAACCCTTGGTTAGAGTAAACATTACTTAGCAACACCTAAAAATATCAGTGTGCTATCAGCATTGTTCTCAGACTAACGTCAAAACCACAGCACTTCACCAGCTACTATGAAGCAAAAAACTGACCGCTACAGCTGAACCCAGGATAGTAATGCAACCCTAAAATAGTAGATTACTTTTTCTTGTATTTTTAACGTTTAGATATTTATTCCATGTTAGACAAAGCATACAGTAAATGTCTAAACACAGATGTCCAGGAAACCCAGCTGGGCCATTTATGCACACAATGGGAAAGACTTGCTCAGAAGCTCTCCTGTGAGCTTAGGGAGGCTGCAAGATCTACAAAGGCAACTGATTGATGCCTTCACAACCAGAGATGGACACAATCTTTGAAGAAACAAAATCTGAATTCTACAGATATCTAGGCAGGGTCCTGAGGTGTCAGCTTCCTCAGCTCAAAGAAAGAAATCTACTATTTACACTTCCAGCATCACTAAGTAGCTAACCACCTAGAATTTTCTAAATGCCTATGCTCAAAGGCAGATCTACAGGTGCAGTGACTTCTTTAAGCTTCTTCCTGATTGCAGCAAAAGAGCAAGAAAAAATATTACAAAGTTCGTATGACAAACATAGCCAAACAGCTTATGTGTAGAATAAATAATAACACTTGAAAAATATGCCATGAGTATTTCAGAGATTAGCTGTAAAAGGGAAAATGAAAAACATATTAGAGAACACTCCAGTAAGAAGACTGCTTTGTTAAGCAGATGCACAACTCACCAGCTTTTAGAAGTGTATGTCAGATACAGTGAAGATGTGAAGAGACATACCATGCACAACCAGAGACTGGGAACCTACAGTATGTGATGAGAACAGACTATTAAATAGAGTTGGAAGACTTCCAAATGGCTATTAATGCAGGCTCAATTCATATGCCTGTATTAGCCTGTTCATCATCATTTCTATCTCAAGCTAAAGAAGGTATGCAAGTGATTAAGCTCTACCTTCTTGGTTGCTGAATGCTGATTGCATTTTTACCATCAACTCCACATTTCTCTGGAATGTCGTAACTTCAGCCCTAAGCCATCCCCTTTATTGCAAAGAAATCTTTAACTAAAGGCTAGTGAAGCTGAAACCAACATGTTCCTAAAATAGAATAAAATGCTTAGGAAACATCTTTGACTGTACAACAATGTCCAAAATAAAGAGTTAATGAAATGCAGTTACACTTTCTAAGAAAGTGGTAACCAAGTAACTGTGATTAATCTACTGTCATACTGTGTAATCCTAAAAACTAGGCAGATTTGGAGAGAACATCTATCCAAGTGATTCAACAGCTACACGCACTTAACATATGTAACTGAACTCAAGATGCTACGTCAACACCCGGAGAAAAACCCTACACAAAACCCAACCTACAAGGGCCTAACCAAATCATTACTTACTAGAAGAGATCAATACTCCTCTGGAAGAGTCTCCTGAGGGAATTGCTAAGCATCCCAATGTCACTGCAGAAGAGTTTGGCTAATTCTTGTAAGAGGGTTGGTTGTTTTCAAAGACTCAAACAAATGTAACCAAAAGCAGCACGAAGAAAATGTTCCTTATATCTCTGCTTCTAAAAATGTGCATCCTATAAGCTGAAGAGTCTGCCTTAACAGCAAACTAAGAACCGCCACAATTCAATAAAACAGCATACCTTCAACTCCTCTCACGACTAACACGAAGAACACAGTTATTATCAACATTCTCTTATTCATCCCTTCTTACACAATAAAACTTTGAACAGGGATTAAGTCTTTAAATTTATGCTGGTCCCAGTTAATATTAACAGGCTAACATCAGCATTGAATTTTCAAATTAACGAAGAAATATTTTCACTGGACATTTACATTTGTGAAATCACCTTTTGCCCAGGAAAGTCTTTTTTAATACGCCTCCTAAATTAAACAATTTAAAAAAAGAAAAAAAGTCAAAGTTATTTAAAAAGCCCATTCTGATACTGGTCAACTGTACTTTTTAAAGTCGAATCATAATTACTACTGCACTCAAAATGGGAATAAATGTATACTTAAAACATCAACAGAAGGAACTAAACTTCTAAACCACATAGCTGAAAAAAAGCTAAATTAAGTACTTCCAGTGACCCAGAAGGCCTGTTTCAATCGTTTTACGTATTTCATTTAGGATTTTTATTTCTTGTACTAACTGGGAAAGGTATCCACCTTCAACTGAAAGATGTTTCTTCAGCCTCACAAAGCTTTCTTCAAGAACAGGAAACCAGGTTTATATCAGTTACTGTTACTAGGCATTATGAACACATTATTACACATTAAAGTGCTGGGCCTAAGAAAATTTAAGAGAAAATTATTTCTAACTTGCAACTCTCCAGATGCATGTTAACAAATCCTAAACCCATAATATGCATGGAGGAACTATCCATATCTATATTTAAGTGTGGACATAAAGAAGAAAACTTTTATGTCACCTACCCAAATGTAAACCTAGTGCTTGCAGAGAGTGAAGATGTACAGCAGCTGCTAGCAAAGCTGTAGTGCTGGGATTCTACTAAGCACTATAACTATTTCCACTAAGTCAACTGCGTAATAGAGCAATACTAGGTTAACAGCACCTACATCTTAGTGTGTTTGTTAAATACAGCAATTCACACAATAAGTTATTAATCAAATAGCTAGCTCTACCAGTTACAAGGACGTTAAGTTGAACGCTGAAATAATTAACGCACCCACACATTCACTTACCTTATCCCATGAGTAAAAATTAGCTTAACTCTCTTTCAGAAGCTTTTTTTTTTTTCCCTTTGAATGCTAAAATCACAAAATCTCTTTCATTAACATTTTGAGAATGAGATCACATTTTTCAGTTTCACACATGGGTCACAGATTCCCAGCAACTGACAACATGATGCAATCTATATCAAGCCTAACTGTTGTACAGAGAACTGGGAAAGTACTACAGCCAGTCATCAACAAAGTTACCCATTAATAAGTGTAAGGACTTTGGTTTTTTTTTTGCTTAGAAAAATGGGGGGGGGGGGAAGTCTACACTTGCCAGGAGTATTTCTGTTTACAGTCTTGTAGGCTGTCTGTCTTTAAAGTACAGTGCAAGATGGCAGCAAGATGGAAGAAACCAGAGCAGATGATACAGGTAACTGGCCATCTAGCATTAATAATGTGTTTTGAATTTTAACTCCCTAAAGACAAAAGTGTTAGAAGCTCCAGTCAAGAAGCTATTTCCAGTACACATTAACAAGAAGTTTATTGATCTTGCAAAACTCACAAAAAGGTTAGCCCATTTCTTGGCATCTGCTGCTGGCATTTTATCTATTAATTATTTGCATATAAATATATGTAAAGACCTTTTTCTTTCATGTCAGGAAGCACTGCTGAAAAGCTACAGCTATTATATCAGTGGAAAAATGACAAGCAGGTGCATATTCCAAAAGTGACAGATTTTAAAACCAGTAGGAGACAACTATCAGCTAGTGTGAACTCCAGCAGAACAAAGGTAAAATAATCTCACTCGACTATCTTTAAAATATGTCTTAGCTAATTTTTCAGTGAAAATTTAAAATTAAAAAGGAAGCTATCATTTCTCAAGAAGAAATACTACGAATACATACACACTTCAAATATCTGTTGGACCTTATATAACTTTCTGCTAGATTAACTGTCTATCAGTTATTTCTTCCCCCTCTAAATAATAGAAATTGATATTAAAAGATGATTAATAATTTTTAAAGTAATATTGTGGCTGTTAGCTGAATACAGAACAATAACCCTTGCAGTAATAAATAATACTCTTCACAGTTCACCCACTTCCAGTTGAATATTTTGTTTTTCTGGATGAGAACTTAAGACAGGTTTCCCTCTGCTTTACTGTGACAGCTAGGTGAAAGTCTCAGGTCACCTATTAACGTGGATATTGTAATTTCATTTGGCTTTGGGGTTTATTTCCCACATGTCTGAGGAAGACAACGTACATCACAACACTCTGCATAATCGAAAATACACCAGAGTCAAAGGAAATTATAATAAGCTGATCATACATCTAGATCAAAAGCTGCTAATGAGATGAAGCCAACTTTCTCCATATTAGTTTTGCTCTAAAGGATCCTCTCCCTAAAGGACCCTGCAAATAAAAAAAACGATACTATGATACTGTTCTAAACAGTCTTTATTTGTTCCTCTGCCCCAAACTATTCCTCTCTTTTTAATTCAAAAACAGATTTATGTCAAGCCAGCTTCTCTGAAGTTCACAGGGTCCGTTCAATTGCTTTCTTAGCAATAGAAAATTGGAATTTTGTTGTTCTTTTCCTTCACCATTTTAAAGGTCCAGCAATAACACATAGCACAGATCTGAACAGTGTTCTCATCTCATATGGTACATTCTATATTCCTCATGGCAGATACCTGATAACTGGATTGTGAAGTGCTGAAGTAATTTATGACTGAATCCTTCAAGCAAGCTACATGTGCCTCTTTTCATACAGCACGCACCAGTTCCAGCCCTGCTGTTTTCAGATTGTTATACAAGTAGTAGTACACACACTCAGAATTACTGTGGTCACTGCAACACAGAATTCAGCCAGTACAGTTCCCTGAAACCTTGGGCTAACTTGTACAGCACTTATTGCCACTGCAATGCACCTATAGCAAACCAAGCTACTGGTTTCTCTTTTGGATTTTGCTAGTTTGTGAAGGGAACTTCATGGCAGCAAGATGACAGGATATCTCTAGAGCTGGGAGTAAAACAATGTTTTCTTTCTCATGTACACTGAGCTCAGAAGGATACAAGAGCAGCAGAAACTAATCGCTGTGGTTGTACATGTAGAATACTGCAAGTCTTTTTTTTTTTTTATCTGAAAGGTAGCTTAATAGTTTGAGAACAGAGTCTTATTAATGTAAATGAAGCTCTAATAGCATATTGCATGAAATTCTTTTCATTAAGCAGTTCTTTGGAAAACAGCCTACAAACTGGATTAATCCACTGCACACCATTTTCTGCAAGCACCTAACCGAAGTGACTTTTAAAACAGATTGCTGAGTAAACTTTAAAGTAGCCAATATAGATACTTCTGCTGTAAAAAGTGTTTCATATGTAGTTAATTTCACACTTATTTGCACTGGAAAATTAAATTTTTACTTATCAACATACCACAGAAATACTGGCAAAAACTCTGCTCTGATGTTCTACACAGTATTTTTTGCTTTAGGCAAACTATAATAAAATTAATTGATAATTAGGAAACTGACATTATAATCCTGGTAATATTGTCTAATTCTCCGATGGCACTGTCCACGCTGCCAGTTCGTTTCATTAAGAAGAACAAAAACATTTCTTGTAGCACCTGAGAATGCACCTAAATTCCCGTGGGTTGTCTTTTTCAATTTTTTTTTTTTTTAATAGAGTCAAAAGAGCAGTAATTTTTTACGTGCTTTTGAAAATAACACCTTAGGCCTGCCATTCCTGAGCACTCAAAAGTTCTCTAACTGTAATGAGAAAGAAAGTAGGATTGTGCCTCTGTGACTGATAGTAACATCTTACATTGATCTGTTATCTGTTTAAAATGAGAAAAAAAAAGTGCAAATATTTTATGTGTAAAACCAAAGAAATTTAATTTTCTGTCATTTAAAATGAAATGCTTTGGACTATTTCCAGACAAAGTTTTAGAGACTACCCTCAACAGACTGAAAATTTGCTTTATTTTCAGACAGCTTTCAAATCAAGAGGCATTCTTAATTTGTTTTTAAATTTCAAATGTGTTTTGAGTTGTAAATATTATTGACAGAGATGTTTTTCTGCTTCTTGTTCTCAGGCTTTACTCATAAAACAAGTGTAGTATCTAATACATTATTAATGAACTCTCCCTGACAGAACTTGAGGTTTATCCTGTAGATCAATTAAGACTTAAGCATAGCTGACAATGATGCAAACTTGAGTACTTCTTAACAGCCCACCAATGATATTTTACACATTTCTCTCCTTAAATACTGACTCAAAATCAACACTAAATCCTGTTATAATTTTGCCTGGGGCTTAAAGATTACAGCCATCTGAGGCCAGAAAACACAATACTTACTTTCAATTCCTGGGAAATTGTGTATCAGTAACTACAGAGAAATTCCATCCTAGAAAGCTGTATACAGCTACTGGCTGAATTTATTTAAATTCACAAGATCAGGAACACAAAGTTAATTTGCCCACACAGCAGAGGAACAGTCTCAGATTTCCAGCAATGGCTTACCTTCAGTTGTAAGACTCTTGTACCTCTGCTCTGTGAGCACCTTTAAATTCTTTTAAGGTGCTCACCTTCAAAGGTGCACCTTATAAATCTTCATGCTCTGTAGTGTATGTAAACAATAAGTACATACTTCCTCCCCAAACCCTTACTATTTTTTGAAAAGCACACTTGGAGAAAACTACCTTTCACGTAAGAAAGGAGCTAAGTGTAGGCTTGTTTTATCACAAAGTTGAAACACCAATTACATAATTTAATGATCTACTACTGACACTTATATTACATCCCTAACACAACAGCTGAAATTTCAGATCTGTTTAAACAAGCATAAGCCAATCTCACTGGCAAACATGTCCATTTTATTCCCTGCGCTCCTGGATCCCTTCACCCCAGCTATTTGTTATGAGACTTTCCAGTGTTACAGAGCAGTCCTCAAAAAGGGCTTGTAGAGACAACATGGCCAAACTGTCTTCCCTGCAATGATCTTCTTTTTTTTTTGCAGCATTTGCAAGAGGCCTTCCCCAAATACTCTTGGGTGTAGGATCAGAGGCTTACTTCTTGGAAAAGACCCCCGTGTTCACTTAATCCTAAAACACTCAAGCTGATATATTTCCCTGTTTGTGACAATTTTCTGGGCTAAGTCTGCTGGACCTTGAAGTTTCAGGAAAGCAAGTTAAGAGACAGACTTATTTCCTATATTTCTACTTTGAGTAAGTATTAAAAATAAGAGTAAAAAGATTTATCAAAAGGTCGAGAGCATCTTATAAACAGTATGCAGTAATCCATATAAACAGGGAGTATAAATACTGGATGAGTCAGTTTCCCTACTGCTTATCTTGAAGTTAAAAGTCTATTTCCTTTGAGAGAAAATTCTCCCTTTCTGGCTTTCACTGATGCCAAATGATAAAGTAGAAATCTAGCCTGGAAGAGCCATCACGATTTTAAAAGGCTTAGAAGATCTGAACAATCCAGACGCAAGACACTAAAGGCACATGGCTGTAGCAAACTAGCTGTAGCTTGCTCTCTCACTGAATAACACACAGAAACATATCTAATGGATTGCTTGAGGGATTACTTCTACCTATTACTAATGACCTTATTAGTCACAGGTAGTAGCTATGTAAGTATTATAAAAGGTAACTGATCACAACTAACACAATGTAACGGATTAGTTGCTCAGCAACAATTAATAGTTATGCTATTTATATAATTAAAGCAGTTTTGGTTTGGTTTTGTTATTTTTTTCCCTCCATCAGAGGTACTAGATAGATCAAATCATTTTACTTTGCTGTTTGCTCATTTTTTAGTATTTTGTATCATAGATTTCCATAGAAACAAATCAGGAAATTTTCTTAAAGAAGAATCATTAACACTGAAATTCAAGTAAATCAAGAATGGCTCTTGATTTCAAGTTTAAGCAGCCATGCTTCAGGTGAGGCCTAATAATTTGTGACTGCAAATACTGACAGATCTGTAGGTGGAAGACTGTTTAAATACAAATAATACTAATATTAACCATGCAAATCAACAGTGCCATGATTGTCATATTTACAATCGTTCTTACAGATTTGGCTGTCATGAATGTAAACACCCATATCTTACACGACTTAATTGCTCTTCTCAAAGTGTCAGAAGCTATTTTTCTTTTGGTATTTTCCTTTTTCTTTGAGAGAGCTTCTGCTTTAATTCTTTTCCTAAGGAGAATTATTTTTACATGTACTTTCATGAGAATTGCAATGGAGCAGAGAATGAATTTATCTGTGTCTATCAAACTAACAATTTTTATGCTCAGTTCACCATTATTAACCTTTTTTAATGTGTATAAGCTTAGTTTTGCATTTACCCAATCTTTCTTGGTTTTCTTCTTTCTCTGCTTCTCTCTTTCAATATGGATAAATCACCAATATGACATAAATAATACCAACCTTGTTAATGGCAAACTGCATATATTGTTTCATACTCTTCAGAAACAAGTATTCATACCTTGCCTCTCTGGTAGAAGGTTATAATTTACAAAATGTTTCTAAAAGTAGAGTCTTTACTGATACTGTCAGAATGCTCTCTCCATGTGACAATCCCATTCCATCCACCCCCCGCCTCTCCACCAGCTGCTGTTCCCACATCTTTCAAGAAATCTTTTGACTTCAAATGCCCCCTAAGAGGACTCCAGTTTTCCAAGATCTTACCATTCATTTTCAAGATTCTCTCGCAAAAAATTCAGTGAGGAATTCATCAGTGTATCAGAAAAAAAGCATATACTACCTGGATTCAGAAAGGATTTCAGCATGCAATTAAGGAAAAAATTCTATTCCCTCTTCTTCCCCTCAGCAGATGTGCGCAATGAAGGCAAGCGAGAGCACGAGGGGGAAGAAAACTGCTAAGGTTATGCGTAAGAAATATTTAAGGACTCATCCCTTTTTCTCCTTCCCTATTCTACTATGTTGAGCTGATCTGGAGGAAGAAAACAAACAAAGGACATGAGTCACCATAATGCAAGTATGTCAGAACATTACATGTTTTACTAAGACATCTGACTGGAAAAGAGGATGCTTTGAAGGTTTTAGGACATTTCAGATCAAATACAAAGATTACTGTTTTGAAGTTTCACTTTTATTGGATAACATTTTGACCTTTGAGAGAATTCTGCTCAATGCTGATAACCCCCATTTGCTTAGAGGAGCAGATGGCATTCATACAGGACTCTGCTTGTCCTGTATCAGTGGATGCACTGGTGAACTACTGCTCAGCACCCCAGAAATTTATTTAAGTATCTCTTCCGAGTTTTAACTGTAGCTCACAATGCACTTTCACTGTTCTCATATCATGCCTATTCCTTCCTATAAATTAACATATTCTTCCCCACAGAAAACCACTAGTTAATCTAGCTAAAGGGTAATAAGAGCACAATAGAAATAGGGTGCCAAATAATACTTTGAACATATTCATATGGTCCAACAGACACTTTCAACATACGTTCTCTCCAAAAGCTACAGAAAACCTTCATTTTATATCTCTGCGCATGTGTTTCCTTCAACCTGCCTAGTCCGAAGAAAAAATGAACACCAGTTCATCTCTAACACAAATGACAAATCAAATAACAATATCCTAAGACCGAAGCCCACAGAAGTCTGCTGCTTTTTCTCTACAAGACCTTCGTCTTCTTTTTGAAATTTTTCCTCTACCCAAGTTTCACATTTTATAAATTGTGACAGGATCTGCAGGTCCAGCGTATGATCTGCTTTTCGTGCTATCAGACAGTGCACTTCAGTCATACCTCTGAATTTCTAGGTCCCAGAGTGCTTTTAAAAAAAATCCTGTTGCCCCATTTAGAGTAAAATCAATTATTGGATAATTGATAGCAATAAGAGAAAATTCTAACTAGAATCCCCACCATTTTACTAGTTCCTAATCTCAGCTAAAACCTTTTTTAATTTCCATCATTTATTTGGTAAAAATAGTAGCAAATTCCATTAAAATAGTAGCAAATTCCATAGTGGCTAAATAGACATGTACGTGGGAAGATCTGTGCCTGCAATTTAATTAAGGATGCAGTGTCCATTTAACTTTGGTGCTGTGTCCATTAAGAGCAGAGGCTAACCTTATTAGAATCTCAGTTGAACAATGCTTACGAAATAACACTAAGTACTTAAAGGAGCATAACCATTGCTCACAGAGTAGAACAGACCTGCAGGGATTTGAACATCTAATTTGAGTGTGGTTAGATACTGCATCTGAGGTTCAGATACTGATGTAATGACTTCTATTTCTTTGCACTATGAAATATCCTTCTGCAGCTCTAAAATATCTTGCCCATATCTAAAAAATAAAAAAAGCCTCACATAATTTCCAGAAGTGTCTACCGTAGATAATCAATAGTAGCAGTGAAAAGACAATATGGGAACTAGTGTCACAGAAATTAAAAAGCAGGAATGCTTTGCACAGATTTTATATTACTCAGATAATATGAAAAACCATTATGCAATTCAAAATACTTGCTACCTCTAATGGCCTACACTGACCAGGGTCAAATGATAAAGCTATGTATTTTTAAGTGATTTATTCTTACTACTTAATTTATCCTCATTAGAGTAACAGCTAAAAACCCGATTAAGGATCAAGAATGAAAAGACACAAATTACAGATCATTCTACTTACACAATTGCAAATGTGATAAAAATATCCTCTGTGCGCATGTGTGTAAAGAAACATCAAGTTTTGCTTCAAACCAGTATTTATAGTGTTAATTCCCACCTTTCTACCTAAAAATTAAACAGAGGACTTCCCAAAAATTTCTATGCCCCCAGGAGGTAGTGTCTAAAAAGGCTAATACTGTCAACTTTCAGCCCTAACAGGAAATTTAGAAGGCATTTCAATGAAGTATCTTCACAGAATCAAGAAATATGCTGAATAAATTAAAAATCTAAGTATTGTCCATTACCTTTTATTTAACAACTACTTGTAATGTGTGCATTAGAGATGCCTATACTACAATAAAAGCATCTTTAAATTTCTACGCATCTTGTTTCTACTGTGAGGTATATTATTTTCATAAAATCATTCCTGCATCTTGTATTGTTTCACTTGCGCAAAACACTCGTACATGCTACAGTCACAGTTCCTAAGTGTTTCCATAACACAAAATTCAAGATTACAAGCTGTCCTGGGTTCAGCAGTAGCCGTCATTTTTCTCCTTCTTGGTAGCTGGTGCGGTGCTGTGTTTTGACTTTCATCCTGGGAACAGAACTGATAACAGCGATGTTTTGGTTTGGCCAAGGACTTTGTGAGCCTCATGCTCTGCCAGGGAGGAGGGGAAGCCGGGAGGAAGCAGAGACAGGACACCTGACCCAAACTGACCAAAGAGGTATTCCATACCACAGCACGTCATGCCCAGTAGGTAACTGAGAGTTACCCGGAAGGGCTGGGAGACTGCAAGGTTGGAGGAGGTATTGGTCAGTGCTTGGTTGGGCTGGGGTGGGCAAGTTATCGGTCGGCGGGTGGTGAGGTGCTGTATTCTCTTCCCTTGTTATTTCCTTTATCATCATTATCATTGGTGGTAGCGGTGTTGATTTGTGTTATACCTTAGTTACTAAACTGTTCTTATCTCAACCCATGGGAGTTGCATTCTTCTTGTTTCTCCTCTCCAGGAGTAGGGGGAGGGAAAGAAGGGGGGGAGTGTGTGAACAAGTTGCCTGACTGGGTTTAAACCACAACACAAGCAAAAATTAAAACCAAAATTAATGAGCTATTGCTCTCTTAATGAGGTCATACAAAAGATACAGCACTGTGTGCAAAGCATCAGTAAATGCTGTGAATTAAGGTGATTTAGTTTGAGCTACTATGAAAGCACTTAAAATCAAGTACGTGTTTCCAGGAAAAAAAAGCACTATTACCTAAAGCAGCTTGAGGTACTCTCCATATCTTGAAACCGTGCCTCATGAAGGAATTAAAATACAGTATTTTCTGAAGTATTCACAGAGGGATCAACACAAATGTTTAGCTGTCATTACACTGTAACAAACTACTTCAGATAAATGATGGCACATTAGCAGAAAGGCTAATGCAATTAGACTGATACCATTTTAACTAGATACAGATACTCAGCCCCTTCCAGACCTGGAACATCACCCTAATTACCCTGTATGATTGACTGACGGCTTGGCTTTGCAAACGAAGATTGGGAAGGGCTTTACCACTCTTGCTACAAGCACGACAACCAATGGCACGTGGGATATGCAAAACTGGTGGGAAAAGAGGCAGCTTAAGCCATCAGGAAGCATCCGACCAGGACTGACATCTCCTGGGCAGCCACGACCGACACATGGCCTGGTCCACCCACATGCAACATTGGATCTGCAGCTTCCCACGCAACTTGTCACCTGCCGTTTCGACCCTCACCTGTCCATACAGACAAGTGAGAGTAAGCCCTTCCAGCGTGCGCAGTGGATTTTTTAAGTGAGGGCAGCGTGCGCAGAGCTGGCCTCACCATTTACACCTGAGGTTTAATTGCCATGGCCTAGCTAGCTAGGACAGTGACAACAAAGTCCTCGGGTCGTAGGTTTTGTAAGAGTGTCCTTCTCTTAGATGGAAGACCTTACAAGGCTAGACGAGCTCAATCTGTCCAGGTTTGAAAACAGGAGTTCACAAATAGTAAGATAATGACTTTTCAGGGTAACCCAAATTCTCTGACTAGAGCATGGCATTAGGAAATTTTGTAAGTAAGATGCTAGTTAATTTACATTTTTACTGTAAAAGACTATTACAGACTCTATAGCATTATGTAATCTTTGATCTGGAACAAGAACTTCAGAACTCTTAGGCTTACCTAAAAGACCAATTTATGTTGGTTTTGTATACTAGGACAGGATTCAAAGATGAACATTTAATTATGTGCATGATTAGTTACTACAAGTATAACATGTTTGTATCTATACATACGAGGTTTTGTAACCAAACTCAACAACTGGGCTAATATTAAAAACTTATGTCTGCATAAAAATAAAGATATCCTGTAGAAAGCTGCTAAAGTCACTGACCCATATGTCTCTCCCACTTGCCTTTAAGGCACTAAAATACACATATGCATTTAGGCCTTGCTGAATAAATGCAAGGATACTAATGCAATTTGAGGTTTTAGAATATCACAAATTCTAATATGTAGCAAGATTATCACATTCTGAGATAAAATTTACATTTTATAATAGGAAAACAAATTACATTTATAGCAAATAAACTGTCTTAACTGCAGTGACATTTTCAATTAAACAATAATCCTAACAAAGAACATGGGGGAGGACAGGAATCAAACTCCTGCTCTACGGAGAGTGAAATCTGAAATAAACTACAGTTAAAATAAAAAATGAGTTTTACATGAATCATAAAAGAAAAAATCCCTCTCAACAAAGAAGTTGTTTACCTTCATAAACTCCTGCATATCAGGATACTTAAATTTTATTTGATCGCTAAATCTATGTACTTCCAGAAATGTTTTCTGCAGTTCAGTTATAGTGAAGATTATATTGCTACTGAGTTTATTTCTCGGTATGTAACACCAATCTGGGCTGAAGTATGACAGATTTATGTCTACATGCTTTGACAAAAAAAAAAAAAAAAATTGCAAGCATTTTATTGCAACATTTAAGAAACTCAATGTGTTACAATGGAGAGGAGGGCTCAACATTTTAAGCCTTATCTAAGGAGCATATGTATATTTCCAGCGACTTCGTTTAAGATGCAATACACAATCCACTGGATTTTCTTCTCAAAAACAAATACCTCCTATGCAAGCCCTAACTATAGCTCATAGGCACGTTTAAGCAAAACAAAGACAGATTTACTGAGAAGACATTTGTGACAACAGAAATTGATACTTTGTTACTATGAAAAAGCAGACATTTACAAAGGAATTACCACATATTATTTCAGTGTCTTTCAGCCTATGATTGCCACACAATGACACACAACATATAATCGTTGCTTGGTGATCTACAGGATATAAATTGGCACTCTCTGTTCAGCTCATGAACAGGACAGTTGTCTTCCTCACAGAAAACAACAGTACCACTAGCAATAACAGAAAACATCTACACAGAAAATCTGAATGCTGAATAGAAAAAGATATTCTGAAGTATTCTCTCAAGGAGATTTTCTACTCATCAGAGTCTGATGAAGCACCACTGTTTTGTAGCTTTGGTACTATTATAAGCAATACACTTGCATCACTGGAAGTGTTCAAGGTCAAACTGGATGGGGCTTTGAGACACCTGGTCTTCTATTGAAAGATGGCCCTGTCCATGGCAGGGGGGTTGTACTGTGTAATATTTAAAAGTCCCTTCCAACCCAAACCATTTGATGATTCTATGATTTCAAAAACAGCAATCCAATCTTCACATCCCAACTTTGCTCAGTAAAACATTTCAGACACAAAATTCCAGGCTTAATCTTTGCCTTGTGGCATCATTCTGACATCAGTTTTAATGACATAAATTATTCCTTTTTCCTTTTTTTTTTTTTAAATTCCAACAGAGAGGTTCTGTGATTCTATTATTTCACAGACTGTGACCTTGATCATGTAGGAAATATGCAGGAACCGCTACATACCTGAAACAGGGACATGCACATTTCCAAGCAAAATTCTGTTCAGCTTCTGCAGGCCTAACTGTAAGGTTGTACTATACTGCAGCTAAGAAGGGGCATGTTCAACATAAAAAATCTCCTGAAACTCTGTTTGCCAAGTGAGAAGACTGTATAAAAACAATTTTTATATTCAATCATTTTTAGAAGTGAAGGGGACTTGTTCAGATTTTTAAAACTGGCTTTTCATTAGTAATGGGAGTGCTTTTTCAGTAACAAATGCCACAAATGAGGAAAATTAAGGTCAATATTGGACAAAACTCACCTCAAAAATTTGAAAGTAACACATATTACGACTCATGAAATTGTCAAGTTTAGGCAAAACTGTATTACTATTCATAGCATTATAGTTCTTTAAACTACAGACCAACTCATCACAAAAATCACCATCACTGTCTGCAATCAGCAATCATATGATCAAAGTCAAGACCTCAATGAAGGACTGATTTGGCATAAAGGTTAAAGCTAGGATTAAGGACACAGAGAAACTAATTCTACTGTATGCACAGCAGTGTCATGCAAAGAAATGAAAGACCACAGTTTTCTTCTCCAGGGGTGTTTCACACAGTACAATATACTTCAAAAGTAATAACAATAGACTCCTGCATATTTACATTTAAAAACCAAAACACCTTGAAATCCTAGCACCTGAAGAGTAGTTAATCTCTAGTATTAGGTATATAGCAGTATCTGAAGTATGTTGTGAGTAGTCATTACAGTCCTATGAAATGAACACTTATGCACCCCTATATTCTTCAAACAAAAAGCTTGTAAGTGGGTTACTGTCGGTGCTACCAAAGGTAAACAGCTCTATTTTGTACAATGAAAGTAGTTAGACTAATGTTATATCTGGCTTAAAGAAATCTGTCACTTTTTTTCAAAAAAATACACCTAATAGCATCGAGTCAAGTGTCATTCTTCAAGATGATAAACCTCACCTGGGCATCTTCATCCTTAAGTGCATCTTCTGAGTCTGTTATCAATATGCTCTATTTCCACAGACTGCCATCAAAGTACCAAAACGATATACATATATATATATACTGAACAATCCTAGTATAAAATAGTATTTCTTATCGCATTCATGCAGTTTGCTCATTCCTTAGTGCCTTGCTTTTCTTCTCATTTCTCCTGTGGTGTTAGGCCTTTTTTCCTTCTCCTCCTTTTAACATTTCGAAATAAATTAAAAGAAAGTAACAATCCCAAAAAGCTCATGCCAGTTGGCAAGGAAATTAAAAATCACAGGTTCAAAAGTACTTTCCTAGTTCATGAAAACATCTCTAATGAGGCTGATGAAAATATGAATTGCTCCTAATGAGCTCAAAATTGCACATATTTCCTGTAGTTTAATTTTGTAAACCTTCACAGATACTTTGTGTTATGCTTTATTATAAAACAAAAAGTGGCCACAAGGCTATGATAACCAATTTGTGAGATTGAAGTACTCGACTTGAATAATTTCATTAACTTCTAAGTCATGAGTCAAAGTTAGCATAAAATACAACTCTTTTGCAATTCATAGAGGGTCTTACTCTTCAGTGATTTCCAACATTTTTGAGTCATTTGCACCTGGGAATAACAACACTGTGATTCCTGGCTATAACACTCACTTGCACAGCTAATGAAACGATACTGTGCAGAAAAACCATGAAGAATAAGGCCCTAACAACTACCGCATATGTACCATGGGCTTCTGCTATGACACAGGAGAGCAAATACAGCTTCAATAGTCAGTTTAAGCTGCAGTCTCCATAAATACATGCTAACCAGTTTTGGAACAGGATGAAACAAAGCCAGAGCAAACACTTCAGCCAGTCTCTATGAAGAGACTTTAGAATGGCCAAGAATGCACTAGGTCACATGAGAAGTACGTGCCATTAAACCACAGACAGAAAATGGAAAGAAATTGTGAGAGAATTTTTAAAAGTTTCAAGTCATTTCTAGCCTATATTCAGTTGCAACTAACTGCCACAAATCTGTGCATAATGCAGGTAACATGGGGGAAGACAAGGTGATTAAAAAACATCTTCTTTCCGGGTGTCCTGGGTTCAGCAGTAGCAGTCATTTTTCTCCTCCTTGGTAGCTGGTGCAGTGCAGTGTTTTGACTTTCAGCTCGGGAACAGAGCTGATAACAAGGATGTTTTGGTTTGGCCAAGGACTTTGTGAGCCTCATGCTCTGCCAGAGAGGAGGGGAAGCCAGGAGGAAGCAGAGACAGGACACCTGACCCAAACTGACCAAAGAGGTATTCCATACCACAGGACGTCATGCCCAGGATGTAACTAGGAGTTAGCCGGAAGGGCTGTGAGACTGCAGGGTTGGAGGAGGTATCGGTCGGAGCTTGGTCGGGCTTGGGGGGCGAGTTATCGGTCAGCTGGTGCTGAGGTGTTGTATTCTGTTCCCTTGTTATTTCCTTTATCATTATTATCATTGGTGGTAGCAGTAGTGATTTGTGTTATACCTTAGTTACTAAACTGTTCTTATCTCAACCTGTGGGAGTTGCATTCTTTTCGAGTCTCCTCTCCGTCCCTCTGGGAGTAGGGGGAGGGAAAGAAGGGGGGGGGGGGGGGTGAGTGAACGAGTTACCTGACTGGGTTTAAACTACGACAGTTCTTTTTGGCGCCCAAAGTGAGGCACGAAGGGTTGAGATAACGACAGATTTGACTGGATTAATAGTCACTCGTCGCAATGCTAATTTACTGGCTCTCAGAGTTGTTCTTGTTGATATCACAGCTTCAGACCGTCGTAACTTACTTAGAGCCGGTATTTGCTGTGTTAGTGTTTATCAAGTGTGGGGCCTGGGCTAAGGTTCTTGTCTCACTGTGCTTTATGGCAATGGCTTGTAATACGGGCGGGCTCCAGCAGCAGGGCGGGACGGACGTGGCCGTGGACTTGTACCTGGCCGTCCGGCTGCTCTTCACCATCCTGGCCCTCACCCTGCTCTCCATCTTCGTGAGGCTGCGGGGAGCTGAGGGGGAGCGGCCCCGGGAGCCGGCGGCAGCCGAACCGGCCCGGGAGAGCGGCCCCGGGGACCGAGCGGCGGCGGAAGCGGGGCCGGAGGCCGCCAGGGGACGGCTGCCGGTGGAGGAGGTCGGGGAGGTCGAGGAGCAGAAGGAAGCGGCTGCCGAGCAGCGGGAAAAGGCGGCGGAGGAGCCGAGCCCCGCGACGGCCGAGAGCATGCCCCGGAAGCCGCCTGCCGAGCCCCAGGAGGATGCAGGAGACCACGCAGCATTTCCCAGCAGGGCAGAGGAGGAAGATCTGGGCTCAGGAAAAGAGAAGCTGGCGGTGGGAGAGCCGGCAAGCACAGCAGCTACACCAGCCCCAGTGACAAGTACAGCAGCATCGTTTGAGAGTTCTGAAGGTTTTGAATGGCCTTTGGGTATCCTTGGGACCTGCCTGCTGATTGTGATGGGGATCAGCATGTTGGCACACATACAGACTGTGTTTTACCCACAACCATTTTGTCTGATCTCAAAAGTTAAGCAGAGTCAGGTTTGGGTCTTGTCTGGGATTAGACGACAATATAGGGGGACCAAGAGGTTTTCCCCAAGGCTGGACAGTCATGAGTGGCAGGGTGTGTGGGACAGTATGGGCAAGTATCTAGTCCACTGGGCCCCTCCAGTGCTTTGGAAGCGTCGGAGATGGAAGGCAGCTGTATGGAGTCCCCAGCAACAAGCTGCAGAAACTGCTGAAGGGGACAGTGAATTATTTTAAGCCTGGTGGGCCCATGGCACTTCAGGCCATCAGAGCAGAGATGCAACATAGAGATGGACTCATGATCGAGGGGTGGACTTAGCAATGGACACTATTGCCCAGGTTATTCACGAGTGTGAACACTGCACACAGTCTCTCCTGCTCTGGAAGACTGTTACAAGAGATGGAGCCTGACATGGACCAGATGGACTCAGCAGCTTTATAGGGACTGGTCCATGCACTAAGATAAGAGTGCACTAAGATAAGAGTGATGGTATATTGAAAATGTGGGATCTGAGCACGACGTGAATGGTATGGAATAAGGGGTGGATAATGTCCTGGGTTCAGCAGTAGCAGTCATTTTTCTCCTCCTTGGTAGCTGGTGCAGTGCAGTGTTTTGACTTTCAGCTCGGGAACAGAGCTGACAGCGATGTTTTGGTTTGGCCAAGGACTTTGTGAGCCTCATGCTCTGCCAGGGAGGAGGGGAAGCCAGGAGGAAGCAGAGACAGGACACCTGACCCAAACTGACCAAAGAGGTATTCCATACCACAGGACGTCATGCCCAGGATGTAACTGGGACTTAGCCGGAAGGGCTGTGAGACTGCAGGGTTGGAGGAGGTATCGGTCGGAGCTTGGTCGGGCTTGGGGGGCGAGTTATCGGTCAGCTGGTGCTGAGGTGTTGTATTCTGTTCCCTTGTTATTTCCTTTATCATTATTATCATTGGTGGTAGCAGTAGTGATTTGTGTTATACCTTAGTTACTAAACTGTTCTTCTCTCAACCCGTGGGAGTTGCATTCTTTTCGATTCTTCTCTCCGTCCCTCTGGGAGTAGGGGGAGGGAAAGAAGTGGGGGGGGGGGGGTGAGTGAACGAGTTACCTGACTGGGTTTAAACTACGACACCTGGACTGTATCATCTCCCCCACGGAACAGGGAAATCACAAAAAGAACCCCTACACTAACCTGCCCAACTTCTAGGTAGACTATGCTGTCTCTTCTATGGGAAAGTGAAGTCATGTCACTAACAAAACTGCACATATGTGATTGGAAGTGTTTTGGTATCAAAAATCATTCCGTGTCCACACTGCTCTTTGGTTTTAAACCACAGCACTGAAAAGATCACTGCTTTACCACATGCCTAAAAGTTTGGGTTTTTTTTTTATTATAGCAAAGAACTTCATCTTCTCACCAGTTCTACTTAATACTTACACAATTCAAGCTTCTAACTACGTTGCACTAAAAAGATGATTGTACACACTGATCACTGAAGAGTTCTATCTATACAGCAACATCAGACTGCAGTACAGAACAGCCTAACAGAAAGAAACTTCGCTACTGAACATCAGAGCGTACTCACGTTCATCTTGCAAGCACCTAAAGGAACCGTATGCAGTTTTGTAAGGAGAAGAATGAAAAGGAAAAACTATATTTACAATAAACTCCCTAAAACTTTGAAGGATAATTACGTGCATATGTTAAACATATTTTAGTAAACTGACAATTACAATTTACATTTAGTTTATGAAAACTTGAAAAGTAAACTAAAATCTAACTATTTAACAAGAAAAAGCAATTACTCCTCATACTACTCCACAGGTCACTCAATCCACCTTGTTCATTTGGATGCATTTCTCTTCACTTGCACAAGTCTCTTTGGTTGCATTCCACCTGGCAAGTAACATACTCCTGCCCAGCTCATTTTTGCACTTCTCTCCAAACTGCTCTTGGACTTCTGCCTGTGATGTACTCATCTTTCTCACACACTACATTTGCTGTTCAGCTTGCTGTATGTCTATTCTGAGCTGATGCAGAGCAAGGAGCTTTTAGCACAATGCACAGCAGCAGGACCGAGATTTCACTACTAAATATACCTTAATGAACAGGATCTGCAATTCAGACTGTGTTCCTAAACAAATATTAACCCATTTCACAGATGCCTTTAGGAAGTATGGCAGCTGGGGCCAACATTCATGTATATACAACAACAGATAAGCAAGTAACAACATGCAGTGGGAGAAAAGAATGTTCCTATCTTCCTCTAACCACTGCTGTTTGCTCCCACTCTCTTTCTCCATGCTGGGAGCTGAAATAAGCTTCCCTGTAACAATGTAATCTCAGAGGACAATTTACTCATAGGATCAGGATCTTTCTTTTCTGTTTTGTTAATATCCACCACTGCTACAAGACCCAGGCGCAGGTAACTTCCGTTTCTCTCTCTTCCCTATACCTGCAAGATACATCCGTTTTTTGACAATGTGACCTCAAGTTTTGTGACCTAAGTAGCAGGGGAAGCCAAGTACCCTGGAGGCAATTAGCAGCAGTTCAAGAAGCAGCCTAATTGTGGCATCCAGTTTAGATGAACTTGAGTAAATCACTATGCAATCCTGGTCACAGTGTCCAGCTACTCAGCTATTCATGCACTTCTTCCAAACGTATGGAAGCCTAAGTATAAGATCTACTCTCACAAACTGAAAAGACTGTCCTCTGTCCTTTCATTTCTGACTCCAGATTTGTTCATTAATAGTTTTCCCATGAAAATACCACCACCAGCTCTGCTTAGCATTAACAGAGCATGCTGTTGACATTCTAGAAATGACAATGTATTTATAAATAATGTAGTGGTAATCCAATCACTTTTTGCTGTGGGAATGGACTCACTAAGGTGGTCCTTTTATACTCCCAGTTTTTATGCTAGAATTTTTAGGAGTATATCCCTAATATGCTATTTTAAAGTTCTGTTTATGCCCTCCAAACAAAACCACCCACGTAAGGAGAATTTCTACTGAAATTGTGCTCTTGACAGCCATTTGCAGATTTCCACAGAACACCAAGGAGTCCTGACTGAACATCAGCCAAACAAGTTCAATATTTTACATCCAAGGACGTGCAATCATACGTTACATGTCTTAGTAAAGCCTTCATGGACATACTGTTTCTCAAAGCTTGAAGGTACTTTGAAATCTACCACTTTTTTTTTCCTAATATAGTTTATAAACTTCATTTTAGATTTCTAATAAATAAATTACGTAAAAAAAAATCACAAGAGGTTTCGTAATTTCATGCTTCCTTCAGCAAGAGAAAGGGGGAGCATAAAAAAGGAAATCACAGTTTCTGTGACATCTTCTGCTAAATAAAACTTTTCATTTAGGCAAAAGAAGCATAAATAGACTAATAGTTTCAAACATTCACAACAGCATTAAAATGGCTTTTAAGTAGATTTGCTGATAGTGAAAGAAAGCAGCAGCCTAGGACAATATGCATATGGCTTCTTTTTTAAGACCAGTTATATTCCTTAATTGGTTTCAGGAAATATCTGACTACTGAATCCTATAGAATGTGCATGTGGCCTTTAAAAATCGTTGTAAATGAGAACTGCTGGCAGAACAATTAGCATTTAAAAGCTAGAATGACCTTAAATCTGTGCATCATTGTGATACGTTTGGACTTTAATATCAAGTGCAGAACCAAAAAATACCTTAGTTGCCAAGATAAAGAGCTCCCAGCACCAACAAAAGGATATTGAATAACAGGGCAAAGCGTGTGCAATGAATCATAAAGGACAAACTTTTATGATTATGTTTGATTTGTGTTGACTTAGCAACCAAGTAGAAGGGCCTTCCTGGGCAATGAGCATGTAAAAGCAAGAGAAAAATCTTCTGTGCCTGATAAAACACAGATGCACTACATTGGAGAACTGGCCTAAATTATTTATCCCTATAATGAATTTCAAGTTTCAGAAGATAATAAACTGCATAAATTTTGTTTGCAAGGAATCACTGGGTAACTTTAACTGCCTAACTATACTGCAAATCAAATATCATCTAAACAAAATAAACTGAATACTTCAGTCTTTATGTGTAACATGTATGTACCATGATTATATGCATGGTGCAATTTTCTTTTAAATATTTGTACGCATTGCACACATATAATTCATGCATTCTTCTATCTCTAGAAATGACAGCACTGGATTGGGGTTGGGAGTGTGATGTGCCACAGCTGCTGATCTTACTAAAAAGAACAATTCTTAAATCAAAAGATAAACATGTTATTAGCTGAGTATGCAACTGAAACTCAACAATAAACTACAAGCTTCCCCTACTTGTAAGTGAGGTGGTTTTTGTTGTTTTGGTTTGGCTTTGGGTTTTCTTTCCTAATTTGAAGCATTTCATTCAGTCATTGCTCTAGCTCTCATTCTCCATACTACTCAAAATTACTCGCATACTCCAAATTGCTAAAAAAAAATAAAATACAAATTTATTTCTATATAGAAAATACTGCTGCCATTTACCTACATTGTAATAAATACAACTGAGTTAAATCTTTAGAATTATACCAAACATAGATGGCATTTCAAGTATCATTTACTATTTGCATGAACAATTCATTCAGATCCTGTTTCCTCAAAGACAGTGCTATATAACCAAGTACTCAATACATTAGTCACTACTAGTATTAGTAGTAGTTCTGCAGAAGTAGCATCTGGAAAACCAACTGATGGCAAAAAATCTCACTGTACACTGGTCATCCTACAAATAAGATACTACAGTGAATGCTATTGCTTGACATCAGTGAGATTTAGTAATCTACTGTTCTTCAAAAAATAGGCTTATCAACATTTCAGAGTGTTTTACACAGATTCCCTAGCATAGTTTTGCTCTACTTATGGCAAATGCATTACCTTGTCAGTTTTGCACTTTCTTTTTGGAATAAGTTTGCGATGTGCACATTGCTAGATAGAAGACTATTTAAATCAGATGTTAAGCCACATTAAGTAATTTACGCACTCATGCCAGGTGCTCCAATATAGATATTTGAGATAGCAATTTTCTTAATATAGCTTACGCAAATAATTAAAATTTAAAGAACAGTAGGTACATAAGTAACAGCTCATCATTCAAGAAATGACAGTTCCATTTAAATATAGATCTTCCAGGAGGTATGGGACTGTACAGAGATTCAGAATATTAAGGTATTCAGTATCTCACAGGGATGTCAACCGCCAAACTAGACACCAGTCTGACACACACTCAAAAATACTGAGTGTAAAGCCTTAAGAGACCACGGTTACATTCCTCCACCACACATCCAGCAAACCCAGACCTCCTACCAAATTTCTTCTGTGTTCTGACTACTTTTACCAGCATGTGTCTAATAATGTTTTATACCAATAACCTTTAAACATCAGAATGTGCCGTGTTTCATACAGGAACTTTCAGCTACAAAAACTCTTCACGCTGGGTTCATAAAATGTGACTGTCCCATAAGGCTGTATCAATTTTGGATGCTCAACTTCAAAAGAAAATCCCAAAGTTTTGAAATACTCAGCAAGTTACATATTCTTATTAGTATAATTAGTATAATCACATTGTATGTGTATATACTCATACAATAGCAATGAAGCTGGTGATGGGTCTACTGCACAAGCCTTATGAGGAGCGGCTGAGAGAACTGGGCTTGCTCAGTGCAAAGAAAAGGAGGCTCGAGGAGGACCTTACTACACAACTACCTGAAAGGAGGCTGTATAGAGGCGGGTGCTGGTCTCTTCTCCAGAATAACAAATGACAGAAGAGGAAATGGCCTTAAATTGCACCAGGGGAGGTTCAGATTAGATATTAGGAAAAATTCCTTCATCGCAAGAGTTGTCCAAGCACTGGAAGAGCCTGTCCAGGGAGGTGCTGGAGTCACCACCAAGGAGGTATTCATAGAATGTGTAGACGTGGCACTTAGGAACATTGTTTAATAGTGGACTTGGCAGTGCTGGGTTAATGACTGGACTTGATGATCCTAAAGGTGCTTTCCAACCTAAATGAATTTAGTGTTAGAATGACATGTTTAGTATACTGGAATAACTATGTGTGCACATACATGCACATAAAAAATAAAAATGGCAACAAAGCAAACTAAGAGAGGATTCTGGAGAGGAGGTGAAACCATCCAGAGAATGTGCAACCTATAAAGAACCCTGACAATTATACTTGTCCTGAAAGCAGAAAAAGTACAGGATGCAGCTGCCTATGCTTCTCTCATTCCTCAGAGTTCTTGAAACTTCCTCTTTGCAAACTGGTAAGCCTCCCTTCAGTACAGCTGGTCAAGCATGGGCAGAAAGGGTTAGCTAGAATTATTCTTCCTGTAGTTGGGACAGGAGTGATATTTCTTCTATTGCCTTTCAAAGGTTCTCTCACCTTCATAATAGTTATCTGACACTGAGTAATACAGCACAGACTGCAACTGGTTACATGCTAGAATTACATGTCAGAGCGGGTGATATAATTCTGAAACAGTCTGCATGCTCTGCAATTGCATGGGAAGATAACTGAATGGTGGTATTAGGTTACATTTATTTCCACTGATCTTACCAAACAACATTTAGAACAAGGAATACCTGATGAAACTTAACACACATGATTTGCAAGGGATAAAGCAAAGTGTGACACAACATTGGACTACTCATTTTACAAAGTGCAGTTAAATACTTTCAACTAGAATGACCAAAATCAAGGTTTTGTTCTGATCCTTAAATGTTCCGATTTCAGTGGAAAGAAAAATTCTGATTTTTAATGTTGCATTCACTTAGCTTTCAAAATCTGATCCATATTATGCTCCATGTGTGCTAACATGAGTAGTGTGGCAATCAATTCCATTTAGTACACAGAATTGATAGAAGTAATTTCATTACTTATTAATATTGAAAAAGTGCTGGGATGAAATTTTCCTTACAAAGGCCTTTTAGCAAGACCTACTTTTATTACCACTTAATATACTATATGGGAACCTTCTATAGAGAAAGAGGTAGCAGCACCTACTGCAGCATACATCATTGAAATCCCTCTTGGTCTCAGCTGCTCACAAAAAAAAAAAAAAAAAGAGGTGTGAAAGAGATCCCCTTTTCTTATCCTAAGTTCTTTAATTTTTAGAGCTTTGCAATGTGAAAAATCAAATTTTAAAATTTCACCTGCAAATTCATATGCAGCCGATGTAAGCTGACAGATATGATTTACAATAGCGAATTTGTCTCAATCCTCTCCTTCATAGAGTCTGCCAGTAACATAAAGCCCAGGCCTAAGCTCATTATTAAAATAAAGAGACTTCATATCTATTAAAAAAAAAAAAAAGTATGCTGGATAACTGTGGATGCTTTATCAAAAAATTATATAGCTGTGACAATGTTAAATTATGTGATAACTATTTTTATTTTCTCATTTAGTTATTCTTTGAGAAGTTCTGGCAGCTATTTCATTAAAAATTCCTATCACTATATAGAATTTTACTACACAAAGTCACATTGAAGTGAAAGATACATGCACCATTGAGTTTAATACAACTTTGCATAATATGAATACTATGGAGCTATATTTTATATATATATACAGTAATATATTGCAATGAACTATATTCTAAGGCAGGAAAAACAGACTTAAACATACAATGTTTATGTGGTGAAAAGGCCAACATTCAAAGACCAAAGGCCTAAAAGCTGTACTCCTCAAAATAAAAACCTGCAATAACTTACTGTATTTTAGAAAACAGATTAATTTCCTCACTTTCCCTTAACCCTGGCACTTTTAACTAAACATCATTTCTTCCTTACAGCTCGCAGCGAGGCCCTATTCCTATGCTGACAATCTCAATAGAGGATGGAGTACCCTATTTGCATGTAGTACAACAAAACAGAAACAGCTCTGCCTGGCTGAAGGTCAGTTCAGCCACTGCACTGCATCATCGCTGTCTTTAGAAACAAGAAAGAAGTGCAACTCAGTTTTTCTGGCCAAAGTTTCAGATAATGTTTTACAAGTGAGTGATCCAGCACTTCACTCAGAGGTAAAATATTATTTCTTGATGAAGAAAGATATTAAGAGAAAACATGTGAGCTAAACTATTCTTCCCCAACCTTAGGCATGTGTTCATGTGCATTGTTTTATTCTGCAGTGTACTTCTCTAAGAAAAAAGCCCTAGAAATTTAACACTGTATGTGTGATGCATTTGTGAATCTGCCAGTCATTTGGACTCCGCTGCATTTTCTCAGATGACTAATTACCACTAGAGTACCTCCCAGGGAGTTTAGCTAGTTGTAAATTAAACTGTACAGCCTTATTACACTAATTGAAGTAGAAATGAAAAAAAAAACAAAAACAAAATGCCACAACAAAAACAAATACCTTAAAGTTCTTGTTGAAAGAAACATTGTTCTAGAAATTCCTATAATTTGTCACAATTTTCTTAACTGTTTCTTTCTCTCCCCTTCCCCGCCCCCCCTTTTTTTTTTTTGCTCTTCCCCCTCCTTCCACAGCATTCTTCTCCATTCTGATGTCCACCAAACACACAGATAAAATCTGTTTAAGGTTTAAAAGAATTAAATGCTCTATATATAGCTAATGAGGACCCAATCCTGTTTTCCTAACAAATAAGCTATCGGAAGCTTTCAGATGCTCAGACTTTCCAAACTCACCCTTTGCAAATACAATCCCACCAAGCCTGGTCTCATCTATAATCACCTTGGATAAACAGGCAGTTGCTTTGGACATTTCCAAGGAAAAGATTTTTCTGCCTGAAAAAGAGCATCTCCAGGACAATAATACACAATATCCTGGGCTTTCAGAATGACAAAATTCTGCAAATTTGAAATCCAGCAAAGGCAGCTTTTTTTCTTGAAGTCGGTAAGATTTCCTCAGAAATCCTGATTTTGTAGCACTCACCCCAGGATTACTGGATGATGTAGCTTCTTCATTATTACATCTTCATGTATCAAATCACCTTTGAAGACCTGATAGACATCAGCACTTTTTAGACCTTCCCATTTACCAGCCTGCTTGTTATTGAAATGCTACCTTTGACAGGGTGAGGAACAACAGATAAACTGGAAACAGTTGTGTGCCATTTCAGCAGACTGATGTAGAAGTCCACCTAAATAAAGCAACATTTCCTCCTCTATCAGAAGCAGAAACTTCAAACCTTGGCTTTGGAAAGTAAGGCTGTTTGATATTTTATAAACTTCACGAACACGGTACTTTCATGGCAACTGCTGTGATTCTTCATCATTTCCTCAAATCAAGAAACAGTACATTTCTGCTGTGAAACGTGAAACATTAAGGCAGCTGACTCTCCGCACAACTAGCAATACAGAATGCATCTAAGCAACTTCCCTGATTTTAAAACCTTTCAAAAGATTTACATCCAGGAGTAATCTTTTTTTTTTTTTCTTAAATGCTGTTAATGTGTCCTTCCCCCCCCCAAGTAAGCTCTGATTCCATGTATAACTACACAATCAAGTATGGAAAAGAAATCCTGCCATACCTTATGAGCTTATTGCATGCACAAATCTCTCAAATACAGACATTTTTAAGATCCACATCACCATATGAAGTCTATGAAAGTCTCACGTCCTCAGAAACACTTAGAAATTTTGAGTGAGTTAAAGCCTGGGGATCCAGTCCTCAAGACTCAAAGTATCAGACATTTCTCAAAAGGTGGGTCTTCATTTAGTCACTAGTTTGAACAATTTTTCTTCTTTCTTTCATTAATTTTCTGAATTTCTCCAAAGCCACTGATGACAACATCCTTCATGAGCAGACAGGCATAACTATCAACATGCTATGTACATTCTTCACCAGAACTCCTAATACAATTACAGTCTCTCAAGAAAGATACCTGTTTTTTTTTTTTTTTTCAGGTATGCAGAAGGTAAAACTGTCTGGATATTGTCTGATTTAAATTCCATTTAGACAATTTTCATGCTATTTATCAAGGTCCAGCTCATCTTTTGAAGCAAGTTTGTTATTCACTACGAAACAGGATTGCTAAGACAATACCAGGCTACAGATTTTCCATATCACATTAGGAATGCTTGATGTGGGTTCTGTACTTGTTGACGTGAGGAAACAATTGCATTGCTGTATAACCCATTCATCATATTCTTATAACCCCATGATGTAGACACCACATCACTTACTGAAACTTTCAATAAGGTAATTCTTCATTGCTGCATCTTATTTTAGTTCTTAAGCATAGACCTCTTTTTGCATCGTGAGAGTGCACAGAGAAAATAAGTGATTACATTATCTACTTCAATATTGGCAAAATTAACTGGATTACAGTCAGCAAATTTGCAATCTTGAGTTCTGAAATAACTGAAAATTTCCAGTTATTATACTGAAAATTCAGTTATTAAACTGAAAATTTTCAAAGAAGATCAGCATTGAGTATATATGTTTAAATAGCATGGTATTTCTACAATAATCTGCACTGTAAAGCTAGAAGTACATACTGAAGTACAGTTAGGGCAAAATTAAAACAAAGTTAAGCATCAAACACACCCACTACACACATGTCCTCTACTAGCTTTGTAAGACTTCATAAAGATATCTGAGAGACAGCAAAAGGCCCAAGTACTAGAAAAGCAGAATATAATTTTATGTGCATTGATTAATTAGCAGAAGGTTACTGTGGGACATGTAAGCAGAAAATCATGTTAATAATATGATTAGAGGGGAAAACGTTTAGCTGTAGGTTGCAATGGTGATGAACAGAGGATGCCACGAGCTTGAAAATATATGAAATTACAATGCTGTATCAAAGGTCAATGCTAGTTTCATTCATGTAGTGAAAAGCTAATTATATTTACATCATAAACCACTACAGTTATCAAGCAATCAAAAAAAAAATTTTTAGAAGTGAATGGAAAAACTGATCAGTTACCAATTCTACAGGGTTAGCTGATTTAGAAACCTATCACAAAAATATAACTTAAGAACCTGCAGAACTTCCTGACTCTTAGCTGCATCAAGAGTGTTTTATGACTGTTCTCCCTGAAGTCAAATAAAAGTTTATGAGTTAAGGATACCAAATAACGTATTCCATATGAGGAAAAGCTACCTGCCATTGCTACCAAATTTACCAACATTTACTCTATAACCCACACAACAATAAATTAAATGAACAGGCAGTCAAACATAGCTTTGCTAGGTACTAGACAACTTTCTTCCAGCAATGGGAAGTTTGCACTGTTTGCCATTTCAACATCCTGAAATTCTGGAAATCTTCCACAATTATAGATCTCTATCTTATAATGTATAGTGCGTTAAAAGAATTAAGCATGTGTAAATGCCAAAGTTTAATTTTTGGAAATTTTGGAAAGACAATATATTTTGTTTTGGGGAGATGAGATAATGACAAACCTGATACAGAGCTTCAAAACAAAGAAATGTAACACCAAAAAAACACATGACCACTATCACAATCAGTCGGCAACTATTTCTTAGAAGACCCAAACCCACATGAGTAACAGTAATTCTTTGCCTCATGCAGTAAAAAAGATCACAGAGTTACCACTGTGAGGGTTTCATACATGCTGACCATAAGTGCACCAACTGCTCTCAGAAACAAAAGCCTGTGTATCATACCCTTTCAAACACAAGAAGGGCTGATAAGACATAAAGCTGTCATGCAAGACAGCCCTGCAGCCAGTAAATCTTTTTTCATTACTTTCAATTTCCCCTTGGAGTTCTCTTTTTCATCATCCCTGTCTGCATACATATTTCTGACACTGTTAATATTATAGTGAATAATACAATAACCACAGTGAAAATTAAGTAAGAATAATGCATATTCAGGATGCACAAAACCAGTATGAACGAGCTGGTTACAATGTTCTTCGAACTTTCGGCGCTTTCAGGGTATGATGCTGTTTAAGCAGGTGATTGAGGGTTTTTGCATTCTTATTCAAATTAGACCATTAACATTTTTCAAGAGACATTTCAACCAGAAAGGAGGGAGGAGAAACCTTTCTAAATATGAGTATCTACATTCACACACTACATTGGTACTATCATAGGAAAATAATACGTTATTCTGACTTACGACTTCCAAGTTACATGCCTTACATATTGTGTTATTTCCCACTCAGCTAAAAATAATCAGACATCATGAGGAAAAATCAGAGGTTTTAACATTATTTAAGATGGAAAATGTCAAATTAGGTATTAACCATCCTCTAAAAGGAAAGCATCAGCTGAAGGTTAGCAGTGTGAAAGATTATTCTTGGAACCAATCTTTTTAGGTTTGGTTTTTTTTTTTGTATTATCTTGGCACAACAGACAAGCACTGCTAAAACATTTGTCAGTAAAGAGTAGAAAGAAGATATCATACCTAATGAATTGGATTATCTCAATGAGTGCAGTTACAGACAAGGAATGAAAGCCGTAAGTATAAAAGTCAAGATAATTCAGTTAGTAACTAAGAAAAAAAAACAATGTTACATCAACTAGCTCATCAATCAAGTGACTGCAGAGAACAGGAATACAGATGGCAGAAATCACCACTACAGTATGCCCTTATTGCTACAGACCACGTTTGCAGAAGTCAAACACAAGGTCATAACCCAAAAAGCACTGTATATTCACTAGAAGTATTAGTATTAATCCTATGTAAAAGTGTACTGGCAAAACAACATCTCAAATTAAATATGGCAAATAGAGTATGACCTTGATTTGTTCATGTATCAACACTGATGTTAAATGGAAATCAAAGACTGATACGTACATACACGTTGGTTCAGGGTTATGCCATTCAAAGGAGATAATGTTCTGTAAATACTATGGCTTTGGTAGCCCTTGTTGCTAATTCTTGCTGCTCGGACAGCTACTATAACTGGCTAGCAGGCAGAGCTGAGCCTATTTGAGTTATTTCCAGGTAGATCCCTCACATCTCCTCTTCTTGTCTCCTGCCCTGAGCTGGCCCTGAGAAGTAGCTCAAATGGATCCTCCCTGACCAGAATACCAGGTAAAGGTGTATGGTTCCCCAAGGCTCTGCAGGTGCATCTGCAGCAGATGTTGTTAAAGCTCTGGTATGGAATGGATACATGCAAACGACTGGTGTTGCAAGAGAGAAAGAAAGAAAGGGAAGGCGCAAATAAAAAGATTGAAAAAAGTTTACCTAAAAGACCATTGCAAATTAGGGTTCACAGCCACTTCAGAGATATAAATTGGAAATTAGCAGAGTTTTCTGTCATTAGAGCTCAAATTCAGGAACAACTTTTGGAACAGTTTCAGATGAAAAATAGTAGAGACAAAATAATCTAAGTTTTTGAAATGTACCTTCGTTTATTTAAAAAGGGAGTATTTCATGTAATACCTGACTGACAGCACTAAACCCAATGATCTTTTCAGATAATTGCTGGAAGTCCAATAATGCCACCTCTCAACTCCAAAAACTGTTTGCTTCCATATTTCAATACAGATCTTCAACACATTCTTCTTCATTCTGTTAACTAAAATATATATGCAGGAAGTACACTTAAAATCATAACATCAAGTGTTTACCAAATCTGTATTTTAATGTGGAAGAAGAACAAAAATACAACCATTATATTTCCTGTAGAAGGTGGGTCAAAACTATCTGCAGCCCACAGCTAGTCATTATAAAAGGTAATGTATGTCTAAATGATCTTGCATAGATAAACATCAAAGATTTAGCAGCTGATAGGTACTTTACACAATTAAAAAGAGATAAACATGTTCTACCTTTATACTTAGGAAACTATTGGGAAGTTGTTACAAAAGCTGTTGCAAATTAATCCACCATAATCCTTCTACCTTCTGCCATTACACAATAAGATCAAAGCTTCTTGAAAACCAGAAATAAAGATGTGCGAAGTTGTTTTAATAACATACTTAATCTATGAAAAATTAGACTATTCCATCCATCCAAATTCAAATCTCCTAGAAAATCAAGATAAATTAAAGCATCTTACTTTTAATCTGTTTACATTTCACTCTAAGATTCCCACCCACCGAGATCTTGCCTCAAATTAAGATATTTTGCCTTAACATTCTTATATGACCAGGAAATTTGTTTTCTCTCTTCACCTAGTATAACAAAAATATGATCAACTTTAAAAAAAAAAAAACACAAACCCAAACATAATAAATGACAGAAAAGTAGTAGATCACATTAAAAAAAAAAGGAAAAAAATAACAAAAGCACAGCAAAGTAGTAAGGCACTTCATTTAATTTTATATTCAAGCTTTCAGGAGGTTTTTAATACACATTTCTATTGCCACATTTTTTATGAAATCTGACTGGGAAGACAGAAGTGTGAAAGGAATCAAAGAGGATTTAGGAATACTGAAAATAAGAGAAGTTACAAAGAAAAAGAAAACCTGTTTGGAAAATTGGAAAATTACCTGTCACCAATGACATTCACCGGTGAAATGTCATCTTAATATCTTCATCTAAGGAAGCCTGATTTGAAATATTTATAAAATACATGAAATGGCACCCTTGTTAACAATGAGAACTGTCAAGTACTGAAAATATGATTATTGTAATCCCCCCCCAACCAACTTAAATCTTATATTTCAGAACTGGGAAAGAATTGTCACCTATAATGCAGAGTTACTTATTTTTTCCTTCCAATTTGACTTACAGTGCTATTATTTCTAGACTCATGGTATGCCACGTCACATCACTAGCTATATTCTACCAATTAGCAGTCATAGGAAACAACCTTTAGAAACTCTAACACCAAAGGTTGTGTAAGGTGAAGAGAGGCTGCAAGCATACAGAAACTCCCCAGTTATTTCTACACCACTAGAGTCAGGACATCTCTTGTCAAAAAAAGCTTAGTCTGCACTGTCACTTTAGAGAAGGGAATTCAATGGTACAAAGGAACCCTAAACTATCAAAAATGCATGCTAATCCTTTTTCAAGCACTCTGCTTAGAAGATGCCATCCCTGTACACTTGGTGTAACTCTCTTGGATGTTTATTACTAAAAAAGACTGTAACATTTTAACACGACCCCGACAGCAAAATTCAGATAAACAGTATTTTATGAATAAAGACCAAGCAAAACCTGTGCCACCCAGTTTCTTCCCCCCTTGTTCACCATCAAACAGCTCACTTCCAGCGTTTCTCTTCACTTATTGCAGAATGAAGATATGTATGAGCTCAGCCCAAAGCAAGCTTCTCAGAAGGTACAACTGAAAAGACAGAAGACTTCAGTGACAATTTCTACAATGCAGAAGACCAATGTTTCACCTTATTAAAACTATCTTCTTCAACTACCAAAAGAGAATTCCTGATATGGACTGTAATAACTTCAACTGGGTATCTGCACTCTCCAATCATTCCCCTAGTCTATGGCAATGACAAGAATCATTGGACAATGATGTCACAAGCGTTCTGCAAGGTGGACCTAGTTCCTCAAGTGTCTGAAATTATCATGTGAGCTGATTATTTTGGCAGACTTGGCAGGAAGTAAACCTTAGGTCAAAGCCCTGACCAAGAAATTAACTCCATGAACTCCAGCATTTTTCTGGTTAAGGAAATTATTTTATATGTAGCTGTTATTAATACCCATTTAGTTAAAGATGCTAAGGCTGAAAGTCTGAGAAGTTGTCTTCACCATCCTGGTAGGTTAAGACAAAACATTAAGTCCTCATACATGCTTCAGTCTCTAAAACCTCCCGCGATAGAGAAGTAATTGTGATACTCTCCCCAGAAAAAAAGTTATGTATTGTTACATGGTTTTCCTCACACCCACAATAAACTACATGCTCTTTCTTTCAAATTAAGACAGTTTTCCCTTTTTATTGTGATTTGTTAGATGTGCTGTTTTATGAGATGCTGCAAAATGCTTCTATAATACTTCTCTGTAAATACAAACACAAAACAATGCCCCGCATTCCCTGATCTGACAAAATCATTACATCTTACTTGCTGCAAAACAAGCATCAGACAATTCATGATTAATAGTAAGCATATTAAAGTATTATTTCTTAGCTCTATGAAACAGATCATTGGCTTTCTTCACAGCTTTGCTTACATTTGGCCTCTCCAGCATTTGTGTATCTGACCTCCAGCAGCCATTCAATCCAGTTCTTGGGAGAGTAACAAGTTCACTGTTACAGGCATTGCACTGACATTTTTTAGTCACAAAACCTCAAAAGTACAAGTTCTTATATTCATAAATTATTAATACATTATTTAAAAGTTTTCTGTCATTGAAAATTGAACACTATTCAAAACAGTCTATAAAAATGACAAATTTCTTCTAAGTGGTTGAGTAAGTACATGCATGCATGTTTGTATACATGAATCTGTATTTCCGAATTCAGAAGTGTATGAAAAGCCAAGGAACTGAGTCCTCAGAACAAAAGTGCTTTCAGGCTTCCTGCAAAAATGTCCTATTAAATGAAATTTTCATTTTAATTACCCCATAGCACACTGCACTTCAGCCCAAACTTTGAAACAGGTCTTGTTAAGACAGCCACTTTTTCCATTTTCTCAGTGCAGAAGCTCTTTGACTTCAGCTTCTCATTTTACGTTAAACAACAGGGAGTTTGCAGAAAATGTCAATGCTCTTCCAGTAATCAGAAAGGATTAAGATTAAATGATTAAATTTTTTGCTATGCATTTGACATCCATGTTTTCAGTCATGGTGAGGGATGTATGTGATTGTTTGTTTTCCCCATTCATACAGAGAATTTCCAACATGCATTTAAAATTTTAAAAATTTCCTAAATCAGAAAAACTCACCTTTCACTCCTAGGAGTACACTTTAAATTTTATCTTTGCTGAGAGTAACCAGAAGTCACCAAATGCACTGGTCCTCTCACAATTATCATATGCATGTATTTTTGTATATATACACACACACACGCACACATACGGCTTACTGGCAAAGATTACAAGGTAAAGGGGAAAAAGCTGCCTGCATTTGTGAGAAGCCAGTATCACTCATACAGTTAATGTGACAATTTAATGGTAGATGCATAGCTAAATGATTACCAAATGCATTAACAGTTGCTTCCAATAAATGGCAGCATCATATTTTCTATGATCAGTGCATATTTCACCTCTGTACAACTAACCCAAACTAAAAGTATATTCAGCTAAAACTGAAAAACACAGCACCCACATTCAGCACCACATTACTTTTAATCATATTTTCTTCTCATGTAATTAAGGAGAGCAAGTGCTTAAGTAGTGATTTTTATCAAGGAGCCATCAAAATCAGTTGTTACAGAACTGAAATATTCAAAATTGGCAGTAACCATGTCATGCAATTGCACACTGGCCAACAAAAAAAAAGGAAAGAAAAGAAAAAAAAAACAAAAAACAAAAACGCCTCAAAGGTCCAAGTTGGAAAAGTCAGAATAAAACTAATATTGGAACTCAAAAATACAGCTGCCAGGTTTTTTGTCCTTTTCTGAAAGTTCTTTTAATTAACATTCTGTCCAACTAAAGCCCAGTGCATATGGTTACCATCACAAAGCACAGTGACAAACACATTCAAATAAAATATAAAAGTACATACAATATTTGATTTAAAAAAGGAATCTCCTCCCCCTACATTTCCAAAATGCTTCTCTTCTTACTTAATACATCATTTAAATACACTCATGTCCCTTACTAATGGGCACAGAATAAGGACTAAGAGTCTAATTTCAGCTATATTTGACAATACTGGCCTGACTTCTTAAGGTTGAATACCAAAGACTGAAGTAAAACTGGGAATTACCAAGATGCTCAACTCTTTCCAAAATGGAAATGAAAGAAGTAATCCTGAATACTAAACTGCTTTTAGGTAAGCTATAGCACCTTTTAGTAGGTCCTATCATGGTTATTAACAACTTCTGTTTTGAACTGACATATAAAACACTTCAGCTAGTGGTAAACATTATTGGAAAAAATCTTCACCATTTCAGAGATGAATAAAGCTAGGCAAGTATATAGGTATCCATATAATAGTGTTTCATAAAACCTTTTTATTTGTTCAATTAATAACTACTCTGTTACTTTTATCAAAGGATAAAAATATTTAATGATATTTACTATCACTGGTCTATTCCATGGTAATAAAAAAACAGATCAGTAAAGATTGCATCACTAAACAATAGTAATTTTATCTACTGTATATTTACAATGAAACAACCATCTAGCAACAGTGATAAGCTTGCCTAGCAGCACCAGCTATATGTAACTGCAGGTAATTCAACTCCAAGATGTTGATAGGAAGCAACAAAGTCGAATATAGTTCAAACTGATTTAAAACAGCATAAGAAAATGCAAACCCACTTCTAAAAACATTCAGTTTACAGAAATGTTGTAAAACCTTTTATTAGACCTGTCCTAGGAGGTAAGACTACATGGATATGGCTAAGTAAAAAAATGCTTGAGTTGACATCTGATGCTGTTTGAGAAACGTACAAGACTACTAACAAATCACCTTACGAAAACAGGAAACAAATTAAATGCACAGAAGGCCCAAACACACCAATCACACATTAACTGGATTCCTTCCAAGCAATGCCCAAGAAAGCGATCATCAAAAACCTCAAACACACCAACAACTAACCCCCAAAATCCACACTTTCAAGATGCTAGATTAACCAACTCAAGAAATAAAAGACGATTCCTTCTCATATATGTATGCTGTAGTTCAGCAGGTCCTTGTGGACCAAGGGAAAAAAAAAAAAACCACATAAAAATTACAAAACAAAACCAAACTAAACCCAAAAACCAAACATTAAAATGTCAGAGTCATTGAATAAAAGTCCATCTTGCACTCTAAGAACTGAATGGTAAAAGTTTTACATCTTCGTTGTCAGCCTTGGGCTTCTTGTTGGAGTTCATGGAATCACTTCTGTCAACACTAAACAAAATATTAATTCCTCAGATATGTCTAATTTAAGCAGGTTCACATCTTCCAAATTTTATGATTGCAAGAGGAATGGCGAAGTAAGTTCTGCTTTCCTTTAAAATGCATTTTATACTGAGCTTAATCTTTCTGAACTGTCTTTTTCTTTTCCAATTTAATCTCAACGTTGAGACAAGCAGTGACTCAGTAACAAACATGACTGGCTGCCTTTATTATATTATATGAATTGTCATAAAGAATGCTTTCTAGTTGAATTAACGTGACAGGTATGTAACAGATTCTGTAAAAATAAAGTCACAATATGCCATAATATTTCACAATGCTCTAAAACTGACAAGCAGTACTCTAATTACTGCTTACACTGAAATCCTAAACACCATTTTCGTATATTTACTTTGCTAAGCATTCTATTATTTCAGTGCATCCTATGCAGAAAATGCAACTGCAGTTAGAAAGCAAAAATGTGATAGATTTATCTTTTATACTTACCAGAAAAATGTCAAGAGCTAACATGATAAATTAAGCAGCTGGCAACTCATGGAAAACTTTGGGTTTGTAACACATCAAGCACCGAGTGTACAAAGAAGTATTTTGTTTTATTTCTGTACTTTATTCTTGCTGGCTAAAAATATTTACTTGCAGTGTTTGTTTTTCATTTTTTAATTTCCAGAACTTATTCTTGTTGCTCATGCAAATCAAGTCCCAAAGCACTATAAAGTGAAATCAAGTCCTCTGTAGAAAACCCTTTTTGAGGGCCATGCATACTCTCAAAGCCTCCCAAAGGTGCTGTTTTCATGAGAAGAGGAAAGGAACCCCTCTTCAAGGACATTCAAGTGAGGTAACAATCTTCTACTTATGCCTGCACTTACAGTACCATCAGAATTTTCTCTGTAGAATTACTCCTCATAAAAGTTCAATGTATGAAAATTACAACAGTTACCACAATTTATTTCTGTTCCTAAAGTATTTCCTACTGAATGTGACATTTCTTATAAAAGCCAGCCAATAAGGACTGCAAAACAATCTACAAGCCAATACTTTATCACTAGGGAGGGGAAAGTGGAGCTGGACCTCTCATATTTTGCTAAATTCCTCGAGAAATGTAAACCAGTAGTACCCTTTTTTGAGGCCTGTCACCCTATTAGCTACAGGCCCTTAGTACAGTTCCAGGGACCCTGACCCATGGCATCCCCATCCCACATCCAAGAACAGACTGGTACACCTTCATCTTCCAGGAATACAGTGTATTACTCTACTCTTGAAGGTACTAGTTAATCATGGTCTATCATGTGTTCTCAAGCTAAACAAGCATCCACATAAGTAACAGCAGCTTACAGTCAGTATGTGATTTGCATCCTCAAATGCTGTGTTTAAACATTTCTTAACCTGCATGTTTTGTTCTATCTCTGTAGACCTCATTAGTCTTTTACAAGATATCTTGCTCTCAGTTTGCCATCTGACATTTCATCAATCATTTTATCCAGTTTCCTTTATCACATTTAGCACTATCAGAGTGATTCTTTCAGGTTTCCACAGCTTTGCTTCAGCCTGCAGTTCTGGTTAAGGACTGTATTCACCACAAATTCAAATTCCAGTTCTCTACACATACACAAAAGCATATTATAACTTCAAAATTAAGAGAAGTACAAGATACAGATACACAAACACTATACAATCTTACAGTGATCTTCCAGGATTGTAACTTTATGAATAATCAGCTATTCTCAGTAGCTGCATAAAATGTTTCTTTCTGTCCTGTAAACCAACTCAACTTTAGTATGTTCTTCTCTTTAAGAATAGGGACTTCTTTTGTTGTGCTCATAAACCAACATTATTCTAACTGCAAGCTGTTTGTAGGGCATCACCTGGTGTGCCTACAGTGGAGCCTCCAGGCATATCTATGAGATGTTTCTCAAATAATCAGTTTTAAGAGTTTTAACACAAGAAGGTGTTTTGAACTATTTCTTCAGAAAATGAGAGACTAAAACAGCATATGTGTTAGCACAGTAAAAAACTTATTTTCCTGAAATGAAACTCCAAGGGGGGGAAGTGAAAAACATGTAAGAAAATAGATGAGTCCCATTTTCTTCAAAAGCAAAAATCAACTGCAATTAAAAAAAAAAAGCAAAACCACAAAATTTACCTTTTACATTTTTTATAAACTCAGTAACCTTTACCCTAAAACATAAAGAATTCCCACTGAATAGGTCTTAATAAGACCTTATACAATTTAGAGTTAAGCATTTAGAGAAGCAGTTTTACCTCTCTGTTTAAGAAAAGAGTTACTGGTGAAGTTGGTAATAATGCCAGCACTTCAAAAAACAGAAGTGACTTCATTTTTGGTTTAATTAAAGCAGTTACTTTTAGTACACTCAAGAGCAGACACCAAACTCTCAAATGTTTTATTCTATGAAGCAAATAATAGCTAAATAAGCCTAACCACAGATTTAATTAAGACAGTGAAGTGGCTCCAAAGGAAGCGCTGGGGTCTACTGTGACAAACCACAGCCCAAGAAAATCCACAGGAGAGCTTAACCCAGTGCAAATTAACCTTCTAAAAAGAATTAGCCTATGGATAACTTTACAGAATCCACAGCTAACAACTAAACAAAGCTTTTTAAAAATTTTAATTCATGCTACCAGGTTTGTATAATCACTGTCTGCTATTTTTAAAGCTCACCTTATAAACTTTGTTAAGAAATCATAACCCTTAAATACTTATATTGAAGTACAGTAACAACTACAATGAAGATCCACAGTACTACATGTCCACCACCGATCATACTGCCTGGTTATATTCAATTCCATAAATGGACAAGTGTTACCATAAAAATCAAAGGTTACAGCCCTAAATTCACATCTCTCTATGCAAAGTAACATTCAAATGTTGGTAGTAACTTTTAAACTATCTTTTTCCTTATAAGTCAACCACCAGCTGAGGAAGGAAAGACAAAAGTTACGTGGATCACATGCAAACCAATTCAGCTAATTCCACCAAGTGCAAAACAGATTCAGCACTGCCATGATACGAATTTGGAAGAGATTTTCTTCTTTTCTTTTTGAGAAGTGTAACTTGGACTTAAATCATTAAAACTTAAGCAAAGGTTTTTCCTATCTCCACTTGGTTTCATATCAAGCACACCTAGGGAGAAGTTTAATTAGAAATTAAACTACCCTATTAGCACACAGAGAAAATACTGTACTTTTTGCCTATACATTTAATGATCCCTAGATGTCACTTTCTTGCTCTGAACAGCTCCTCAATGCACAACTGGCTTCCACGATGTAGTGCTACTATGTGAGAAACACAGTGATACTTACTGAAAGTATGTGCATGTAAGTTTTTACCGTATTCCTGTTAAAACATCTCTTCCTCCCTCCATCTCCCTCCACCTCCAACAGCAATTCCAGTGTTGGCAAAAAAATACTGGATTTTTTGCCTGAGAGGGTAAACACATTTTAACATGTCATCTGAAATGTATGTACCCGATGAGTTCTCTACCTGATTTCAAGTAATATTGCTACAAAGAGGATTTATTAATCAACCAATTGTGTTTAGCATTACTTTTCTGTTATAATTTAGATGACATTTCTTACATAATACAGCATGAGCTATCTCAAAATTTGCACTCTTAACTGACTCAATAGCAAACAGGTGCAGGAAGTCTCAAACCTCACAATTCATACTCTAACAGAAACTTAAAGAAGAAATACTCATTACTAAGACATATCTACTTATACTGTTCCAGAACAATATATATAATAAAATGGGAAGTACATCTCAGGGCGTAAATATGCAGTAATGATGTGGCAGTTTCCTATGTGACAAGTATGTGCTGGGACTCATTTGTGTCAAATCAATATACCTTGAAAAAAAACATAGAAATGAGTTTCCTAGTTTCAGTTTTGTTTAGTATTTCAAAGAATATTGCTAACACTTATTTATAATACACTAAACTTTGAAAGCAATTTACTGATGAAAAAGCAGACTGGTTAAAAAGGTTGAGATTTTATTTTCTATTAACAACCTAGGAATGAAGTCACCACCATGATGGGATGAGTTATTCCGCAAAGTAACAACAGAGTTCCTGCCAATAGTTTTGAAATAAATGTGGAGTGCCTTCCCAAAATGAACAGGCACTCCCTTCATATCCAATGGGATATATTGTGTGGTTATCAATTACCGTAACAGAATCACAAAAAAATGGGAAAAGATCTTTTTTATTTCCTTTGTTTTAGAAGTATCAATGTACATCTCAGACCTGCTTTGAAACTGCTTCCAATACGTACAGAGGGGAAAAAAAAAGTAATAGATGCATCATGCTAGTAAGACTATTCTACCCTTTCACTACCTAGTGAATAAAACTGCTGGTTTGCCTATTAAATATATAACATTGTACCTAACTTGTAGGTAATCAAATAGATTCAAGCATTCAGCCACATCTCACAGAATTTACACTGTGAATACAATCTTAAGTTTACTTTTAAGTCCCCACAGATGTACAGTACGTCATGGGCTCTCCTGTCCTATCAGATCTAGCTCAGTGAGGCTGTTTCTGACTGTATCTCTGCATGAACCACAGAGAACAGGAATCCTCTGCATAGTTAAGCATCTTGTCTCCTTCCAACCACACAGCTGTGATCTTAGTCCTAAAATTCTTTCTTTAGTCCCTTTAGACTTCAAATGGTGCAAATATATCTATTAAACATGAGCAAAGCTAGAAAGACTGGAAGGTGAGCGAAGGTGGTGATTACAATAACAATAAATGAAAAAAAGTGTTTCCTACTTACTGCTGTCATAATTTATAGCAATTTCACAGGGGAAATTAACTCCATAGATCCTTTTCAACCTCTTACTCCTTTTTGTATCAAGTGAAGGCATTCTGAAGTGAAAGATTAAATACGTCATATTTGCTATATTTATGACATTGATTACCACATACAGACACATAAACAATGAACTGCATCACTGAGTTGAATTGGGTCTGGGTTATTTTTCAGACACAAAATGTGCAAGACTTATTTGCTATTTTTTGCCTTATTCTTCATGGCTGTTGGGCAACAGATGCAACAGCATATGAATGAGGAACCCGCAGCTGTGATTCTACGACATGCTTCAAGGAAAGAAAAAAAAAATCTAGATGTGCTCTTAAAGTTATTATTTCTTCTCCATAATCACAGGCTACACATTTCTTTGAATTAGTCTGGCGAGAGCCAGGGCTCTCAGCAAGCTTGATGTAGCTCTTACCAATCACTCCTAACAATTAGGGAGTTGTCAAAAAAATTCCATTAGAAATGTAGTGATTATGTTCCTCCAATAAGTCACTCCAACTTAGAATCTAATGCTTGCTTTGATGGTTTTAGTTATCTGCACGTGAAAAAATACAAGCCACAAAAGAAAACTCTTTTGTCATTAATTTTTAATTTGTTTTGAAACATTCTCCAAGTATCTTCATAGGAGTCACAATTAATTTCAGAGATTTTACAGCACATATCTGTTAGTAGTACAGTAGTGGAAATATTATCCTACATGTCAAATTCTAAAAGTTAGCTTGTATAGGCAGTTCTGCATTTGGTACAGTAGGAAAGAAGGATGTTTCTGAAGTCAACTACAAAGAAAGCCCTCTGTCCCATCAGGAATCTAAAAGAAACAGCTTACTTCTAAAAGCAGCTAAAGATTTAGTCTTCTACTTGTTAACCACGCATCATTCCCCGCACCCCTCATCTCCAGCCCCCTTTCCCAAAACAAAGTTACTATAGGTTTGGCATTACTCATTTGTTGGAATCTAAATTTAGAACCAAAATATCAGAGACCATCTATGCAAGAGTACATTGCCATACACTGTATGATCCCATATAGTAAACACCATAAAATACAGTGGTTTTTCAACAGAATACATTACTACAGTTAGCCCTCTGTCAACCCTTGCCTCTGCTTGAGAGCACACTAACACTTCCCCCAAGAGAACCCAATGCACACCGTAACCAAAAAAGTACCCAGGACATAAAGTCAGCAACACCACTCTTAACAGGAAACTAAAAGGGTTACTATTTTTGTGTTACCTTTTGTGCCTTCCATACAGAGATCCCAAACAGTCACACTTGCCACTAGTTTCTGCCTGCCTAGATTCTGGAGAGAACGGAAGGAAAATCTGATCTACAGCTAGATGTATCAGGAAAATTTACACCTACACATGGGTAAGAAAAAGCACATTGCATGTTCCTTAGTGCACCTAAGTCTAGAGATGCAACTGATCCTAATTCCACATTCTTAATTGCATTTCCATCTACAAGCACCTGTGATACCACTCAAAAAGGCTGAATATGTGACACAGAAGAGTTTCCCACACATTTAGCTTTTTCTCTTTGCAATCTAGTAATTTCCTAGTACCTCAAATACATTCAGAACAAAATAAAAAGTTTTGAGGCCTGAATGATTACTTTCACATTAAAAGGATCCTGTCTTCCCGCTTCCTATGTGTGTTGAGATTATTTTCATTTATTGTGTTCTCAAAGAATACTGATCACAACAGACTGGAGAACACTTATTTCCAGAAAGCACTCTGCAATGTATGTAAGGACAAGCAAACTCTCGGTTTCCCTGGTTACCTTTAATTTACATGCCACTGAATTAGGAACAAAAAAGAACTGATTTTTAGTCGGAATTCTTATCAGTTCCATCTAGTAAGAGATTTTTAGGCAATACTAACATCTGCATTTCTAAGGCTTGCTAAAATAAACTACGAAGAAACTAACTGTCAATTGTTATATCGAAAGTAAAATAAACTTAAAAAAAATAAATTTAAAAAAAATATCAGCCGTGTTCAACTCTGGAGTTGGTGTTAGGGTCACATAACTAAAGCAGGAATCCATACATTATGAGCATGGCACGAGACTTACCCAATGATCCTGACTCCTGTGCACTCTACGTGCAAAATCCCCAGAAGATTCCAAATTCCTTTCGGAGTTGGCTAATATTCCTATCCAATCACAGCCCAATACGCAGAACTAATTAAAAGTACAGTACTTTCACCTACGGACAAAAGCTGTTTCTGAAGTGCGAGATTAGGTTAAAGCCTTATGCGTAAGAATTATCAAACACATGTATAAAGATACACTCTGATTTTTACTATATACAGCATCTGTTTTTTCTCTATCATTTACAAGGAGTATCACCTCCTTCTTCTCTACAGATTTTACAAAAACTGTTTGCAATACAACCTACTGGAGCCAGAAAAAGCAGTACAACACAGCTATAGTTCAGTGAGTTAAAACTCTTTTCTCATGGAAAGAAAGCCTTGCCACAAGTACCAATTTTACCAGCACCAACAAGTGACATCACACCAATTCAAATAGGAACTACTCTTCATTTTTTCAATTTTCACTGCTTCAATTTCATCAACCCTTATATGGGAAACACTAAATATTACTAATGCTTTTTTTTCCATCATGACATCTATATTGCTTCATACTACCATGCAATAGTACATTTCAGAGCTCACACAGCATTAATACAGAAGCATTTCAGTAGTTTGGGAAGTAGACAAAGAGGAATACAGCTAACAGAAGAGATGGAGCGGAAAGCAAGGCTGAAAATAAGGCAAAAGAAAACTGACCCTATGAGTCACAGGAGGAAGAAGGATTAAAAATTGGAAACCACTGAAAAAAGAAAAGTAAAAGAAAAATTATTACAAAAAATTTGTATTCGCAATGGTTTAAAATATGCATGGCTAAGAACATAAATTAGCTCTCCACTGAAGTCCATAGAACACAGCAGTGATTTTTGCTACTGAGAATTTTGTTTCCACATAAAAATCTTTCTCCTAACTTAAAAAAAAAAGTTCCTGTTCCCTTGCACTCTAAGTAGTTAAGCATAACTTCATTTCATTGCAAATAAGATTGTATTTCTTTCTTTCTACCACTACGGCTTCTAGCAACTCCAAAAAGACAACAGAAATAGGAGGAAAAAATGTTACTATAATGGTGTTATTTTAAAAGCAATTGTCAAAGGTATTTCAATGATGCTTTTGATTAATTCTCATATTTTTTCTTTTTGTTTGTTGTTTTTTTTTTTTTAAATCTTGTATGTTATTGCATTCCCCAAAGTCATAGATCAATGATTTGTCAGACATCTGTTTTCTGTCCTGCCAGGTTTTTTTTGGGTTGAGGAAATATAAAGGGGAGGTGGAGGAAAAAAAGGGTGCCTGTGGGAAAAAGGGGCGCTTATGGAAAAAAAGGAAGAAGGCTTGGTAAAAACTGAGGGGGATGTCTGGAAAACCATAGGGGGCTGTGGGCAAAACTGAGGAATGTAGAAAACACCTGCGGCTATGGGAAACCAAGGGGCCTTAGGAAAAAAGAGGCCACAGTAAAGAATACAGAGGAGGATAAGAAAATCCAGGGGGCAATGTGAAAAAATAAGGAGCTCTGGGCCATGGGAAAACCTGAGGAGCTGCGGGAAGAAATCAGGGGAAAACCCAGGGAGCCATGACAAAAACAAATGGGGCACAAGAATGAGGGTGCATGGCAAAACCTGAGGGGCCATGCAAAAACCAAGGGGCCATGGGAAAACCCAGGGGGATCACAGGAAAAACCAAAGGGCTGCTGGAAAAAAAAACAGAAGAGGTGTGGGGAAAAAAAGTAAGGGGCCATGGGAAAAACAGGGGGCATGGGAAAATCATGGGGGACATGGAAGAACTTTGGAGACATGGGAAAACCAAGGACCCTGAGAAAAAACAGGACCATGGAAAAAAATACACAAGGACTGTGAGAAAAACATGGGGGACAGGGAAAAATCCTGGGGACTATGAGAAAAACAGGAGAGGAGTCACGACCATGAGAGGCCTTAGGCAAAACCGGGGAACATGGAATAACACCACATGCCATGGGAAAAACAACAGATCACGGGAAAACTTGAGGGGACACAGGAAAAACAGAGGGCACACAGGGAAAAGAAAAAAAGGGGGGGGGGGGGCAGGCGAGCATGGTCAAACAAGTGGTGGGTGCAGGGAAAGCCAAGGAAGGAGGGTGGGGGCCGGGAGGTTGGAGGTATGCAAAAAAATCCAGGGGCCTTGAGAAAAAACAGGGGCCATGGGAAAAAATTGGGGGGGGGGGCAGGGAGAGGGAGGGCAGGAACCCATGTTGGGGGGGGTACCATGGAAGAAAACCCATAGCACCTGAGGGGCCATGGGAAAGAACAGGGTCCACGGGAAATAGATTTGGAGATCTCAGGACTAGGAAGCTGATACCCACAAAGCTGCAAAAGCATATAAGGCAGGCACTACTGCCAACTATCAAGTAAAGTGGGAATTAGCAAAGAGGGAAAACACAAAACAATGCTTAAAAAAACCCAATCATGCAGTGTCTGCCATATCTTCTTCATTTATTATGCTCCCTTTTCTAGAAGCTTTCTTAGTCACTTTAATTTTATTGTTCCGATGCTATCACAGAATGGCAAAACCGAGATGTTTCCACTAGCTACGTAACTGAACTTCTTGACTTCCGTAGAAGTCAATATAGGATCTACGAGCTGACTAACTTGCTGGATAGGCTGTAAGAAGTATCATGGGATACAACACTTGAAACAAATTATGAATAAGAATGAGCAGGTATAGTTTAGCTTTGAATCAAACATTTCAAGTTTAAGCCTTCTCTGCCAAATTCAACAACACAACTTCAACTTAGATTTACAAGTCATGGTCAAGCATGCCAGTTAACGCTGTACGACATTCTGGCATACATCAATTAAGCAATTCTACTTTGAATAAAACCAATGGAATAGTCATGAAAGCAAAACCTAAAATCCATTCACCTCTTTTCCCAGGTGAGCCTAAAGCATGGTGATTAGACATGTGAAAGGTTTCTTTTATCCTCCCCTACAAGACCAACACAGAACAGAATCTGTAGTTCCAGCATCTGAGTAACAAGGTTATTTAATAAAGTTCACCAGGCTCCAAAAGTCATCTTTTCCTGACTAAACTTTCTGGTGAAAGCACAAAGCATTTCAGGTCAGTGTAAATATGCCTCTCCCAGGGAATAGGGCACACAGCTAATCTACTTCCAATAGCTATAATCCAGTCTTCGGTTTCCATCTGCAAGTATCTGTAAACAACTTTATGTTTCTTCCAGGAGTAATAAAATGATTCAGCAGGAGACTCTTCGAAATGTAGAAATTATGGTTCAACTTTTTCCTCCTCCCATTTCAGGACACATCAGTTTCAGTTCTGTGTTACATGCTTTACAAAACACTAGAAATACCTGACTATTGAGAGAAAAATTTAACAAGCTCTCTTTTTCAGTATTTAAACATTTAATTTTAGAGATAATAAACTGGCATTACTGGAAGCTTCCCGCAGTCAGCAACAGCCATGCTATAATGGGCATCATCAACTGATTCACTTCGCCAAATCCAGACTTTCCAACCTAGAAACACATTCATAACCTGGAAAGCGCGGCTCCTACAGACCTAATTCAATCACAATGGCAAAAAATGGCAACTCCCTTCTGTTGTCTTTGGTAGCTTTGAATAAATGACATTCATGAAAACCTCCTAGGAAAAAAAAAAAATAGAAACAAAAAAGAAAAAGAAAAAAGAAAAAAAACACCCCACCCACACAAATAAATCAAAACATGCTTCTTAACTCCTAAATGTATGCTTTAACTGCCAAGATATTGGTTACTCTAGACTACAACGAGAAGAAGAGTATACCACTTCTATTTAGGCTTCCCCATTTTTTTAATGGGCCACTTAAAAAGTCATTAGTTCAAAGGAAAGGGTAGGGGAATGACAACTGAGCATTTTCAGGGTTTCTTATACAGTAACTCTGCAACTGGTGTGAGAACTTAAATGGAACACACACCAACAGTATACATACCAGTTTAATAACCCACTAGGAACATGCAACAATCATTCATGATTGTCACAGAAATGTACCAATAGCTACTGAGCAAAATAACGTATAAATTTGATTCATGCTCCAGTATGAGAGATGAAGAATCAGGTCCAATCCCAAGTCTGTATTTTACTTTATAGTAGTATCTCCAATTCCTTATTTGATATCAAAGTTGTGTTTCATCCTTTCTCATTCCTATTCTCAGAGTCAACTGTTGTCCAGCAGATAATCAACTACTAAGAACCTGCTATACAGGTAAGTTATCTTCCATTTGCTATGGAGAAACAATGAATACCTGAACAGTTACCACAGGTCAGCAGGCAGTTAGTTATTCATTATATAATGGTAACTAAGCCTCGTAACTCATTCTGCTCAGGGCTTACATCATTTAAGCCTGTGCTATAAAACACATTCAGTATTTTATCAAGACCATCTGGTTTATCTTTAGGATATTTTATTAACTCTCAAGTGTTCAAATCTCCATTTAATCTCGCATCCACATATATCTGTCAACGTGCTTTAACGAACATGCCTCTTAGACCTACCACTCTTAATTGGTGTTATTTTTATTAGATTTGATTTTTTTTTTTTTTAAAGAAGAGCAAGTCCAACTATAATTTCTTCATCATCACTGATGCGTTCTCTATGCCAATGCCAATTACTTCAGATGGTCACAGGTTATTGAACTGATGCAGAGAAATAAAAATCATGGTACTTCTGAACACTAATATCCAGGATCATAGCAAGAAGCAAAATATATTATAGATATCACAGCTTAACTATGAAACAAACTTACTACACATAGTTAATAAATATTTATCAGACATTTGCCACCACTACCTCAAAAATAAGCTGTAGAAGTATAGGCTGAACATAAAAAAATATAATTGAAGTATTACAGTTATTAAGAAGCAAATTCATATATTGAAAAGTCACTGAAATTCCGGAACACAATTACTGTCAAAACTGTGGCACACATTCCTTTAAGTTGTGCTTTTATTTACTGTCAGGAATTATAATTTCAACTCTTTCTAAAACAGATCCACCTCTAAAAACCTTGACATTAATTTTTTTCTCAAGATGAATTCTTTATGAGCCAAAATACTGCTACCAAAAAATGTTTTCTAAAGAACTAGAAGTACAATGACTTTGTTGGACAAAGGACAGTTCAAAACTGTATCAAGCTGTTTACAGTACCAATATAAAAGGTTTCTGAAGGCAATGTATCTCATATTTAGATAACAAAGTAATAGCTACATTAAAAGCATATGAAATAACTCACCTACTCTTAACCTATTATGTTTTATTTTTCAATTCCCACAGCAAAGCACATCAGATACCTGGTATGAACTGTCCCACAGGAGAAACACTTGGACTTTTACAAGCAGTAAAGTGTAACGAAGACTGTAGAGACAAATTTAGCTGAAGATTAGAAAAGTGAAGTTCTGAAACATTTAAGAAGATAATGCCATTTCAAAGACATTTTCACATGCAAAATTCTTAAGGAGTATCTTTGACAAATCTGGAAGTTGAAGACACATAAATGTAAACAAAATCCAAAATGTTGTGATTCCACTGCTAGAGGGTCACAGAGCTTGTAGCAGTAGACTTTGAGATGTGCGTGGGCAGGAGCTGCTGAACAAGATACTTCAGACTGGTTTTACTCAACACATAGGCCCTCAATTGTCAGAAAGCTTTGGAAGCACATAAACCAACATTTTAAGACTTCTGATCGTCTAAATTTTACTACCAAACAGTACTCTTTCGTTGCATTTAGATTACTTAGAAGTGTATGACACAACGTAACTCTTAAAATACAAAGCAGAAGCCCCATATGAATTGAACATACTTTCTCTCTCCATTTTTACTATAGGAAAGTCTACTTCTAGGAAAGTCACTATCTGCTCCAGAATGAGAGTGCTGTGCAGGTACATGGTAGCAGTATCACAATTTAGTTACGTGGACGAAGAAGAGTTAGAAATGACTGCTGACAAAGATGGTTAGTTTCACAAGCAGCACAACCTGCATCTTACTGTAATTAACAGCAGTTTCACCACTATACTGAATAAAAAGCAGTATTTGAGCATCTCTGTATCCAGGTGGAAAAAAGAGGACTTTCTTCAAACACAAAGACCAGACTTGAACAATCTTCCAGCAACTTAAATCCTGAATTGAGCAGGATTACAGAAAGCAGAGACCTTCTAGACCTTCAAGGGCAAGTACAGAATGAAAGCAGCATCAAATATAAAATGACACTACTTCTTATAAAGGCAAAAAAAATATGAGCTCCCTTTGTAGTTCAAAGTCATAGCTAGACCCACTGGTCTGTAAACATACACCCCCTTTGACTTCCTGATGCTAGTTCATACCTTTTACTTCTTAGGAAAATCATCTACTGGACAGCAGCAGAGTCCTACATGCTGGTCACAAGATTTTAAGAGTTTTCCTTGTTAGACTGTATGCAAGCCTCAAGCATATTAGAGTACTTTTGATTTAGAATGTTTTGGGGATTTCTTTCCCCCATTTGAAACATAGGCTGTGTATCTGAACATTTCAACCAAGAAGTTTGATGAGAAGTTCCTAGGAAAAAGAAAAAAAAAGTAAAAGGCTTCTTTAGGTCCCAGGCCTAAAAACCGTTAAGGTCATCTCCCTCCATTCATAAATGGATAACACATGTTATCATATAATTTAGTCTAGAAGGACCTTTATTAGGAGTTGGTGCCTTACACAAATGCCTACAGACCAGTCTTTGGATCTATCATAATCATAAATACAGATTATGCCTTTTTTTGTCTTAACAGTTACCTGCAACTGTGCCATCGCCAAATTCAGAAGCCATATTTACCAGTGGGAGGCTTTCCCAGAGGTACAATTTTTCTAAGGTTAACATGCAATTACAGCAGAAAATTTATTATACCAGATGGAATTTCTAAAAATCAAACACAATCTATGTTCAAATCAGTTTGGAACAGATATTTCCATTAAACGCCCAGTAAAGTATGCTCAATATACCACAGTATTTGCAATTTATTATTTCAATGAAGCATGTTTTGCATATCAAACATTCATGAACTGATACAAGACAGAAATTAATGAAATACAGGAGATAACTGAATTCCTATGTGCTTAATCAAACTGTTTTAGAAAAAAGGGCATTCTGCATAGTCTGCTCAACTTGTAAGTAATGTGTATCTTTTAACAGGCACATAAGAGTTAAGCAGCTGGACATTAATGCACTAGGTTGGATTGCTCAGCGAAAATACAGTCTACTTAGATATACTTTCATAAACAGGTATTTATATTTTTATTATACAATTTTGTCTCTCTTGCAATCCACTAACAATTTTTAAAATATATTTCTGTAAGCACACATCTAGCTGGTGGCTGGGGACACACGTGTGTGTTTCTAAGTAACCTGTTTCTACACATCACAACTTGCAGACCAAGAGAAGTGAATATGAGTTCTGCATTGCAAAGCCACTTAAAACAGACTTGGATATTGACGAGATATTTTCATAGAGTAGCATGATCTGAAGAGTCTTATCAATCAGACTGAGAAGCGCCTTAAACCTCATTCAGAAATGCCTTAAATCAACTTGTGCCTCCAGGGCCTCTCTCGAAACTCTTAACAACAAAAAGATGGACAGACTATCGACACACTGTTTTCCTACAGAAGTGAGTAAAAAATGTAAGACTTCTATAACACCTAAAATCGTTAATTAAATTATTGCCATGTCCAACCTACTTTTATATACAGCTAAATGTCAAACAAATCAGTGCTAAAATTAATATAATGCTTTCAACTCTGAACTCCCAACGTTTGTCGAGTCACCCTACGTCCTATATGACATTTTAAAGTGAGCAGGTGAAAGAAGTAATAGCAAGAGAAAAAAAACATGAAAAGATCTACAGCTTTCTAGGCGTCTTTCTCAGCCAGCCACTAAAGAAGTAACAGACAGAAGCAGCCTCCTGGCTCTCAGTTTTGGACTTCATCCTTCAGAAAGTCTTTCCAAGACTTCATAAAAACTCAGAGCTGCATTTTCTTACATGGTAAGAGTCTGATTTTAACCCTGTCAGGTGACGCATGGCATACTGCTTCCTTTGCAAGGCAAATCTGCAATCTAAAAGCAGAAGAGGAGAAAAGACCAATTAATACACAGCACTTAGAACCTTTTACATGCTTAAAGAGCACTACAAATATAGAATCATAGAATACTTAGGGTTGGAAAGGACCTTAATGGATCATGTAGTTCCAAACCCCCTGCCATGGGCAGGGACACCTTACACTAAACCATATCAACCAAGGCTTCGTCCAGCCTGGCCTCGAACACTGCCAGGGATGGAGCAGTCACAACCTCCCTGGGCAACCCATTCCAGTGCCTCACTGGAAAGAACTTCTTCCTTATGTCCAATCTAAACAGCCCCTGTTTAAGTTTCAACCCATTACCCCTTGTCCTGTTCACTACAGTCCCTAACGAAGAGTCCCTCTCCAGCATCCCTATAGGCCCCAAGAGATACTGGAAGGCTGCTATGAGGTCTCCATGCAGCCTTCTCTTCTCCAGGCTGAACAGCCCCAACTTTCTCAGCCTATCTTCATATGGGAGTTGCTCCAGTCCCACGATCACCCTCATGGCCCTTCTCTGGACTTGTTCCAACTGTTCCGGGTCATTTTTATGTTGACGACACCAGAACTGCACACAATACTCCAGGTGAGGTCTCACAACAGCAGAGTAGAGGGCCAGGATCACCCTCTTTGACCTGCTGGTCACGCTCCTTTTGATGCAGCCCAGGATATGGTTGGCTTTCTGGGCTGTGAGAGCACACTGAAGCCAACCCCTGTTCATCTTTTCGTCAACCAACACCCCCGAGTCCTTCTCCACAGGGCTCCTCTGAATCTCTTCTCTGCCCAACCTGTAGCTGTGCCTGGGATTGCTCCCACCCAGGTGTAGGACCTTGCACTTAGCATGGTTAAACTTCATGAGGTTGGCATCAGCCCACCTCACAAGCATGTAAAGGTTCTCTGGATAGCATTCCTTCCCTCCAGCATATCAACCGAACCACACAGCTTGGTGTCATCGGCAAACTTGCTGAGGGCGCACTCAATCCCACTGCTCATGTCAGTGACAAAGATGTTGAGCAAGACTGGTCCCAACCCCGATCCCTGAGGGACACCACTCGTTACTGGTCTCCAGCTGGACATTCAGCCATTGACTACAACTCTCCGTGTGCGGCCATCCAGCCAGTTCTTTAACCACCGAGTGGTCCATCCATCAAATTGATGTCTCTCTGATTTAGAGACAAGGATGTCGTGTGCGACAGTGTCAAACACTTTGCACAAGTCCAGGTAGATTACATCAACTGCTCTACCCCTATCCATCAGCTCCTCAGCCCCATCATAGAAGGCCACCAAATGGGTCAGGTAGGATTTCCCCTTAGTGAAGCCATGCTGGCTGTCACCAAGAACCTTGTTGATATTCATGTGCCTTAGCATGCCTTCCAGGAGAATCTGCTCCAAGATTTTACCAGGCACAGAGGTGAGACTGACTGGTCTGTAATTCCCCGGGTCATCCATTTTTCCCCTTCTTGAAAATGAGGGTTATATTTCCCTTTTTCCAGTCGTTGGGATCTTCACCTGACTGCCATGATTTTTCAAATATGATGGCCAGCGGCTTAGCAACTTCATTCGCCAGCTCCTTCAGGACCCGCAGATGGATCTCATCAGTACCCATGGACTTGTGCACATTCAGATTTGTAAGACAGTCTCGAACCAGATCCTCTCCTACAGTGGGCCCAACGTCTTCATTCTCACAGTCCCTGCATCTGCCTTCCAAGGCTTGGGTGGTTTGGTCAGAGCCTTTCAGTGACGACTGAGGCAAAGAAGTCATTCAGAACCTCAGCCTTCTCCAAATCCAGAGAATGTGATAGATTCCAGAGGGGGCCTATGTTGTCCTTAGTCTGTTTTTTTATTCGCTGCTTACCTACAGAATCCCTTCCTGTAATCCTTAACATCCCTAGCCAAGTTTAATTCTAACTGGGCCTTAGCTTTCCTAACCTGGTCCCTAGCCTCCCTGACAACATCCCTGTATTCTTCCCAGGCTGCCTCACCCTGCTTCCACATTTTATAAGCCTGTTTTTTCCCCTCGAATTTTCCTCAGCAGCTCCTTATCCATCCACAGAGGTCTCCTGGCCCTCTTGCTGCACTTCCTTCTAGTTGGGATGCAACACTCCTGAGCCTGTAGTAGATGATCCCTGAATATCATCCAACAGTCTTGGGCCCCCCCCTGCCCTCTAGGGCTATATCCCATGGAACCTTCCTAAGCAGGTTCCTGAAGAGGCCAAGGGCAGTGAGCTTGCTACACGCTCTTCTCACTGTCCTGAGGATCTCAAATTTGAACATCTCATGATCGCTGCATCCAAGGCTGCCCTGGACCATCACATTTCCAACGAGCCCTTCCCTGTTGGTGAGCACAAGGTCAAGCATGGCACCTCTCCTTGTCAGCTCCTCTATTACTTGCAGAAGGAAGCTGTCTTCTACACAATCAAGGAACCTTATGCCCTTATCTCATCTATTCAATGACATACTAAGAGCACCTCTGGCATCAGGCACTCTCAGTTCTGTGATCCAGGTAACGCTTGCCTATAGCTTCATCACAGACACTGATATAAGGCAGGCAAAATTAATGAGTATCCACTCAGACCAAATTAAAGAAATCAAGTTTGTCGTTCCAACATCAAACCTGAGAACAGCAGAAATTTCACTCACACACCATCAAGATGAAGACAACAGACAGCCTCTGCCTTGTCCAGAAACACCTTTTACAAACACAACAGAAGGCTTATTTCATTCTCCCTTTCCTACCCCACTAAAAAATACCTTTTTTTTTAAAACAAAGAATGTTCTCTGATATTAGTTTCTTATTTAATTGCATAGTTATTTGATACCTAGAAGAAGAAAAGAACGTCAATACTTTGCAATGACAGCACTCAGGCACAGAGTGATATTTACATGAGTATTTTGTTTGCTGTTCTAATTGTACTATTCCATTGTACTCTCAACAGTGGGCTTTATTAGCATCTTACTATATCACCATATTTACTGCTTACCATATTACTATTACCACAGATTTGTTACCGTTGTCTAGTGAAAGTTTTCAAAAATAGGCAAATTTGTTGCTTTTGTAGGATCTGAGATTTTTGTTTTACAAGATGAGTTTATATCGATATAAACAACTTTTGATCTTAGACAAAAAAAAGTAACTAGGAGGAGAATAACGCTCCTCACTCATTCTGATGCAGTAACTTATTTTCCATAGCAAGTCAGCAGTGTGATAGAATCAAAGACTGTTACACTGTAAGCCTTTTAAATACGGCTTTCAGTAAGTACAAACAGCAGTATCACCATCCCTTGAGCTCAGTAATTTATGTAACTACATCAACTAAACACCTACCCCACCAACCAAAAAAAAACCCAGCAACAATAGTACTAGAAAATGAAATGTTATCAAAGCTCTGAAATGCTTTGACCTTAGGTAAACTCTGCATCACTCTCACCTGCTTAAGGAGGCCCTTAGCTGTTTCCAAGTAGCCCATCCCCAGTTCTTAACACTGATCACAAGTCAGTTTGTAAATGGCATACTGTTCGAACAAAATAAAGGTTTATGCACACACCTTGTGAAGGGGAATCACTACAGTGCATATACAAGGGTTAAAGAAAAACGTCTCCAATTTTATACCCAATTATTTGTGTTGATGATAAATCATAAATCAACCCCTAAGTATCCACCAGACTGAAAAATGACAGGCAAATAACATAGGTCAACACTATCTTCAGTCAATATTTGGTTACAGTGAGGTACTCACGGGCACCTGTGCTATGCTTGAAGGGCACCTGTGCTATGCTTGAATTACTGACAAAGTTGCTGATACTCTTTTCAGAAGTCAGACATGTTGCCATAGTGGGGAAAGGTGATTCCTCTCCCTTCCAAACATTCATTGATAACTGCTCACATTGTGATTACAATTAAAATTTGCAGAGTCTCTCAGTTTCCTAATTCACACAACAGAACAGTCTAGTGACAGCTGGGGAGTATGTAGGTATCTTAAGTCATACTTCATGGTTCTATGCTGTACATAATACTATTATTATCCTTATAAACTCTTCCATACCCTATTACTCCAATGTTGCCCAATTCCTTTGAATTTTTTCCGCTGCTGTGAGCAATTCCCAGAAAATGGCTTTGAGTCTTCATCTGTCTTGTCCCTTCATCTTTTTCAGATCAACAAAGATCAAGTGGCCTCACAAGATGTGCTTAGCTGGTCCATAAACCTAAGTATATGCTCTGTAAAACAAGATCTTGAATTTCGCAGGTTTTACTGCACATTTTCTTTATTTCATTTCCCACAGTTTTTGATTAGAATTTTGCCTGAACTTTTCACTCACAGTACTCCTCAAATCATCTAAGCATTTGAAAAAAAAGAATGAGTTGTCTCTTTCCTGTAGCAAGACTACTTAGCTCTCCTAATTATCTTCTACACTGCATCACTCTTCTTCACTGTTCCTTGAAACCCTCTGAACAGAAAAACAGCTCTGTATTTTAGCCTTAGCATCTTCAGTTTCTGAAGCTGTCATTGGTAGTTAGTGTCAACATAAATAATGCAGTTTAGTGTTTGAGAGTGTGTCTTTTTAACAGCTGGCTGTATCCCAGTGTTACCATTTACTGCTGGTCACAAAGTTTTCCTCATTTGGAGAGTCTGTTTGCCTTTCCCTGCTCGGTCTTACAACAATACTGTCTGACAACATGAGAAACACTATGCTACTTCATATGAATTTATAAAGTCAATTTCTGCCTGTGGAGACTAACTCGGTTTTATTATAGGTAGCATAACTGACTGTTCTTCATTACCAGCAGAAGCATTTACCTGGCTCAACACAAGCAGTGGTTTTAATGCCATGTAAGTTTTTTTTTAGTGCACAGTGATGCTTTTGAAAAGTAAATGCGATGTCTTCTCTCTGCACTGTTTCTAGAAAAACTGTGTTGCCCTATGTCAAACTACACTTTCAAAAGTGGACTATCTAAATACATTTTAATGATTGTATCTTTCACCTGCTCGCTCGGTCACTACAAATATTCGCAAATAACTTGTCTGAAAAAACGGGCCTCTGACATTCTTTTCAATACACTATTAACATTGCTAACTTTCTCAGCTCTGAATCAGTATCCTGTTTTGAAGCACTTATGAAATTTCGTATACAACATGAATACAAGTTTTATTTTTACAGATCCATCAGAGGAAGGCTTCATAAGAAAGCCATCACCAGCACAACTTTTTTTTTTTTTTTTTTTAAATATCAGGCACTTTATTTGTTCAAGTATCTCAAATCAACTTTCTTCCTGTCATCAAATTAGTCTTCTGGCTCATCTTTTTTGGTCATGCTACTTCATGAACTGATGTTTCAAAACAGATTAACTCCAAAACCCTCCTACACAAATATTACAAAGTTCCAAATTCAGATGGTGGTTTAAAAAAATAATATGAAAGGAATTTAAGATTATTCTTTATCTCAAAATAGAAACAATCATATATAAAGACAGTATTACATGACCTGCCTTCAGGTTTAACATCTTCAGTGAACATTTAACCTGGATGTCTCTACCAAAAAAGGTTTAAACTTCTATTCCTTAAATATGATCCGAAAGACTTTACAGGCATATTACTTCATATGTAGATGCAAACACCTTAATGATGTGCACAAATATATTCTGATTGTCATTACTGACAGATCACTGAACAAAGGCAGAAGAAAAAGACGAGATTTTATAAACAGACTGCTTTCTTCCAAAAACTGGCCTTTCAGGACAAGAAGCCGGATGCCTGATTATGTTCCTCAGCCAATACCAAAAAAGCTGGTCAGTTAAAAATGATGCATAGTTTCGAGAAAAGCTGGTCTAAAGTGAGGCCTGGCCTTGTACACATCTAGGAAAAACAGTACTGCTATGTTTAAAGTTTCTCAAAAACCTAGATCTTTGCCTTTGAAGTGGAACTATCAGTGACTTTGTTGGTGGAAATACAGGGGGGGGGGGGAAGTAAAGTTTGTGCTATGTTTTACGTTACAAAATTGCACAATACAAACCTAGTATGAATTAACGGATCATGTTACATATATCAAATTACATATATGCAGGTAAATTTTTAAACAGGTGACCTATAATTTCTTACGCTTTCTAGAGCAGCGTTAAAATACATTTAACATTTGAAATTCAGATGCCAACAGTAATAAAGCTGCTGACTCATATCTGAAAATGTAATAGCAAGTAGGAGCTTAACTTGGTGCATGATTTACTGAACCTTAATAATTCATGGAAACTTAAATTAACTCTGTGCTACTCAGAGGCACTAATACAGAATTTCTCATAGACTTGAGCAATTAATATTACTTGTACTCAGCTTACTTTCATGTTTTTTAATTCAAATATCATGTTTCATCAAAACATCTCAAAGGTCCTCTATTATGCTGAAAATCCTTGGGGGGGGGGGGGGGGGGGGGGGGGGGGGGGGGGGGTGGAGAAGCAAAATAATAAATGTATCATTGTGTTTGTTTTGCAGGTAGACAGACTGTCATCCAGGATCCAGTCTAGTAAGAATCAACTGTCTCTAACATACGACCAAATTCTGCAGAGCACAACTATATGAACCTGCCTCAGCTTCAAAGCAAAAGACTACTGCTGAATTGATGCAGAGTATATAAAGATTCAAAAGATTTTTAGAAAGTAGAAACAAACAAGAAAATCTTTTGAGTTGGTAGTAGTTTATAATGAAAGAGAAAAACACAGACATGAAGAGATATAAATACTTGAGAGAGAAAACAAAATGAGTGGAAAGACAGCCATTCTGAAAGATCAAGAATCACCACATTCCAACAGGCAACACAGGCTGACACCTTTCCACCAGACTGATGACTTCCTGGCCAGCAACTCATGGGCGACTCCATTAAGGATGCTGACGACAATACTCAGCCTTTATTAGTTCCAGACACTTGCTGTCTGTATGAAATAATAAACAGCTCTTCTTCACACAACCAAAACCTTACCTTCTCTTCATTAAGAACATTATTTACTATTCACAGAATCACAGAATAGTCAGGGTTGGAAAGGACCTTAAGATCAACTAATTCCACCCCTACTGCCGTGGGCAGGCACATCACACACTAAACCATGTCACTCAAGACTGTCCAACCTGGCCTTGAACACTGCAGGGATGGAGCATTTGCAACTTTCTAGGGCAACCTGTTCCTTGACTTTTTGCTCCAAACTAACTAGACCAATAACTTATTGAGTCACAACTGGAACATTATCAACACTCAGTGCTTCGTTATTCCTGAAGGTTGTGATTGCCTTCTGAGTTTCATCACATTCTAGTTCTTCACAATTCAGAAGTCTAGAAAATCACTGTCTGTTCATTTCCCCGCTAAGACCCTCACCACGCTAATACCTTAAACTCCCTAAATTTATATTCTTGGTAACTATTTTGGAGTATCAGCTCATTTACTCTTTCATATATTCATACCTTTGCCTCACCTGTTCCTCGAGGATTGAATCCTACAATCAACTATTATCCCAGTGTTTTATACTCCTCTCAAAGAGAAGCTTTATTAGCACCATCTGCATTTGCATCAAGTGTAATTATTAACTAATGTATAAAAACCAAAACAGCAGGTTCAAGGTAGTTCAATTTGTGCATGAAATACCAGCTGAGAAAGATTCTCTTTTTAAGCACCTGACCCTCGCTCACCAGATGGCAACAATTTCCTAGCAGTCTAGCAGAACAACAGAACCCTCACCTAAGTAAACTTTTACCACTTTGGAATGGGGGGAGGACAAGGATGATGACAAAAATTAGGTTGGGTGTAGATTTTGAGGTTGGTTTGGGGGGATGAGGACAGTGGGGCTTGGGAGGTTTTTTGGTTGTTCTTTTCTTTTCAGGCAAGTCCAACGTATGTAGGGTAGCACGCAAAATTCCATTCTAAGAACAAATTATGGATGCATCATCTTTTCAAAGAGGAATGATGTGAAAGTAGAGGACATAGCCTGCCCACAAACTACAGTGCTGTTGTACAGTCCAAGCACCTGAGATGTGCTAACAGTTCCTGGCTACATACATTTAATACCTTTAGAACTCTAGTTGCAGAAGACTGATAAACATCGGAACTTCATGTTTTTGCAAGGAAATGATGCATTCCCTGTCCACTTAATGTCACAAGGGCCTTTGACAGCAATTCAACACCATGCTCATTTTGAATTTTCTTGTACTTCTACTTTGTAAGTACTTCTCCCTCACTCACCGTAGTCTAACTTCAGTGAAAGATTTCTTCACAATACCTGATTCTACTTCTATGAAAACGCACCATGTCACAAGGACTCCAAAAACATTTATGCCCCAGTGTATTTCTACGAAGTATCCACAGAGTAAAAATACTGCTGAGTCCTTCTGAAGGTCTTCTTACTTCAAGAAAAAGAATTAGGCTTGTGCGCATGTGAAGAGGAATATACCGGCTTTTGATGGTCCCCCCAAAATACCTTTTGTGGTACTTCTGCTTCATCTTCTCTTTTAGACAATGTATTTTTATCTTCACAGTTAATGAACTGACGGGTAACTATGAGTGTGCATTATCTGCACGCCGCATCAGCCTTCTTCATGCAATCTTCAAACCACCTTTTGTATCCCTTACACAGTTTTCTAAAGCCTAAAACCTCTTCTTTGTTAATAAACACTGCTATCTATAGTTTAAATTCTTCACAGGTATCAATGAGTTTTTTTCAGCTGATTTTTATTGTAATATGACTCCTTCTCATCCTTAGTCTCACAGGATGGGGGACTCAGCCACAATCAACCCTCCTTGATTATCCAGTAAAGCCAGGTGACACTGTACAGAGGCATCTCTTGAACAGATAGCAAGATAATTCATTTCAAATGACTGCTATTAATATCATTCCCTGTTAAGTGATTTCCAAACATTTTTCTTTCGTATTGACTCGGATACAGATGAAAATCAAATAAAAAACAAAGTGCCTGAACAACAGGCTACATTTGTTGACAGCTAGAGAGAGACTTCTATGAAGCGCTATGATTTTCTGTGCTTAAACACACTGTTCCTGCTGTATTTGGACAATTTCAAATCCCTCAGGACAGTCACACATTGGTTCAAGAGGCAGCTTGGCTCATCAGCATGTGGTAACCTGCAACCCCTGCCTGAAAGCTTCAGCCCTATCAATCCAAACTTGTATAACTTTTGCAATGAATTGGATCTGAGCTACAATCCAAACTCCCTCCAGCCTCGAACCAAATCTGTTTCAGAGAAGCACCTGTATACGTTTAACACCCTAACTAGATATGACATGGTTATACCTGACTGTATCAACCCAATGAACATAAATTTTAATATTATCTAAACAAATGTAGTTGTACTCCATATTCCATAATTAGGCATGATCATTTGCACAATATTTTCTTATAGACAATACTCACAACCATGTCAATGAGTATAATGCATGCTTTGGTAACGCACTGTAGTCAGGCTGCGGAATATTCATTTCAGCAGAATTCCTGAACATAAGAGAAGAACATAAGGGCATAAGCAGAAGCACCTGTAGCTACCATCCCCCCAACAAAACACTTCTCAACTCTCCGCAAGACAGATTTCTATAGATGCTCTATCCCTGACTGGAGAGCAGAAGGCTTTTCGCAAACAGCTAAAATAGGTCCAGGAGCATAACTTGGTCTTAATTTAAGCTTGTTTTGCAGCAAAGCATGAAGACATTGCTAGGCTTAAATTCTATGCCCCCAGTCTCTGGTACTTGGGCTTAATTTGCAAGATCGTCCATCCTTTCAGTAAAGGAAACAAGTGCACTCATACTTCTATATGGAATTCACATTATCATTTGCTATTTATAAATTTTTATAGAATCATTGAATGGTTTGGGTTGGAAAGGACTTTAAGATCATCTAGTTCCAACCCCCCCCACCACATCCAGGGACACCTCACCCTAGACCATGTCGCCCAAGGCTCTGTCCAGTCTCACCTTGAACACTGCCAGGGATGGAGCATTCACCACTTCTCTGGGCAACCTGTTTCAGTGCCTCACCACCCTCACAGTACAGAACTTCTTCCTTGTATTTAACCTGAACATCCCCTGCTTAAGTTCTCCAATTCTACTTTTTTTTAACAAAAAAGGTACCCTGAAACAAAAATATAATGAAGGCAAACAACCAAGGAAAGGATAATTGGATTTTTCTCAGGCTATGCTAATCTGTAGACTATAAATGTCGTCTGGTTACACTTGAATACTGCTAATTTGCATGTAGCTGGGAGCACTGGCATGAACCACTAACATATTAGATCACAACACCTGACATTAAATGCTTTTTCAGACATCTAGCTTTTTATACTGGAATTAGTTGACTTAGCACACTTAGGCACATAAAACTACATTTTTTTTTCTACAACCACAAATTAGAGGAGATTACTTCCAATATCATTTAAAAAAAATAAAAAATCAAATGTGCAAGTATTTGATCCAATGTTTCTAGTAAGCAGAAGCTCACTACAAGTTATATATGCAATAGCTGTTTATGCCTTGCTTGGCAAAAACAAACATTCAGACATTGGTATTCAAAGAGTAAAGTGCTTGTCAAGATCAAAATGCTAATCACTGCTTACTGAGAAATTCAGTTGTTCCCAGATGTAGCAAAAGCAACACGTAGCTAGAAGCAGCTGCAGCATATTATCACTATCTAGTCTTAACTAAAGTATAATTCCTATGCAAGTGTATCAGCAAAATGGTCACCAATGAGACCCAGAAATTTACAGAGCATGTGACTACAACGCTCGAATTGAACATGAAAAAAATAAATAAAATTGGCAGCAGAAGGCTCACAATTCCTAAATCAGAACACCACCTTTTTAATCAGCAAAGCAAGACGGGGTTTCCACTAATGCTTCTTTCTTTGAACAAAGGACTTGCTCAAGGAATCCAGAATAAGTCATGTTATTCAATCACATTAACACACTATATGAAGTCACACATACATAAATTCTCACATCTACTTTTTCCAAATACTAAAATTCCTGTTTAAAAAAAATCCTGTTTTGTTCTTTTTAATTGCTGAGTGTTTTTTATCTTATTTATTTTGAGAAGGAGTAAAGTTTAAAAGAGTAAGAAATACAATAAAAGGACAAGCCTGGACACAATCACTGTTTCAGATTTAGCAATGCACAATAAAATATTTAACTATATAAAATATTTAACAAAATAGCCAATCTCACCATACAGCTTTTCAGATCTTTGCAATGCACAATACAATATTTAACTAAATAGCCAATCTCACCATACAGCTAACTAGACCAACCGAAGACATTACTTCCACCACCCTTTCCTTCTCCAAGGAGCTCAGCAACTGGGTGTAAGAAATGCAGGGTTATGTATGCTCATTCTCTGACCGCTGGGCAGGGCCTGCCCCTGCATCCTTAACAGTGTCACAAATTATATAATCCTGTATTGAGAACCTTTTTAAAAATCAAAACAAAACCAAACAACAAATAAGCAAACAAATTACAACAAAAAACATATAGAGAAAGATACCTTCCAGACCAAACTCTGTTTTACTCTGTCTTGGAGATACAATGATAATGCTTAGTTAGGTCCTAGCTTCTCAGGCACACACTGTTGCCTCTGCTTTGGACACTCTCAGTCTTCACGTCTAATCCTCTTAATCCTCTATTATTTCAATACACTTTTGTCTTCCTATGTTATCCTCTTCTCTTGTAAGACACCTGATTCCAAGGCTGTGTCCATCAAATTACAATCACTCAGTCTGAAGATTTAGAGCATTGCGTTTTTAAGATCCATGAGTGAAACAGTAATAACACTGCATATACTACAAACATTTCTAACTTTCATGGGCTGTATTCCTTCATTATTTGGGAGCTTTTAATTGTACTGTAACATACTGCAGTTATGACAATAACTGCTGTCTACACAGAAGACAGACTATAGCTAGAGTGGAAACCAAACCTGAATATCTAAATATTTCTACCCTTCCATGATTAAAGTACCACTGATACTACAATAACCAAAAAGGCATAGATATGGGACTTCAGGGTCCAAAATTTCATTTCAGGCTCTACAAACCACCCCAATGACTTTCACAAGTCACCTCTGTTTCTTACTCTTCTTTGTGAAATTTGGATTATCACAGCACCTAAAGATCTATGGAAGAATACTGCAATATAAAAGCCAAGGGATACAATGCTGATCATTACTATTAATAGCATGAAAATCAGTATCAAGCTTTAGCCAACAAAAAATATAGAGGTAATTGTTGATACATATTTGCCAACATTAAGATCTTGTACTTCTAGACAGCTATTACAATTAAACAATTAGAGTAACCAGGAATACATCTCATGACTCGTACTACTGCCAAAGTATTATCTGTTTTGGTTTTGTTCTTTGTCTTCTCTTTGTTTTTTTTTTTTTTTTCTTCCCTTTCTCATTTGAAACATTAAATGCAATGGCTTTTTAGACATCATCCGCTTCACCTCCAGGAACATTCTATTCACCTACTTGGTTGCATATCAAGGACTGTGGTTTTAAATGATGGAAAAGATTTCTAACCTGTTATGCTAACTCACATACTTACTAATTCCTAGCTTCTTTGGGACTTCATTTTATCAAAAAATTCTAGAAGGACTGGAAATGCATTAGGCAATTACTGAAAACAGTTCCACCTTTCATGAAATTAAAGTAAAAATATTTAAATGAATTATTTTTAAAAAAAAAGCAGTTGATCCATGTAGAATTCTGGAATTATGAGAACATACCACATTAAGAGTGCAAAATTCAAACTAAATGCTATTTTGTTATTATAAGCAGGAGTTGTCAAACTTTTACTTTGGTGCTGTACTACTGTTTGCTTGTGTGCCCACTACCTTTCCCTTTTCAAATGTTAAAAACAGGAGGAAATTGTGGGACTTAGAGGTGGTAGCCAGAGGTTCAGGCTGTTTATATTTGTGTGATGCAACATTTCAGATATGGATATAATAAACCCTATGCCTCTGTACATCAAGGCCTCAAGAATCCAATTGCGTACCTTGAGTAGTCCCTGATACCCGAGTTCCAGTGTACTCAGCTGAGTAGCAGAATTCAGAAGTACTCCTCTGTCCCAGAACTCTATGCTTAATTACAACTTTATATATTGTGTTCCACCACTCTGACTTCAAGCTTGCAAAGAAATTTAAGGAAAATTTATATAAGAAAGCCAGTAAAGATCATGTCCTTCATTAAACAATAAAATCATGTTCAAGTTTATGAATTTTATATATTAAATTAATCTTTGTGTTTCAATACAAAATACTCAATCACTAATTTTTGAATACCATTTTCAAAACTCCTATTTAGGAGAAGAATTTTGGTTTTGCACATCTCACCAGAAATTCACTAAATCAATTCATTATATGAAATCAGCAATACACACTAATTAGATGCTTCATATTTACTTCAAAGGGCTTCACTAACCCTATTATTTTTTGACCATTATACTTTCCAAATGGATCCCACAATGAAACAAGTTGTAACATCCATAAGAAATTCCAAATATAGCCTATTAAACCCATAAAACACATATCTAGTACACAATTATGAAGATCATTCTAAGGCAACGTCTGAGGAGATTATCAAGTGTATTTCCAAAATCAGTGCTGTATTTTATTGGGCATTGTTACATAAAATTCAAGGACTAAAACTGATACGTTATTCTAGCAACAAGCAATTTTTTGAATAATCAGATCCTGAGCACCTTTCTGAGAAACCTGGAGAGTAATAAGTTACTGCAGAATTGCTCTGTGTTGACTACTACAAAATTTATAACTCATTCTGACTCAATTCTCTGAAGGTGAAATCACTTGTTTTCCACCTCCTGTTTATATAGAGATGCATCTTTTCTGGGTTTTTTTAATTTTAAGTTAGCACAGTGATATCACTGGTGAAACCTTTATGACAAAGCCAATAAGCAATTCTAATAAACAGGTTTTAAACTAAACTTACTTCAACTTTTGACACTGCATATAGTTTCAGAGTGTGCAAGCCACCAAAATTACATTAACTTCTAACTTCAGGCGAAGACTGACTTCAGTACTGGAGATTTCCCAAATGCATAAATGATTTCTCGAAAAGGACAAAGACAGCACTCAGAAGGCTGCCTCAAATGGCTGACATGCTTCTTTCTCTCTCATTTTGCTACTAAAACACAATTAAGAAGAAGCTGTAACTTTATAACCACTCTTTTTTAAGCGTCTTCTGTGTATGACTGACTCACGTAATGTAAATTCTTTTCCAAAACAAAACAAGGAGACAGAACTCTCTTATCCACAACTGCATTAGGATCAGCAGAGAGAGGTGAACTATGAGCAATCTTATCCTTGGTAGTGAAAGAAAACTTTGGCTACATCTATATGTCAGAATTAAACCCCAGATTCTAACACTTTTAAGTGTACACAAAATACCTTTAAGCGTATGGAAAAAAAACTAAGCATAAGGCTATTATCAGCCAGTGACCCGGGCTGTGACTTCACAAATATGCCTTTATTGCTCACTCAGAAAAGCACTTCCAGAAAGAAAGTTCCAGCTATACAAAAACAAGGCAATGATAGTAATTTTCAGAATTCACAAATTTGCAACTTAAACAGACTTGTAACAAAGGCAAACACTATTTGCCTTTGTTGCAGGGTTAGGAATTCAAGGAAAATTAAACACCTTTCTTCAAATAAAATCTGAAGTGCCACCAGGTGTGAAATACTGGCCCATATTATTCACATGTTCATAACAAGTTGTGCTTAGAGTGAAGATGTTAAAGACATCTAGCTTCCAACAAAATCAACATACAAGCAGTCAAGTACTTGCTAAATACAGCCCTTACTTGCCAAAAGAGTCAAAGAAAAATAACATACAAAACACGTTTCATTGAAAGACTGTTATGAGAATGCAACTTTTTCATTCACGAGTAGTTTTACAGCTATAAGAAGCAGAACCCACTCAAAGACAGATGACAGGCAATACAAAAAAGTAGTGAAAAAATGTAAAGAACAGCATTATTAAGAACCATGATGATTTTGCTATATTAAAAGATACACCTGATCAACATAGGGTTCAAAGCTTCACATTGAGGTCTCCTGGCACCTCACAAGCTTTCTGCATAGTTTTCCAGAAATAAACTGGCACCATGTTTTTCAGGTTGTTGCTGCTCTGATGTTTTTTTGTCCTACGGATAGCATACATCAGGATATAGCTTCAGGCAAAAGCCAAAGCAATGACTCCTCTATTCCAAACAATGCAAACCTATTCTCCCATCACTTACCTGGACTCTACTATCATATCATCCTGTTCCTCAGGACCAATACTCTTGTCTTCATGGTGTACGAGTTCACAAGATAAGTCAGCAAAACAACTTACTGTATTTCTGATCAGTTTAGTCCTTATCATCTTAGCCCTTTCACGTGACTCACCACAAGGTCAGATGAGCATAGAAGGTGGCACAAAACACTGAAGACAAATAGCTAATCAGGGTGCTAATCAAGCCCACTGTACTGCAAAGCTGCACTTGAAGCACACAACTTCCACTGAAATTAGTAAGATTCAGTAGGATCTCTAACCAGCAAATCACCTATCACGCCTACCTAAACTTACGATACCTAATTGTTATTTAAGGTTCTAATGTTTACTGTGTCTGTTCCCAATTCTGTTCTTTGCAAAACAGGACCAACAGTATGTCTGTATGTATGGTATTCACTCTGATAGCACAAAAATATTTTCATTAACTGAACATAAAAAAAAAAAAAACAGTGCTATTATATGTTTGTGTGTATGCATATGCAACAACAGTTGCTGTGAACAAAGCCAGACTGATGAATTTCCTGCATCACTCAGGACTTTCTGCCCAACCTCCCTTGTAGAAACTTCCTGATTCTGAGCTTGAGACAAATGCAGTTTGAAGGAGAGTCAAATTGCTCCATAGGTGGATACATTCACTGCTCTTACTCATCTTAGTTACAAGGACCCATTCTAAAGCCACAACAGTGAATTACCACCTTGAAGTAACTCATTTTTTCACACCCGAAATATGAAAAGAAGCCATACTACAAAGTGTCGATTGAAGCTACATTTCCAACATTTTTCTACACTGTAATCCCAGTTTGCTTGTTCAAATCAACACAAATGCTGCTGTTAACCTGCTCAGATGCAACCCCAGTGGAATCTAGTTGTATATACTTCGTAATAATGTCCTGAATCTTTTCTTAACTCAGAAATTGCACTATCCTGCAGCAGTCTCTTCCATTTACATCACAGCATCACATATCCTGTACTCAACGTTAAGCCCTTTTTATCAGAAACTTTATCATACACCTCTCAGACTTAAGCCACAAATTTAGACACGTTATACTTGCAAGTATATCCACATGTCCATCAGATCACTGGCACTTTCTGAAAACTCGTATTTGTAGTTTCTCAACTTCTCTTAAGAAAGATAATGTTTCTGTGGTCATGTATTGCCCCCACAACCCACATCCCTGTTTCCTGCTTAAGCATGAGCCACCAGTGGCAGTCACAATGGCTGCATCTGGCTTAAACTGGACTCTGGGGAGACAGGTACCACCGCAATAGCTATGTGCCATAAATCTTGCTCAGCAGCTAAGGGCTAGTTGAGCATGTGTCAACCCAAAATACAGCTGGTATGCAAGTATGACTGAGTCAATTAACTCACTCCATAAATAGTGGACAGCCCAAGGCCCTCTCCTGCACTGCAGTGAGCTGCACACCAGGATCACTCCTTGTGTCAGGATGACTCGCAAGGTTACTCAAGGTTGAGAGATTTCTTGCCACAACAGATTCCTAATGACTGATAGCATGCTAAACTTTGAAGTCTTAGCTAAGTGATATAAAGGCCTGATTGTGCATATATAATTCTTTAGTCATAAAGTAATGAACAAGTCTGGGACTAAGTCTGGATGCAGCTGCACCCAGGCTCTTCTCTGAGGAGGAGTTTGGAATGCAAGGGGTTCCTTTCTAATCATGATTCAATAGGGAGGGTCTCCCTGACAGTTCTGTCTGACCCTGTCCCCTATGGAGTCAACCGTCAAGTATATCTCAGCACTGCTTCTTGTTAAACCAACGTCACATTTACTAATGATATAAATTGCTGGTTTATATCAATAAACGTATTACCACTTCTCTTACAAGTGAAGTGCATCACTCCATCTGTGGCAGACTCGGCAAGAGGGTGACCAGAAGAATGTAACTGCATGCAAACTAGCAATGTTCTTTACAATTTGTTCATCCTTAGAGATCAAAGGCTTCTTCATCTAAAGAAATGCTGACAATGCTCTGGTTATGTAATATTCATACTGCTGTGGACAAGTGAGCTTGAGCTGCCAGTCTTTCTTCATGTGCTATTGGGCAGCATGGAAAGCCAATACAGATTTAATGTAACATCAGCAAAAAAACACACAAAAAAAGAAAAAAAAAAAACCCACAAAAACCTACCAAACCTGATACAAACCAAACAAATAACTAGATAAATAATGATGAAAACCCAAAGCAACAACAACAAACAAAAGCAAACAATAATGCCATATAACCAAACACCAACAGGTAATAAAGAACAAGTTCCTACTGTAGTACGGTGATTTGAACTCACTAACAATAAAAACATAGGTCCACACTGTAGTTCAATATTTAGGGAAAAGACAAATGGGGACACTGGATTAAATTCAACAAGATTTTCCCATGATTCATCTCATGCCTGAATACTCCAGGAATTAACTTATCAATGAATTAACCTACAAACATCATGCTTTAAACTAGCAAATTATTTCCAAGTTACATTCCTTTATACACATGTAAATATTACCATGAAAACAAAAAAAAAATTAAAAATCCATATTTTCCACATTGTGCCTCAGCTCCCCAAGCCTGTATCTTCTTTTTCTACTTCTTTTTTTTTGTCTCCTACTGTTACTACAACTCTTTCAGTTGCTACTATGTCATACGCGGAAAAACTATTTTTAATACACAGTGATATACGCACAGTTTTATACACACACACACATATATATGGCTGCATGCATATACACAGATGTAGGAAAAATTATTTCCTTTTCTCCTGAGAAAATGAGTAGCTGTTTTATGTTTTCCAACTGGCACTGAACTGAACAAGAAAGCACAGAAAATGAGGAGAAAAAGAAAAAAAAAAAGAAAGAAAATAACTGGCAGATGATCTGGTAGATCTATGCCAAACAGGGTTTGAGCATGATGAACTCCATGTGCTTCTCACCTTATGACAATATTTATACATGTTTTTTTATAAGCCTTATTTTTGTCCCTGCCATTCCATGTAAAAGTCACATTTGGTCATGTGTTTGAACACACCGCTGCAATAAAGAAAGTGTTCGAAAAATTCCGAAGAGGATTACTTTTCTGCATTGATAACTGTTCATGTTAGATTGTGCCAATGTTATGGAATGCTGAATATATTTACTGTGACAAGTGATCTAGTCACAAAGCTAAATTTCTGTGGAATAAAGATTTTGCCCATCTGTCCAGGAGTAGAAACGAGACTGTATGGTTATGCCACAATATTTCATTTTCCATGTGTTAGTCTGAGCATGCTATAAAGCTGAGTATCTATCACATGCTACTGAGAAAAAAAAAAAGCTTCATACTGCTCAGAGAATTTCAAAGGCACAGAGAAGGAAAACATGCAATATAGCTGCAATCATGACACACAATTCTCATTATAATTTACTGCCAAAGTTGTTCAGCATACTGTATACTGTCAATGAAAAGACTCAAGAAGGATACTGAATAACAAATAAATGAAGTAGCATTTTACTGCAATTAGTATTTACAGATTTGCAATAGATTTCAGCTTAATCCAAGCTGAAGACAGTTCTGTTGACAAATATTCTGTTTATTTGCAATTAGAACATTTGAGGTAACCTCATCAATGTTTATACAGAAGATACTATGAGCTAGGTTAAGCTTGATAGGAGTTTCACATAACATGTTCTTGAGATAAGAAATAAAAGATTCACTGCAAGTAGAGTAACTGTTGTCTGCTTTGCACTTAACATACATAACCTTGGACTCACATGCACATTAGTATTTAAATAGGGCCTGCAAAATATCTGAGGCCTTAAACATCCTGCAGTGTCTCTGAGGCCTCACCAGGGTCATATACCATTAGTGTCAAAATCATGACCATACTGCTAATAGAACAAACCAGGATTATCTTGTTCATTCTCTTCCCATCAGACAAATACATACACACAGGTACATATGTAATCCTTGTAAAATTGTCAAGCTCCTGCATCAACTAATTTAAATTTCCCTAAATCTCAAAAATTACCTAGCAGCAAGAACCCAATAGATTTGTCTGGTATTGTTGTGTTCATCTCTGTATTCTTAAAATAAGTTTTCTATTTCTAAACTAGAAGAAAAAACATGGATATTATTACTGAAAATACAGGTCCATTAGTATTTTATAGTGAAGATAACATACTGAATGCTCTAACAGTACTTCAAGTAATTCAATTTTGAAGAAGGTCTTAATAACATACGTAGGAGCATTTCACCTGTAGCAGCAGTAATATTGATCTCACACCATTAAGGTTTGCAGCATTAAAGCCCCTTACCTTCCTGCATATTTCTGCTAGCTCTCACTAGCAGAAAGGACACCACTTTTGCTGTTAGTTTCTGGCAGACATCAACACAAGAAAGTAATTCTACCTGCTATAGTGTCTGCCTGACTGCCTGATAATGTCAATCAATAAACACAATCACTTCCAAGTTACCATAAAACAAGATGTCTGTTACAAATTCAAAGAAGAAAGTTTTAAGTGTCAGGGCAACCCCAGGCACACCTACAGGCTGGGCAGAAAAGGGATTCAGAGCAGCCCTGCGGAGAAGGACTTGGGGGTATTGGTTGATGAGAAATTTAACATGAGTTGGCTTCAGTATGCACTCACAGCCCAGGAAGCTAACCGTAACCTGGGCTGCATCAAAAGGAGCATGACCAGCAGGTCGAAGGAGGCGATCCTGCCCCTCTACTCTGCTCTCATGAGACATCGCTCAAGAGTATTGTGTGCAGTTCTGGTGTCCTCAACATGAAAAGGACATGGAACTGTTGGTCCAGAGGAGGGCCATGAAAATAATCAGGGGGCTGGAGCACCTCCCATATGAAGACAGCCTGTGAAAGTTGGGGCTCTTCAGCCTGGAGAAAAGAAGGCTGCGTGGAGATCTCAGAGCAGCCTTTGAGTATCTGAAGGGGGCCTATAAGGATGCTGGAGAGGGACTCTTCATTAGGGACTGTAGTGGTAGGACAAGGGGCAATGGGTTCAAACTTAAACAGGGAAGTTTAGATTAGAGCTAAGGAAGAAGCTCCCTACTGTGAGGGTGGTGGGGCACTGGAATGCATTGCCCAAGGAAGCTGTGAATACTCCATTCCTGCCGGTGCTCAAGGCCAGCTGGACAGACTTGGGTGAGATGGTTTAGTGTGAGGTGCCCCTGCCCACAGTCAGGGGTTTGGAACTAGATGTTAAGGTCCTTTCCAACCCTAACTGTTCTATGATTCTGTAATTTCTGCATTCAAAGTATTAATGAGCCTTAAAATACTTATTCATACATTCACTAACATGTACTTCGTGAATATCAGCAGATACTTTATAAATTATAAAAAGTAGTGGATTAGTGTAACAGTAGTTGGGAAACACCAGAATAGATTTATAACACTGATGGCCAGCGTGTACAGCACATCATCACAGACACTACTGAATCATAAAAAGAAAGACCTGTTGAGTTTCAGATAAAGCTGGCACTTGATCATGATAAATTATTTACTAAGTGGTCTTGCTGAATCATTAGGGAAATCCTTTCTTCCTCCTTCACCATCCATTCAAGACAAGACAACATGCTTATTTTAAAACAACATATAGCAAAAAGAATGCACATTTCTATTAACAGCAAAATAACAAGTGAAGTAAATACGAGGGTACCAACTAGGGACAATCCTGTGTTACAGATCTGAAAGTGTTATGATTTTCATCAGCAGCATCAAAATTGTTCAGAATAACATATCCTGTGGCACGTTAAAATTAGGTTAGCAAGGGGACTATGTCTGTGTAGAAGTACTGAGAAGGCACATGTGAGGACAAAGTAATTTTCGAGGCATTCTGTGCCTCTGCTCTTGATGGCTTTTGTCTGAATTCATAGGATTTCCACAGACTGCCAGAAGAAAAACAGTTCTACCTCTGTTCTCAAAAAAATCCAGAAGATGATTAGGCTGGAATAGTCAGCATTGCTTTCTTATACCATAAAATTTTGTGCCCTGCCTACAATTTCTTCAAGAACATTCTTGTTCTACTCTACCAGCTTGCTACTAAAGTCTGAGCTGCACATGCAGTTATGTAAACATTGCAAAACCCCCCAAGAAATTTAGCTCCACTATCCATTTGTCTGGGTATACAGCTAAAACCCAAGCAATTCAGCTGTGAAACATGTTTCTAGGTTCACAAAACATCTCTAGCAGTAACTATGGACCCCAAAGGATTTTGGAGAGGCACAGTTCAAGTTCCTTATCAAAAGTTGGTATTAACAGAAATATTTAATCAAAAAGTCATATAGGATTTGCCCAAACACAAATGATTTTGAAAGTGAATTAGTAGCTTGCTGGCAAAAGAATAATTTTAAAACGACTACAGATTTCCCTCACTATAGTATAACAGCTCAAAACTGCAGCAAACTTTTAAGCTACTGTGGGATAGGATATACTCTAATCCACTAAAAACTGAAATATCTTTAAAGCAAGCAGGTGCATGCAGTATCCATTAGTTCATTAATACTACATGAACCCACTGTTTCCTCCTCCTAATATAATTGTTAACAGGCTGTTAAGAAATCAGTAAATTTTAAATGTCAAAAAAAACAATATCCATAATCCTTCAGAGTAATTCAACTTGTAAAATAAATCAGTGATTCCATACACTTCTGTGCAGAATTTTCTAGGTACTCCATTCTTAAATTAGACTGGGTAAGCACAGTTTCACCTACTAATTTCCCAAGCGAAGGGGAAAAAAAAAACAAAACAAAAACCACAAACCAGAGATACGACTTCAGCTGGACAAATTTGCTGTTTAAGACATTGAACCTACGGGAACTTACACCGATATAAGATTCGTCTCTGAAGAATCACACACCTATAATATCTATATGCAGATAGTTGTTTTACCTCTAAGCATGAAATATACACATTATTTCCACTGTGTTTTCAAAATACTCTAGCTAAAAAAGAAAAAAAACCACACAAAAAACACAAAACCCGTAACATCTTGAGTAAATTTTAGTAATTAAAAAAAATCACATAGTCCTATTTACTCTAAACTTTGAAGCCATGTAAGAAAGACGGAAAGAGATCTTAATATGTGCTTGTTGACACTGCCTGGGTACTCCATCATGGTAAGTAACAATAATAATGATCAGGATTCTTGTATACAGTAATCTCAGGCAAAATTAAAAAAAAAAAATAAACAAACTTTAGTCCTTTAGAAATACACTTACATAAATAAACACGTATGCATATCAAAAACACTACTAATAACCTCACTAAAAGGTACAAAGTTTAAAAAATTATTTTACATGTATAAGAAGTTAAATACAAAAACGTTTTTCCCACTGGGTTTCAGCATTCTGTAAGATTCTACCTAGTGCCACAGCACCCCTACCAGCTGTTTTCAGATACTTCCTTAGGGACTGCCATCTTGTTTGGAATTCCAAAATTCACAGTACAGGTGCACTTTTCACACGAATATCCACTGAAACTTAGCAGCACCACGTAACAGTGACATTCTTATCCTATACAGACAGTTCTAGAAAACTGTCTAGAAGATCAGTTCTAGAGTTACTAATCAGCTATTAATAAAATACCTTCCCAACTCTTCTGGTGAAGGTATAAGCACATAACCTTGGGAAAGATCCAGTCTAATGCATCAGAACATATGACACACACAAAGAACAAGTAAGTTTTTGAAGAAATTAAAAAACACATTAAAAACTGTTATTTTTAAAATTCAGTCATAACTGAGTTCCTTAATAAAGGAACAGAAGTAGTATAAATACAAGCAGCTCTTAGTTTTCATCCATTATCTTCAGAGGAAAAAAATGCCTGTTATTTCTGACACTTAACTCCAAACAGAAGGATAATCCTCAGACAAAAAGTTTTTTTTTTTTCACAAGATGTAGAGTTATAGGAGCTCAGCCCTTAGAGAGAACCTGATCCAAAATCTTCTAGATGATGATGAGTGCTTCTGTAGGTTTCAATGACTTTCCCATCATGTCAGCCCATAATTAATATCACCTTCTATGAAAAAAGACTGGTTGCTAGAGATGTTTAAGTATAAAAATCAAAGCTCACTTGCACCAAAGGGATTACTTGCTTCTACTCCCTCAGAGGTCAAAGGCATTTGCAATTTTATCAAGAAGTTACTCTGATTATCTATTTCACTAAACGCAGAGGGATTTTTTTTTAATAATTAACATACCTGAAGCTTGATATGATTTCTAGCCTCTAATTTACACAGCTAGATGTTTGTGTTTTGAATTTCTGAATTGCTTCTGTGTGAGAGGCAGACTTTGATAAGTTTTTAATTAAACTGATAATATCACTTTAAAAGCTAAAACACCTAGAGTATAAAGGACACAAGTAATAACAGATTTTATAAGACTTAGCAGCTTTATAAAGCTTACCTGCTTTGTGAAAGAAACTGCTTTTGTGAAAATGTGTATTTTCCATCTGATTGCTTCTGAAGAACATCTAGAAGGTTAGAAACCTCTGGCTTTAAAAAGTATTGTGTATTACCATTTCAACAATTCAGTTTTGCTCTGCATTTCAAAATGGGAGGGCTGTAAACTTTTCCGACTGAATGAAATAGCTGTGCATTTCATGCTCTCTGCTCCTCTCGGAAACAAAGCTCTTCCTGCGTGTTAGATTCTGTGCGATATAATGACATTTCTACTTAATTATAGCACTTGCAGTTTAACTGCTACAATTATTTAGAAAATATTGCTAACGTCCTAAGAGAAAGCAACCTCTCAAACAGGTGGATTCCAGCTTGGCTCTCAAACACTGAAATCGGGCAGTATATCACCTGGGGAATATTTTACATGCAACTAAGGAAGGAAGTAACCAAGCATATTTCAAAGACACAAAGAACCTGTAACTGGGGATAAAGTACCTCCAACAGAAGCTGAACATTGCAGGCTTTTGAATGCCTCTGGCAAAATGACCAAATAACTACAAAGGTTAAAAAACTGGCAAGACTCTGGCAAGTCTACCTACATGGGAATTTACTAGATTGAAAAGCAGAACTGTTTCCTATATGGAAATGGATTATCAACCTAATTTAGTAAAATCCCAGAATCAACATTTCAGCTGCCACACTAATGATTTGAGAATTTCATGAAATTCTCTTCACTGCAAAGAATATATAAAACCTCAGCTGGCACAGAAAACCAGGTACATCAAAAAGCACACTGCTGAACATTTTGCCCAAAGTCTCCATATCTTCATCTGACAGAAAAGATGATTCTTAGCAGATACACTGGAAGTTAGCCTAGTATTACAACTGAGTAGGTGTTTCCAAAGCCAAACATCAGAGAGCAGTAGCAGGAGACACAGGACTTAGGTCAAAGGCTGTCTGAATCAGAGCCAGATACCTGATGCTATGCAGGGACAACATAGAGATCTTTTAAGTAAGCCACAGTACAGAAAAGATGAATGCTGCAATTCTGACCTCGCTTGAATGAACTACTCAAAGAAGTCTTCTCAGTGTTCTCTTAAACCACAAACACTTGCCAAGCATGCATTTGGCCTCACAGTAATGTATGCTCAACAGAGTAGGAATCCAGCGCATGGAAGGGCAAGACCATACTGTTTGTTATGTACCTAGAAATCAAATGACTATTGGTTTTGTATTTTCCTTTAGATCCCTGTTTTTAATCACAGATTTCCACTACTTCTGCATGTCAGAAGAAGGATCCTATGACTAAGCAAGTTAGTGCTTGATTTCATAAGTGAAGAAAGTAATTTAAGATCTGTCATTCCTTGAGGAGCACTAAACTGATAAAGAAACCAAAATTATAATTATGACCTGATCTGAAAGTTAGCAAATATAGCAACTGTATGTACATTAAAAAAAATAAAAATCTGTAACCAGGATAAACATATTGACCTCAAGCAAGAAAACTAGCCTGATACCATGCCAGTAACAAAAAACCAAGATGAATTCAAAACATTAAGCAAGTCTTCAGAAGCATACTCAATGCTTGTACTTAAAAGTCTCAGTTATGCCATGTTTTCTCCTGAGAATTTGCATAATATGACTTAACTGGAAGAGTCTGAAAAATATCCCAGCTTACATTTTTCTTGCTCCAGATCAAAACAATTAAACCTTTGTTTCTTCTGATGAATCAAGTACAACCTATGTAAGCTCCAGAGTCAAGTCTTGCTGCATATTTAAGTATCAAGACTACCATACAAAAGGGATCTCACTTAACTGCTTACTATATATGAAAAATTTTCTGTGAAGCTCTGTCAAGCTCAGCAATAGCTCTCCACTTGTATTTAGCTTTGAAACCCACCATTTCTGTTTCAGACGGTGAGAATGGCTTATGTGCTTTAAAACTCATCTAGCTTTTCCAACTCTTAACACCTGCACCAATAAAAGTTATTACAAGCCTTGGTCTTCTCCACTTCCTTACACTATCACACTGAAGTTCCATCATGTAAGGCCTTCAAAAATTATTTGAAATTACTTACTCTGTTAAGAGTACCAAACGTTTCTCTCCAGGCTCCGTACAACTAGACTACTGCAAACTCTCACACGGTGTACAAAGACATCATTGTGATTTAACCCCAGCTAGCAAGTAAGTCCCACAAGCTGCTCACTTTCTCCCCGTATGTCGGGATGGGGGAGAGAATCAGAAGGGTGGAAGTTTTCACACTGCTTAAGCATTGCAAATGCTTATAACTCAACAAGTGTCAGGCCTGAAGCAGAATTCTAAATCGACCAAAACTCTGGCAAGTTTTAATCTGTTCAATTTCCTCCCCCCCCCAATCATATGATAAAAGTCACAGAAAGGCTACAGAAAACCACTCTCCAAATAAACACAACAAACCAAACATACATCAAAAGACTGGCATGGTAATCTAGCTGTTGGACTCCCATTAACTTTTACCTAAGACTGGAAGTATACAAGAAAAATCCTGCATGCTGCCTTCAAAATGTAGAAGTAGGTTTACCTGTATTCATAACAGGGCTGCAAATGTTTTGGATGTCAACATTTCCCTCACTCTCAGCATTATTTTATTTTTATTTGAAAGTATTCTTGTGTCCTAACAAGTATGCTAGGAAACAGCTAACCTGGTATAGAGGAAATATTACATATGTATTCAGAATTCAAATTATTTCTGTGCTACATATAATAAATAAAGTACAAGTTTTAAGTTGTTCTTGTTCTGTAACTTTATTTTCTGCTTTCAGTAACAAGCCTCATACAAACTAAAGAAGATTTTACAAAGGCATCCAAACTTCAAAAACACTTTGATGCTATTTGTTACATACCAATTTAAATATTGCTAAGCATCCCTACAAAAATGGACACAGTAATATGAAATTCATCCAGACACATCCAAATATCAGAGAACCACCCATCAAATGGACTCCTTTACGTAACATTTCAACTGTGGTAAAGGTACCATATTTTTTCATGCCTTCCTGCAGTACCAAGATCTTCTTCTAAGGGACTAATGTTAATGTTAAAGCTGTGAAGACTCCTAAGAAAAAAAAAAAAACCAAAACACCTGAATTTATTAGAAGTGTACTTTTGTTCATTTTCTGTTTCAGGAGAATTTTCTTTATCTTATGAATGGAGACAATAGCTTAGTACTTTTAAAAATGCCTGAGGAGAAATCATCAGTTTGTTAACAATACATGGGAAACCTAGTTGTGGCATTTTACCCCTATGTGAACACGTGTGGAGAGGGATTTCGAACAATGAAGACAGAAGTTTAAAACTGTGATTCTTATATTTATGACAAAAATATTAGTACAAACTATTAAGCCAGGTTAAAAAACAAGACACGTCCTCAACATAAGAAGGACATGAAACTGTTGGAGTAAGTCCAGAGGAGGGCCACGAAGATGATCAGGGGACTGGAGCACATCCCATATGAAGATAGGCTGAGAAAGTTGGAGCTGTTCAGCCTGGAGAAGAGAAGGCTGCGTGGAGACCTCAGAGCAGCCTTTGAGTATCTGAAGGGGGCCTATAAGGATGCTGGAGAGGGACTCTTCATTAGGGACTGTAGTGACAGGACAAGGGGTAATGGGTTCAAACTTAAACTGGGGAAGTTTGGTTAGATAATAAGGAAGAAGTTCTTTACTGTGAGGGTGGTGAGGCACTGGAATGGGTTGCCCAGTGAAGCTGTGAATGCTGCATCCCTGGTGGTGTTCAAGGCCAGGCTGGACAGAGCCTTGGGTGACATGGTTTAGTGTGAGGTGTCCCTGCGCATGGCAGGGGGGTTGGAACTTGATGATCTTCAGGTCCTTTCCAACCCTGACTATTCTATGATTCTGCGATTCTACGGGATAACCACAACCCATTTCCAGTACATAAACGTGAGAGATTATTTTTTTTGTCCTGAAGATGAGTTACATGAAACTGCTATGAAAAGTAAGTATTCTCAAGACATCTTCTGATGTAAATTAAGAACAATCGAGAACAGATGATACACAGAAGAGGTCATCTGTTCATGAAAGAAAAGTAATGGTTAGCTGGGTTGGGTTTTTTTCAGATGCCAGGTAACTCCTAAGGATCCCAATATTCTTTCCTCTACACGCTTTTGCAAATAGCCCTTTCCCAAGCCATTCACTTAGGACAACCAAATCATGCCAACAGCCCATAGCTACTAATAAGATACCAAGAGCAGTGTACTAAGAACTATGTACTATTTTGGTAGGGCATTTCTTTCTCTACTAGCACATATATTTCAGTATACTACAATACAGAGTACAGCACACATGAGTGATAGTACTTTGGTCCACTCTATGTGTTCATAACTTCCAGAATTACTCTGATATTCACTGAATGTCTGACTCTACCAAACTACAGTAAAAGTGATCTTAAATAATCAGCAGCATTATTAATGTATGGCACTTCAACTTGGTTTAATTTTTTTAATCAGTAATGTACAGTGCATTTTTACTGTTCATTAAATTATCACCTGAATAATTTATTTTCAGGTAACAAAACTTTGTACCTCCCTGCCTGCCTAACAGCTGTTTGTAAGGCTGTGGAGCTTTCTTCACCTTTCAGTGTAGAAAATATGTAGCCAATTAAGAGTGTGAACATGACAAATTTAGGAGAAGATACTTACACCTAGTCTCATATGGCATAAAGGTTTGGGAAAAAAAAAAACAAAAAAAAAACAAACACCCCAAACACCTCACTTTCCTCTTCCTCCCAATCACTTTTTAATCTACAGCCTAACTTCTTCTTTTCTCCTCCCCCTCTCTTCTCCTCCTCCCTCCCCAGGATGGCAGTCTCAAATACATGACAATCATTTAAGTTTCACAGAAAATGGGACAGGCTAACAGATGATAAACCCCTCCTTAAGAGACAAAAGGAAACAAGAAAATCTACCTAGAGAACCCACAAGAAAAGCTTCAGTACAAGGGTACTTTTCCTTAAGTATCTCATAATTCTGCAAGATGTACCCTAACAACTCTTCTAGTATTAGTGTTTGCAAGTATTCTTACCTTCATCACAAGAACACAGTAACATAAGTGCTGAGCATATTAAAAGAAACGTATGGATGTGTTTTGATATGTAGCTGGTAATACTCCAGGAGTAAGTTTGAGGCTTAGGGTTTAGATTTCAATAAAATTCTCTTTTTATTATCCTCCTCTGGGAAATTAAATATGCTTTCACACTTTAGAACCTTCAATAACAATCAGCTAATGCAAACACCTTAAGTTGGATCAACTGACTTTATCACTGATGCTCCAGAGCCTACCTACAACCTGTTACATCTTCACTGACAGCTTTGGGGATACGCTAAGTAGGCATGAATCTGTCTGAAGGTCAGGCACCCTGCTACACGCCATGGGGACTGTGACTACCCCAAATTTCTTTACCTCCTGGACCATTCATCAACTCATCGAACTACAACTAGATGCAGCAATAAAATTGCCTAGTGACTGTGGTTACCACTTATTAATAACAATTTCATTTTACAAACATAAACCATATAAAGATGATAGATACCCAGTGCATCAATTGGTTCTCATTCACTGGACCTGTAAGATAGCTCTACTTTAAAAAAAAACCAAACCACCTGCTTTTTTCCCTTAAATAAAAATAATAAAGGCAAAAAAAAACAAACCTCAATGTGAAACAGTTCTTCAATGCCAACCCTCTAAAATTCCAGGGATTCCTTTGCAGAAAGCTCTCTAATCGCTGCACTGAAATTCCATCATCTGTAAGACCAGACCTGTCAGAAATCTATTGAATAAAGTTGAAAGTAGGAACCTGCCTCCATAATCCAAGATGTAGTAAGCCTGTGCCGAGTCCCAGAGGGGATAATTAGGCTTGCAAGTCTAATCATCCACTGTAATAGAACAGCCTTTGTTCTCACCAAGCAGGTCTTGTTTCAGTTCACCATCTGAGAAATGGGAATATCTGATGTCAATAATCAATTGACCTACAGAAAACATTTTGCATTTCAGAACTTCAGAGGTTTATAAAACCAAGTTCTCCTCCCTTCCCCCTACACCAAACACAGCTATTCATGAAGAATATTCAAGATTGGGTCTTTGAACCTAATGACTCAAATACATCACACAACCAATTACAGATATAAAGTATAGATCACACAGCCTTCCCTTATGTAATGTGTAAACAGGATTTAGTATGGCTAGATCTGCTGTAAAATTTAATTTAAACTGTGTGAAAATTCTAGTCTACAATTCTCAGGTGTCAAAAATTGAATAAGTGCATAAATTTTTATGCCACCATCCTTGATACCTTACAGTCTCAGACACCTCTCTCTCTCAGATACTTTTCAAAGATAACCCTAGAAACTAAAAACAGCAATCTGGATACTAAAACCACTGTCTCGATAGAAAATGACAGTGAAGTTTCAAGACCTGTTTCATAAAATTGTAAAGCAACTTCAACTGTAGCAGATTCTGTCTATTAAATTAGTATTTCTTACCTTCTGCATCCCTCCAAGCAGGTTCCCACTTCCTGGTCAGTAATGCCGATTCAATAACTTCCTCAACTGCAGCAAGTTTTGGCCATCACTCTCTGGGTCCACAGGCAGTTCCTACTGAACTGTCTTTGGACTGGCTGGCTGTACCTCCCTCTCTTGCATGGCAAACTCCAGTGGCACCATTCCTACCACACCCTGCAGCCTCTCAACACTTCCATTTCTTGATAGTGCCAGCTCAGCAGCTCCCTCAGCAGACAACCTCTCCTTTCCTCCAGGGGCTTTCTGTCAGCAGTCACTTCATAAGAACATAGTCTAAAAGAAATCAAAAGAAAAATTATGTAAAATCCAAATATTTGTCACAATCTTTCTAAGTACTTTTTCTTAACCACTTTGAAAAATACTGTTGCTTACAACATCTTACAAAAATTTTGTTGGGGAGAACACAAAAGAAATAGGAAAACACAAAGGAAAAGCAAGGAATGAGCTCCCCCAAACCCATTTCATTAATATTTCCTCAGAACATATAAAAATATTTCATCCATCTTTAACATTTAAGATTACCCAGGTAGTAAGGCTTTGCAGCACATCACTTGCATTCCTTCTCAGATTCACAGAAGCTGGGAATATTTCTGAGCATACAAAAAAATCTCATGTAAAAATAAATCCTCTAAACTGCATGAGCTCACCCTGGTCACTGTTATTTTCTCAATGCACACATTCTGCATCACCTGTCTGAATTTACATCTATCTCTTCCCTTTAGGAAAAAAGTAACACAGCACATAAAAGGTTACTCTTTACAATACAGCTATTTACTTCAGCAGGTCCTAAGCTGATGTCATCTGCATTTTTCCACTTACGGAGCAGTACAAGTGTGAACAATGTGCTTAGATTCACTCTCCCTGGAAAATGTGGCAAGGCTGATGAAAATTAAACCTCTGAGGCCAACCTCAAGACAGCTCATAAGCAAAACTCTTAAGAGTAGCTTTAGCCTAAGGATGCTGCTGAAGTACATACCTTCATGTAGCTCCTTGCTATTTCCAATTCACATACTACCACTGAAAGTGACTCCTAGTAATAATATAAACACAACTAACATTGTCCATTCCACCTACTGTCGTTTCTAAACGTCACAAAAATCTAATCTTACTTGAAAAGCATTGCTATTAATTAATTGATTAATTCAGTATTTCATGTTCTTGAACCCACATGTGAAAAAACCTTGTTCTGGCACTTGTATATAACACAGCCATTGATCTCTCTATTTTTCTAATACATAATAATTCCCCAGCACCCTCCAGGGAACAAGTTAAAAAAAAAAAAGAAGTCAAAAAAGAAGAAAAAAAAGGCATTCTGTTCCTTCCATAAAACAATGCTAGGGAAGAGCCTCTACCTAAGTTTCACCTGTTAAACATGAAGAAGGTATACAGAGAACAGTTAATACCTGGACATATGCCTCTGGGGAGGGATTTTATAAGAACAACAACAGGATTTTATTAGAAGTTAGACACGAACGAAAATTCACAACTGATCCTCTAAAAAGGGATAGGCCTCACTTCCCCAGCATAAAAAATAAATACACTGGGAGTTACACAGCACTGAAATATTTAATGCTGTTGAATTGAAATGAGAAAGATTCTGCTTTAAAGTATTTCATCTTCTATAATAATTTTAATTTTTACTCCACTTGAAACAGAAAGCACTACTCCAATGTTTTAATATCATGAAAATATTTTAAATATAAAACAGTTTTATGTGTCAGCACCTTTTTTAAAAGGGGTTAAAAAGTACAAAACTCTTCTCTTTTTAAGAAAAAAAAAAAAAAGAGTTGCTGTGGGTATGAAACCAAACTATATTCTTCCCTACTCCCTCCAGCTAAAACACAAGTATTTTAGACTACATTTGAAAATGTTTCAAAATAAAAAGCAGACATGATGTGTACTAACAATATAATTACTCCGTAAACATTCACGAACCAGAGGGAAAAGTGCAAATGTCTAAGTTCCACCAGTCTGTCATTTAAATTAACATCCCCAATAAACCAGATAGGCTACTTTTTCTCCACTTGTGAATGCTCTGAACCTCTGTGACTCTATGTGGTCAGTTTTGGACAAACCCTACATTCCTTAAATTATCAGCTGTAACAATAAGCCCTAACAGAAACAATCTGTTATCTTTTAGAAGAAACAAGGATGCAGAGAAGAGTAGAAAAGAGACTGAAGGGAATTATGAAAACCTATTTCAATACTGAACTTCTTTTGCTGTGACACCTCAATCTATGGTAAGTTTACCCTCCTTTAAATTAAACTCACAGAAAAGCACTGAAAATGAGTCATTGAAAATGGTGAAACTGTCATAAATCTCAAATGAGGACAACAGGCTAAATGCTTTGTAGAATCAGCTATGGAAATTTTTGGTATGGGCAAAATTTTAATTAAAAAATTGTCTAGACAGAGCATCTCAATGTGTAAAAACTTGTTTACACCTAAAGGAACTTATCAGAATCATGGCTAGTTCACACATTCTGGTAGCTCAAGACAGAGCACAGCCTACAACAAGGAGCACAGGTACCTCCAAGTCATTCAGAGAGGTCTCTTTCACTCTATATTAAATCTATCCATAGAATCATAGAACAGTTAGGGTTGGAAAGGACCTTCAGATCATCCAGTACCAACCCCCCTGCCATGGGCACAGAAACATGAACATTCATAAACGTGAATTCAGTAGAAGCAGACTTGAAAGTCCAGCAGAGAGCTGCCAAATAGCCCTATGCTACCTTACATGCTGTGGAACAGGGACTGCAGCCACTGAACCCTTCAAACATGGCTTACAGTTACATACAAATCCATTCATTTTGGACCTTAGCTTATACAGAAAATTTGTTTAAATATTTTTAGAAGTGAACAAACACCAGCTAGAAAAAACACAGAAATTAAGGTAGGTCCATGCACCTTAATTCCGTGAACCTGCATTTATGTATAACCCGAGTTTAATTTCCTTTAGACCAAGTGAAACGTAAAAATTACCTTTAGAAAACATCTCTCTCAGGCACTCAATCACATCATTAGAACCAAGGAGGTCAAACACCTAAAAACACATTTCTCCAGAAAATCAAATTGCTAGCATTTAACTCCCAATCACAATTAGGCACTTGGGAGTTAAAGCATAAACACGCTCCATTATTAAGCGCTTTATTTTGCAACCTAAAAAGGAAACAGTAAAATCTGAAGGTTTTCTCCTTGGTAAATGAGCAAACCCCATCGGTTTCTTGCCCCTTTCACGATTATGCAACATCCACACGGATCAGCAACCACACTAACACAGGCATCGCTGCAGCGCAGGCCCTTCGCATCAACCACCTTCACTTTAAACAAGGAAGAAACAGACAAACAGCAGGGTACGGTCACACCAAGGAAAATTAAAACTGTGAGAACTCTTTTTTTATCCAGGTGAAGCCTGTAGCAGCCATCTCCCCACTGCAGCACTTACCCAGAGAAGTGAGCCTCCTTCAGCTCCACAGCTACAGAGGCAGAGAAATGGCCAGGGATTCAGGCGACAGAGAAAACAAATGCAAACCAACCACAGGAACTACATCAAGGCTAGAATACCTGCCCGCCGACTGTCCTTGAGAACCCGAAGCATTCGCCTCCCGCACATATCAGGTCCCTATCCCCATTCCCTCCGCGTCCCTCTGAGCTTCCAGAACATTCCGGTTACTAGGTAAACCTCGCCACACAGCTGCGTGCCACACCCTCAGCTTTCCGCCAATCGCTCGGGCTGGGGAGCGTGGCTGGTTTCGATTGGTGCATTCGGACCTTCGGGTCTCCTGCTTCCCGCCCCTCCCCGCGACTTTCGAGCTCGAGGCCGAGGAGTAGTTGTTGTGTTAGCCGCGGCGGTGTTGCCGGTGCAGCTGCTGACGGGAGGCCGCGGGACGTGCCGCTAAGCGAACGTGTGCTGATGCGCCCCCCGCGGCCCTGGTGGTGAGGCAGAGGAAGGGGCTGCATGCATTTGGGGGATGGAGGGATGTAAATCCCCACCTCTGCTCTGCAGAGAAAGTGGCGTATGGAGCAGGGACAGCCTTTGTCGCATGCCAGAGCTCAGTGCTAGAGGAATGTGCTGGTGCTCAGATGCCATGGATCCTGCTTTTTCTCCTCTGCCCTTTTTGGATGGCATTTTCCAGGCAAAGAGTTTTTAAGCTCATACAAATGGTAAGATTCCAGTAGTATCTACTAAACAAGAAGGGGAAAACGTCCAGTCCACATATAAAAAAGGTAATATTTCCAGAGGAAATGATTGCCTTTTGTCGCTCAACACAGGCAAAAGCAAGATCCTACTTTGGGAGCTATGTGGTTCACCTTTTGTCCTGTCTCATCTCCCACTCTTCTGTCATCCCCCAAATCAAAATGGAACATCCAGGCTGGAAACCTTTTAACTTACGTAATTGAAACTTGCTGAAGTCAAAACCTAATGGAAGTAGTTTCTTGTAGAGAACAGTGTCAGAAAACTTTAATGACAGGTGACTACCGTTCCCTGAAGTAGATTTCATCCTGCTGAAAAGATCCAGCAGCAGCAGCAAGTGACCAATTCTCTTGAAGACTTAAAACTGTTACTTGAATCCATGAGGAAAAAAAGCCTAAAGAAGAATAAATGGAGAAGCTAGAGGAAAATCAGCAGTTGTTAGGGTTAAAGTACATATCACTTGAGGGGATTGTAACTACTTGGCCTCTAAGTGAAACTTAAAGGGATTTCCAAGGTGTTGGTTCCAGTTTTATATTTGCCCATTAGATGTAAGCTCAACAGACTGAAGAAAGGAAGCAGAGAGGCTGCCCAACTGCTTTTCCTATCAGAGCAACAGCAGTGGCTATGAAAAGATCAGTACAGCTTTGGGTGGAAACATGTAATTTATGAAACTAGAGGAATTTCAACTCTCAAGTGAAGTGAATTATATTTATATTTATCAAATACACCCATGCAGAAGATATTACAAGGTAGGATTTAGTCAGGCAATGGGCAGCTCAAGAATGAGGAAATGGCCAGGCCACTTCTTGGCTGCTACTCATTACTCGGAGGATCAGGAGGTAGACAGCTACTTTTAAGTTAAGTCAGCCTTCAGAAAAACATGAAATGCAGTTTCTGTCATTCCACAAATCACAGTTCTGAGAGTTCACTTTGACCTGTTCTTTCTTGTTTATATCCCTGTAGTTCAATAGAACTCAATAGAGTCATAGAAAAGGTTTTAGTGCAGCACCTTAAAAAGGGGCTCAGTTTCACAGGTAGACTTTTCCTGAAAATGAGGAGGGCTTAAGCAATACTAATAGATAGGTAATTGTGTAGTTACAACAGAATCAGCTAATTAAAGTGAAGTCAAATGGGAAATATCCACTGTTCTGTTTTGGCAGGCAACACAGAAAAAAAATTCCCACTGCTTGTATATCTCCCTAAGCCATTTATATCTCTAATTCCAGACCTTTTCTCTGTCTGAGAATTTTAATCTAAGGATTAAAATCTCTTATGAAAACAGTGTTAGCAGGAGAAAAGCAAACAGGAAAGTGTAGTTTTGAGATGTTAGTTACATTCTGAAGTTTCAGTCCTGAAAGTGGTTATTCTCCCATCCTGGTAAAATTGATCTTTACAGTTCTTCAGTGCATGCTTGATTTTGGCAAAGCTGAAGTTTATTTTTACCAAACAGTGAAATTAGAGAAAGACCAAATTAGAATAAATTAAGTTTTAATTGCTTTTTGTGGTGTTAGCCTTTTAAGCCAAGTATTAAGGAGTAAATGGGATTCTGTCATTTTTTCAGGTTCAGTACCAAACATTCAAACATTTACTGAATCAGGGCTACAAGATTTGTTGAGGTAATTTATTCTATCCTTTTGCTGTGTAAAGAGTATCTGGGACAAACATGGTACATCCCTACCTTCACAGAAATCCAGAAGTGGTTTGGCTGGACACCAGCTCTTGTCTCTGGGATGTGCATCCTACTTGCCCCACTGGTATGACAGATGCAGCAAAGACAGAATAGATGAGAAAATAAAGAATTAGATAAATTCATTCAGTGAGTTCGCTCCTTTTTGTGAAATGCTGTCATTCTTACGAAAACAGGTGCTGTCATGCATTTTTGCTATGCAGCAAATATGAAGTATGGGGTTTTTATCATTACTTATTTGAAGAGAAAGGGGAATGTTCACTGTCTATTTTAACCCATAGAGTCTTTAGCAGCAAGAATAGCCTCTAGAAATAATAGGGTGAAATAATAATACTAAAACATACTTTAGCAAAAGCAGAAGGTATAAGGATAATGTTGAAGAAACCCTGGAAATCTATTTTCTCAAACTTTTTAAAGGTAGCCAGATAAGCCATTACTAAAACTAATGTAAGGCGTAATCCTGCGACTTAATGCATCCTTTCCATTTTTCTGTCTCCCACAATTCTCTTGATAATCTTATCATTGTGTAACCATCACAAGCAGCATCACCAGAAGTAATGGTTAGCTATTCTCAGGCCACTTTTGAATTATTCACTGCTGCTATGTTTCCATTTCTCTGACTCATTCTTTCAGAAATAACAGGAAGTAAAAAACATGGAAATGGAAGAGTTATGACATTACATTTTTAGAAAAACAGCTAAAAATTATCCAGTCTATTATTTTTTTTCAGCAATGCAAGAAATATTGTTATCTAACGGAACAATGAGCCACTGAAGCACAAAAAAGAAAGCCCAGCACAAAAACTTTGCAAAAGTCAGTTTCGTTACTCTTATTTTCAGGAAAAGAAGTCTGAGGCATTAAGAGTTCCAGGCAAAGAAGCAGAATTGAGGTCTGAACCCCAGAAGACTACACACCAGCTTTTACTTCCATCTAGAAACTGGGCAGGTTTAAAAAGATAACAAGCTCTCCACAATGCATTTCATTGTCCTCATTTTTAATTCTTTTTGATAAAATTATTAAATAGGGCTGTCACAAATAAGTAGATAAACTGGTATTCATAGAAGGTGTAAGACAGGGAAAAGATAAGAACTGGACAAGGCAATGGGAATTCTACAGTTTCTGTCTGCAGTGTGAATATTGTCTCTATTGGAAGAACTCTGAGGGTTTTGTAAATTGGTTTCAGGGGTGCTTCCCGTTACAGAAATACAGAAAAATACAGGGAAAAAAAAAAGGCTTCTAAAACAATTATCTGACTCAAGATCTCTATAGTAATAAACTATTGGACAGAATGTCTTACACAATCTTCCAAAAGCAATTCAAAATGACTTGAAAACAAGCCAGCTGGAGTGGAAGCTGGCTGAAGAGCTGCAAACAAATGGTGATGTTATACAGTAATATATCAAGTTGTCCACTCAGACACCAGAAAGAGCAGTGCTCTGTCAGGACTTATTTAAAGCATTGCTCTGCTCTGGAAAGTGACAAGATAAAATGGCACCTTCTTTCTCAGCAAATCTGATCTATGTATGTATCTAGTCGTATCTAATTAGTAACAAAAATTTATTCCTATTAGTCCTGCAGAGCCGATGTAGTTTAAAGTTAACCGAAGGGTATACTGCTGCCAGTACATCATTGACATAGGTAAGTAGGTTCCAGTCAGTTACATCAGTGCAATAGGGGTTCCAGAAGTGCCATGGGGGGAGCTTAGTTCAGCAAAGGGACTCCTTATTACTGGTAGTAATGCTTGCAAAGGGGAAAAAAGCAAGTCTCTGAGTACAGGTGGAGTTTTCTAGACTGGCAGCCAGACCCCTCTTCTTGAGCAGCAAGTACATTCTGTAAGGACCCTTCAAGGTGGAACAGGCATGGATCCCCATAATATTCCATTTACCAAGATATTTTTCACAGGGAACTGAAATAGTGAGCTTGTTTGTGATCTAAAAGTGACAAGCTATGGGAGTTCATCCTTGGAACTAAGGAACAAATGCAAAATAGGAAAATTAAAAAGGAAAAATTAAAGGAAAATTAAAAAACAAGCTTAATATATAGTAGATAAATTGGCCTTCAAGCATCATTTCAGAATTTCAGCAATTCTGTCCTTGAATCCTTTTAAAATGCTTTTAACATTCAATTTCTTAAAGTGTACATAAGCTGGTTAAACTGGAATTATCTTAGGTGATAAAAAGGAATATACATTGTGATGGGGTGCTCATTTTCTTAGCCACAATGCTAGTGAGTATCTTGGAAGCAGTATCAAATTCAGCAGGTGATATTGATCTATCTTAAAATAAACTAAGCTAAATAATAAAATAGTCTAAGCTAAACACATACAATATACAATCACATTAAAAGCTGTAGCATACCACCCATAATGGATTTCTTGTGGTTCATGAGTAAGCATTAAGTATTGACTGCTCATAATAGAAGCTAGCACAAATTAGGGATGGACAGGAGTCTTAGCAGACTCCAAATACTAAATTACTGTGAATTTCCAAAAAGTAAAAGGAAACTTTCTTGCAAAAAAATGAAATAATAAAGAGCAAGTAATAAATAAAAAATTTATATTTATCCACCAGGGCTTTCTGGTGGATTATGATACAATGACTAATATATCCTAGTTAATAAGCAGTAGAGTGAACCACCTAATTCTGGAAGGTATATTCCTACTTCATAGAAGAAAAATGTTTCTAGAAGGTGCCCAGGAAGCATTAATACAGCCTACATTATTTCTTACCTCATGCTGTGACATTCATTAGTGTTAAAAGTCACATGTAATTCTTTAGTATGTGCCTGGTATAAGAATTTGCTTAATATTTGAATGTTGAGATGCACATTTACCAGGAGAATGCCTCGCAGATCGCTTCTGTCTTGTAGCCAAAAGTAAGAGAGCTTGCCAGCTATCTTTAATTTGCCCTTACGGTCCTCAAATGTGAAATAAACTGTTTCTACGGCAACCAAAGACCAAACTTCAAAACCAAAATAACACTAAAACTGAAAAACAAATAAGAATATTTAGTGATACAGCTGAGTTGTTCCCCATGCCATAGTATGTTTTTGTTAAAAAAGTACTATCACAGTTCATCACACAAAAGAAACCTTGACTATAAACTTCATTGTTTCTTGCAGAAATGAACTGATGTTAACTTTCACCATTTTTTGTACATTTCAGCATGTTCATACTTCCCCAAACTTTAGAATTCATTCCAATTTTCATTGTGACTTGCATTATGAGACTGAGACCTAAAGGCTGGATTATAAAGAGACGCTCTATAGCACCATCAGTGGTTTAATTAAAAATATTATTTCTCTCAGCAGACCTCCATTCTCTCACGTTCTTACACCAACTCTCAGTATGACTACTCCCCACTTTTAAAAAGTTATATGACTGAATTTTGCACTTGGAAGTGACATGCTTACTTCCATTACTTCAGCATTAGTCCTAAAATCAAGCTCTTTCAGGAGTCCCAAAGTCACTGTTAGCTTATGCTGAAGAACACCAGTTTCCTGATTATGACTGAAACCCCATAAGGTTCACCTTATTTTTTCCCATTGTTGCTTGTCAGTACCCATGGGAAGGACTGCATTGTATAAAAACAAGTTGTTGTCACTAAAAATCAGTAAACGTGACTGAACACGCAGATACAATGGTTAAAGAAACTGCAATTTTTATAACTACTTGTCAAGTGAAATCACACTTTGGAACATAAGTTGGTGTTTTAAATGTCTCTATAAACAGGTACTTCCATTGCCTAACTTTTCTCATTGTTAAGGATTTTTTTCCCTAATGTCTGATTTAAATGTTGCCTTTTATGTTGTAATTTCATGCTATTGCTCCTTATTATGCCATTTTCAGCCACTGTCAATAACACAACAGGGATTCTTGCTGCTCAATTATTTGTAGACATTTATGTCCCTATCATAGTCCCCCTTTGACTCCTTTTCTCCTGGTTGTACATATCAAAGCATGGTTCTGTCTGCAAAGTGTAAAGTGTATATAATGGGATATGGTATTTATCATCCATCATTTGCCTTTGTACCAAAATTATACAAAATTTGCATGTCAAAAGCCTTTCTCCCACTTCTCCAACTGCTAGAGCAGCAAACTCAGTCTGGAATCTGAAAGTCAAGCTGTGTTCCTTCTGTTTCATACATCATCTTTCTAATAAAAGTTCTAAAGTGAGACCCAGCTGCAATTCTGCTGATGACGCATGCAACAAAATATATACCGGCTCACAGTGCCATTGGCTTGACAGTCATAACAGAAGTGAAAACTAGATGCCACTCAAGCAATTGTGAGTGGCTTGAATTAATCAATTGGGACAGAGTGGTATCAGTAGCTTATGCCCTGTATACCTAGCAGAAGTCTTTCATATAGGTGTAAATTCTGAAGCTTAGCATTGTGTACAAAATACTATCATCCTAGAATGTGGATTAAATAATCTTAAAATATTGTCACAGATTTAAATAATGATTTATATTTTGCTATTTTCTATCGAATTGTTTTCCAAAAGTCCTCAACTGTCATTAAATGTAGTTCCTTCTTTAACGTGAACTCTCACCACAGTACTTCTTAGACAATGTTGTTCTGACATGTGAGGGTAAACAAGAAAATTAAAAGCTAATTGTGAGGTTTAAGCAAGTAACATCTTGTTTAATTTAATCCATTTGAGAGCTGTCTGGAATTAAATCCCTCACTGCAGGACACAGGTCCTTGCATAGTCTTTCTACCAGGGTGAAACTCGCCAGCAGCTATCCACAGCTCGTATTCAATCCATGGTAGAATACTATTTCTCTTCTGCAGGTCTTAGGGGCCCTATGTTGTCTCCTGGACCTTGCATGACAGTGTGTTAAAGAACTAGCTCTCCTATCCATTCCATGAGGAACTGTCCCAATCTTACAATTAGTAACATGGTAATTCGTGTGATGGTCAAGTCCATGCTAAATGTATCAGAAGGCAGGTACAGACGATACACTTCTTGTGGTGAAAACTCCATGTCATCCTCGACTTAATGCCAGTCTAAACTTAGATTCACCATTTCATGGAAGCCCAGAGAAAAAATCACAACCTTTGTAGAACCACTAACCTGTCAAAAACTATCTCTGCAACAAAGTGGCCTTATATTCATGCTGTGTGATGAAGTAGAATAGTTTTATGTATTGTATGTCCTGCAGGGAATTTTTTGTATGTTTACCATGAATTTAAGCATAAGGTCAGTATGCAGGCCTGATGTTGGTGCTATTAGTTACAGTCATCAGACTTCTCAAAAATTGTTGGATTTGATTAGATTTGTGAAGTTAGTCTGGCATTGATTAAGGTCATAGTGGGTGTAAGTTATCAAAGGTTTGCTGACGTGATTGAACTATGACACAGTTTAATGCAGATTTCACAAATTAATGGCATTTAGTTCTTACGAAAAGTGAGCATTGTTTCACTTGAACTAACAGCATAAGGGCTGGTTCTCCCCTGCCCTACCAATCAATATATAGGAATATAGGCTAAACATTAAAGCATTAAAAAGTTTGTGAGGTCTGTATTTGGTGGTTTTGGGGGTTTTGGGTTTGCTTTTTTCTTTTAAGCACCTGAATCTGGATTCTGTTTCCTTTCTAGAAACAGTTGACTAAGAGTTTAGAAGTCCTGAAAGCAACTTTGTAATACTCTTCTTATCCATATGCAGTATAAAGAGAGGCCAGAGCAAGCCCAGTGAGTAACAGAAACAGCTTTTCTTTGGAGTTGTCATAATACAAATGTTCCTCGGCAAAAAATAAGATATCCAAACAGAGGAAAATCATAAATTAGGACTGGACCATGTTTCTTGCACAAGAACTCTGTTAAAAAAGGATGCACAAAAGTGAGGTAAGCTGAAACATGCAAAGGAGCAATGACGAGGCCTTGGGTGATATGATTTAGTGTAAGGTGTCCCTGCCCATGGCAGGGGGGTTGGAACTAGATGATCTTAAGGTCCTTTACAACCCTAACGATTCTATGATTCTATGACTTAGGCTTCTGACAGAAATAAACAATTTGATTCCAATCAGAATAATTCATAGACTTTGTATGAAAATAATACACTTAAGAACAAAATACCTGAAAAGATTGAGGCAGAAACAGCAAAATATGTAAAATGAAGAGTCCCTGTAACAGTAATTAAAGTGCTTGTGCACTTAAGTTTGTCAGTGCAAAATAGCATCATTAGGTGTGCTAGAAATCTGGACTACCTATTCTCTAAGAACATTTGACATAAGATGTCACAATGTATTTCTTTATTACATCACATCAGTCTCAGGCTGACAGGTTATTTCAAACAATACTACTATATTCAAAACGCAGAGATGGAAACCTTTCCTAAAGCTATCTTCTCAAATTATTGCTTTTTAAATATATTTAATAAAAAAAAATAAAAAATTAGTTAATGGAGACTGTAAATGCACTACTGAGCTACTCTCTATTTGTGGTATTTTAAATTTGATTGAAAACAATTAGCAGATGAGAGAAATGCCTGTGAGCATTCATTAAAATGAGGCTTGTGGTTTGTGACTGTTGAATTTCACTGTGCATCTGGAGCTGTTTACACTGATGGCACAGTTTTCCAGCATAATAAAAAAGGGACTGTTCCCTATAAAGGTTATGCTGGCAAAAAATGAAGTATATTAAATTTTTCCAAAACTTCCCATTGAAAAAACAGCAGCTTGCTACCTACAGGGAATTTCTCTATTGATGACGATGGCTCACAGACAATTTAATTTGTTGTTTAGTTTAACAGCTTGTAAATCCGTCTTCTATAAATAACATGCAGTTCTAAAAGCTGACTGCTAATGAGCCAATTGACCCTAAAGGTCATACTGGCAGAATCCCCATTGTTTGCTTAAGGGTATAGTTTTCATTTCATCTAACTGGAAACTGACATTCAAGCATAATGTGATGAGAAACTAAACAAAGATATTGAATTACTGCAAGGACTATACTATTGTTTTATCTTTGAGGAAAAAAAAAAAAACGTTAGCCTAGACCAAAATGCTACGAAGGCAGTCAGCTGATGAATATGTAGCGCACAAATGGACTCTGGGAAGAAATGAATACACTGAAAAATATCTAGTGAACAAGTTCAGCAACAAAGTGAGCATGTTCTGAACCCGAAGATTCAATTTTCTTTTTCATTAAAACCAAATTCAAATCCAAGACTCATCTCAAAGTGAGGTTAGTGGGGTAAGCAGGTTTTGTTAAGGTTTTGCTTGTTTTGTATTAGAAAACTTTGTTGCTGCCTTCATTTTTAATATTGAATGGATAGAAGAATCTTAGTGAAAATTTAAACTTAATGCACTAGAGGACAAATAATATGGACATCAGACCTATGTTTAAAATAATTAATACAGTAAAAATCCTTAAACCTGTTTACCCATTCTGTGTACCCAGGAGTCTGAGAAAAAAGCCCAGAATTAAGTGTGAGGCTGCTATTTTACCTTACACTTTCTCAGTATCTACCATAGTAGGTGTACTCATATTTCACCCTTTTTTCTGCATTCTCAATGCGCCTCATGCAAAAGAACTCCAAATTAAACATTGTTAAGCTTCTACCAGCTTCAGCATTGCTTGTGTGATTTCAACTACACACAACTCAACAACTGGAGTTGTGAAGAGTCAAATAAGAATACTAACGAAGTTACCTCTTGAGGCAAGACCACGATCCCTCTTTATCTTAGATTAGAAACACGAGGTGTCAAAAAATATTTTGGGCTTTTTGTCTCGATGTGCATCTTGAATCATGAATTACTGGTTAATGTCTAACATTATACCCAAAAGTGAAATATTTAGCAAATACAGGAGAGAACATGCATTGCTCTGCAGAGTTAATCCAGTAAAACTAAATAATGTAAATGAAGTATGCAATACATTATAATTTTCAACACATTAAATTGGGATAATTATGGTGATTATGTAACCAGCTATCTGATCAAGACACACATGAATAGCTCGGTAATAATACCTCAGATACATGAAATATATTGACAAGTGTCTCAATACCGTCATAAACCTCCAGTATGTACTAAGGAAAGTGTATTCGCAAGAAATAATATTAGTATGCATACATTACCTTTATCAAAACATTAGTTATATAAAGCTCAAAATAATAAACCACTTGGCCAAAGTACACTGATTTTACACAAGATAACTTTGTGCATCATTCCAGCTTCTGGGTATACATCTGAAAATTCAGGGCTATCGCTGCCATTTAGATCATAGCAAATGTAACAAATACTAACAGATTAAAATTGGTACTAATACTTCACAAATCAATACGAAGAAAATTATAGGCTGCATCTAGGTAGATGACACCTCATTTTTATATTTATTCATATTCAAAACTTAACAAGAGCTATGTGCTCTGCATATCCCATTTACATCTCTAAAGTTTCAACAACAGGGTATTCAGGAATTCCAAGGTCTCCATGACAATGATTTGGGTTGAGCATCTGTTCCCCCTAAATAAAAAGTGATGACCATATTTGTATTCTACTAGGCACTAGTTATCTTTCAGTATAATTACAGCTCAGCTCTTTATGAGATCCTTGCATTCCATCATACTTTCCCCTGTTAAAGGAGAAGTTGAGAGGTCAAATTAACTGATAGGAAGAAGCAGCAAACGTTGCTTGCTAGACAGAAGAGTGAGGATTACAACAGTTTTCAGAAAAGATCTGCTTGTACCCGAGTTTCTAATTAAAAAATAATGAAATATTCAAATATCTCTAAGTTTCTTTTTACTTTGGAATCCTGCAGTGACAGACAAGCAGTATCAGCAAGAATGAGTCATCATTTGCTTAATGATACATCAACATAATATTCAGGAATTAGTTTTCAGTGTGTGTATCAGGGCATTTACTATAGCATCACCTGGTTGTACTCTCCCATAAGACCCGTGTTCTTTCTGGCTACAGCACAGATTTGTGCCATCTTAGTTAACACAGATCCAAACAGAATTTTCTACTGTAAGGAAGCTTTCAAGGAAAAATGATGTAAACGTCGTTTATCTGATACTATTTGTCAGTTTAATGAAATGGGAACATTTTCCAAGACATCAGAAAAAATGTATGTTTTGGGATTTTTTAAATCCCAAAAGAATAAGTAAAATGTTATGCATCAAATACCCAGCCCCACAAAAAGTCATAAAGCACTGCAATAGTAATTCCAATTACAGATACTTCAGGATATGCCAGATTCCTGTATACAAATACAGTTTAGAGAGAACACATTTTTTGTCTATTGATCAGCAGCAGGGCTCATAATTTCCACTGCTATGTTCTCCACATTACTATTTTGTTTAGAAAGTCTGTAGAGTTGCCTTGAATTGTCATAAGACTATCGCATTAAATGTAATTCCCAGACCATGCTGTCAGTTTTCTTCCTAGCTTGCTGGTGTCATCCTCAGCTGGAATCACTCTTTGTCCTTTTGTTTAGGGGATTAGAGTTCTCTCTCTGGAGTTTCCTGCTAGCACTGGAGTATTCTTTGGTATTTTCTGCTAAAAAGGCAAAATTTGTACTCCCCTTCTTAATAATCGGAACAAAAAAAAAAAAAAAAAATCACAGTCCAAAAACTGCAATTTGTCCTTGCATAAACAAGACTTCACTGTGATGTTTTCCACAGCCAACACTGGTACAAGAAAGATGTCATGCTGTCCACACAACAAAGCTGAAGCTAAATGACAGACCCCATTATCCAAGTAACATTTCACATTACCACTTGATGCATCCAGCTCTTGTATATGATTCCTTTGCTGATACAAGAGGTGAAGTGCTGCTCCTCCATCTTTTTCTTTCTCCTTAATAAATCAAAAACTTTCTTATTCAATCTTTTAAATAAATGAATAAATAAATAAATAAATAAGAGAAGATGACAAGGAGTTGAGGAGGTTTAAGTGGCATGAAACATGTATTTTGGAGCATAAAACTGCTGGAAAAGGAATAGAATAATTTCTTATTTCCTTAGAATTAGTCACAGTTGATAATTTTACTGCTGCAGAAACACAGAAACAAGGTTTTGTGGACTTTTGTTTTAGGAAGAAAATGCTGTATACATGCTGTTTGTCATTTGCTAGCCATTTAATTGCTTGGACTGATGAACATGAATTAGTAGTTTTATGCTAGTATAGGCTGTTTGTTTATGCTAGTATGTTTGTTTCCACGTAATATGTTTGGTTTTACTCTCTTGGAAACCACAAACTTCTGTGCATCAAATTTATGGCAGAGACATACAACATAGTGTCTGCAAACAATACTTAAATATGTTCAATAAAGAGCTATTGAAATCTTTGCATTACAAGAATTAATTGTTTAATGTTGCTGGAGAGCCTAGAATTAACAATTTATTGTGTAGAACTAATTGTTCATAGACATGAGAGATGGCAAGGTGCTATGAGAAAGAATAGAACACTGGATTACTGTGACATGTTCGCTTTATAATTATTTGCAGTCCCCCAAATTTACATGAAGTTCCAAGTCACCAGAGTTTCCCTTTATCCTCCAAAATGGAAGCTAACTCACCTTTAATTTCTCTGTCTAATGTGTCTTAATCATACCAGCTTCCTCCTAGCAAACATTGCACCTCAGCAGTTTCATACAGCAGTACTTGTAGATAGAAGCATATAAATGGAGGTACAATAGAAATTTCATTCACATCACAACTGTAGGAATATGAGTTCCATGTGTAAGTACAAGTCGGATCCAGTTTTGTAGGGACATTGAGTCCAGGTAAAAACCCCACCTAATACGTTAAGTTTATTGTAGTCATTCGATTCCTACCAGTTACAGATCCTGCTTTGCCCCTCAGTAGAAGGGGCAATTTTAGATGCTGATGTGCAACGTAGCTGTGTAAATACCGTAACTCTTCACAGAGCTGCTCTTTGCTTTCTTCTGACGAAAATACGTATACCACCTAAATCATATTGGCCATGGTAATTTGGGATCAAAACCTGTCCAGCTGTTAGCACTTTCTAGAATACGAATTGTTAGCTGCTTATTCTCTGATGGGGAATGCATGATCATTCTCAGGTCAGAGCTTGGATTTCTAGGTCAGAACAGAATACTGAGAAACCTAGAAGAGGAAAATAAAGCCATTTAAAGCCGTTAAGTATTGTGTATCAATGAAAAAGTAAGTGTAGCTAGAATAATTTCACTTTATTCATAGGCTGGCAATGCAGGGTAATACTCTATCTGAAAGAGTTGTACAAAGGATTTTACTGGACTAATCGGAGACCCAGTTATTAAACTGCCATGGAAACATCAGCACAGTTCTAGGTGTTTGATAAATTGTTATTTCCAAAACATGGAGAACAGCGGGAAGGAGATATTTGGATAAGAAATAATGCATAAATGTGAGGGGAAATATCATACCTTTAAAGTATGTTGCTCTTTTATGGATCTACTGTTATCTCATCCTTTTATCCATAATCATTATAAAAAGCAATACAGAAGTCATTTGCAGACATTCTCTTCAGGCCTACTGTTTTTCCTAAAAACACTGAAGGAAAAAAAATGCCTAGGACCTCTTATCGTATGGGACAAATAAAATAGCAAACAAGATGAAAGCAAAACTGCTAAAGCGGATTGTTACACAGATGTGACCAGGGTTCAGTGTCCATATGTGGACATGATTACTCTAGTAGAGATTGAGAAGCAGGATATTAGGCAAACCCAGTGATGTAACTTCTTTTCATTGGCTTTAGCTGGCTTTGGATTACAGCTTCACTGAAATTACTGAAGATTCTCATCTAGTAGGAATCTGGATGGACAGTTTATGGAATGCCATTACCTAAAGCCTTCTGGATCATAACTGTTACAAAAAAAACTTTTCTGTCTAGAAAGCTGCCCTGATTATTTAGTTGACAGCCTAACACATTATGTTGTAATAAAAGCGAAGAGTAGCAGAGTTGTCAAATAAATCCTTGCATTTCAAGGATTGGAATGAGAAATCTCCATGCTTTCTTCCAGTTTTACAGTTGATGTGTTATTCCCTTTCACAAGATGCACCCTTCCATTTTTTTGCCCAAGATAAGGCCCCTGTATTTCCTCCTTGCAACCTAGCTGAGAGCAGGCAATAATGGCTATTTGTCCAACATCTCCACATGTCAAAGCCACTCATTCAGAAGAGTAGTACTTGGTGTGTACACCGGTCAGCTTCAGAGCACACACTCAGCAGGGCCAAACTACACAAGGAAACACTGCACTCACAGTGCATGTACTGCAGGTCTAAGCTAAACATCACTGATGTTTAGAATACTCTCCTCTAGTCCCAGCTCCCTCAGAAACACAAACAGCTAATCCATAATAAGTACATTTATTCCCTATCTTGTGGACAGCACATTCTGGATTCAGGACATGCTCAAATCACTACTTATCTCTATCTGCTTAGATCTAGAAATACAAACATATCATTGAAATGTAAAATTTCTGAGCATGGGAACAGCAGCCTGTGCCACATGATCTCCACGGAGATTGCTGTAGACTGAATAAAAGCCAAATTCAAAGTAATGTTAGAAAGAAATAATTTTAAACAGAGCAACCTTCATTTCATCTCACTGATGTGATGCCGAAAAAGCCTTTCATGAGGGAGGGATGATTCTGAAATTTTGGAAGGTTCTTTTGAAAAGCTTTTAAATGATTATCCAAAGCATCCCTTTGGTATAAAAAGCACTCTGGAGTAATTTTTTTCTCTCCCAAAAATACCCATCCCCATTTAGATTACTCAGAAATACCTTTCCCACATAGTACTGCCATTCCACTCTTAGGTACCTCACAGGAGTGCAGACAGGCAAATCATTAATTTACAGACCAAAAATCAATTGTTTCAGAATTTTGAAACAAGTAATAAATTCTAGATTGATCTATTCAAAAATATTACTAAGGAATGAGGCAGTTCAATATTGAGAGAAACATTTCTTAGTCAGTTGGTCACAAGTAACAAGACTCAGTGGAAGGTTCTTGCTCTGTAGGAGCTGAACAACATCATAACTACGTTAAAAGAGACTGTAATCAAATGATAGAAACATGAAATCTGGTATTTTCTATTACACTTTCTTTAGTTAGAACATATTCTGTTAACTTGGCTAAGCTATTGTATAGTCTGTGCAGCTATCCTGGTCTCATAGGACATGCGCAAGTTTTAAGGTAAGGTTCTGTTATATTGCATTTTCTGCGTGGCCCTACACAAGTCATTGAACTTTATAGTTTCAGTTCTCTAATTTGTGGAAAGTGGTTAATAGCACATTGTTACAACATTGAGGTGTTGTGTGGGTAACAGTTAAAAAACAGTTAAAAAAAGCTAGGTATTCAGCTACTCCAGTAATGGAAACTGACAATATACATTAAAAGCAACAGAAGTATAATACATCCCTCTCAGTTCTCTTAGACTCTTGATGGACTAAATCTCTTGGAAAAAAAAAAAAAAAAGATCTTGCACTGTCTTGAAATCCTAGAGTCTCTAAAGTCTAGCTATTAATTAAACTATTAGTGTGTTCTTTCTCTGCTCCACTATGGAGGCAAATAATCAGGCTAATGCTTGAGGAACCTCTGGTGAATCACAGCAATTATTTTTTTTAACTTCCATTATGATTTAATCACTCACCATTCCAGGATCATTTGCTCATTTTTTCCTTCTTTTCTACCTTTCCACTAACCTCAAGCAATATAAGAGCTAATTGTCCATTTTCTTTCTTTATTTGATGAGATAGACTTAAAAATTACCTAGCTTGAATGTCACATTTTGATATTTTCTTCAGAGACTCTATAATTTGAACTAACTTTGCCTTCCATACTTTTTAGACAGACATCCATAAACACAATACCAGTTCCTACAAAGGACAATATCTTGGCATGTAACATGCCCATTTAAATGAAGTTATGAATAAAATTATTCATTATCCAGAACTCAAACATACCTTAAACAAACTATTCACTTATACCATACCAAAAGGGGTTGTAATTAAAAAAAATAACTGGTTAGTATTCACCTTAGTAAATCTTGTCAGAAAATTGAGTACAGGAGAGGACAGCTGGCAAGAGTGTTGATTTTTTTGCTTCTGGTCACCCCATGTTAAATAAAAAGTATGACATGCAGCACATTGCACAAGAACATCATCAGCAAAGCAACAGAAATAAGTCAGGAATATTTTTTGAGAGAATTCCACGTAAAATAAGACAGGCACAGAGTAAAGGGTAATGAGAAATTGACCATTGTTCTGAAGTATCTGCTTGGGAACTATATAAATCCCCTTTATTGATCTATGTATTACAATGACAATTCCTACTCAGAAATTCAAGTTTTTATAGTTTCCTATAACTCCTTTAAGCTTACTGCATATTTTTACCAAAAAAAAAAAAAAAAAAATCCGAATGTCCTTTTTTCTTAGCTCATGAAATTAATCTTTCAGGGAACTAGATATTTTATATCTAATCTTTGCCTTTTGTGGTTTTGGTTCCAATACCTTTCCTTACTCACACTTAGTAATATGTTCAGTATTACTGTGAGAGACAGCAAAGAAGTCATACCCTGGTCCCCTGATGTGACAGAACAACACTTTCTAATAAACCTGAACTCATTTAGGCTACATCAAATACACAGTCCCAGGAATGTATCTGAGGCTTATTATCCCCCCTTCATATACAGTCTTTCTTTATACACTTATTTTCATGGAAAGACAATCCAGACTCACAGGGGTAAGGAAGGCGCTACAGATTTTGGACTTGTTTAGAACTTGTATCATGAGGGGAGCAGGTCTCAGGAGGCATCCTCCGAACTGATTTTTTCAATGATTCTATGGAAAATATGAGAATGCTCTCTAGCATCATGCTTCTGTGATATTCACTCCCTGCTGGACAGCTGTGCAGTGTGGATGCTCATTCCCAGCTCAGTCAGTGTTGTCCGCAGTGTGTGTATCACACTGAAGGATGCATCGGCAATCAAATTCAGGCTTGAACCTGTGACTTCAAGAAAAACTTTGAGTTATCTAGGGGTTTTTTAGCACCAACACTGACATTGTCAGGATCATTGCAGGTCTGTATCTAATACATACATGAATTAGTAGTGATGGGGTAATCCATCTGTTCTGAAAAATGGTCTTTAAAAAAATATTACTATGTTCCTTTGTTGTTGTGAAATTCTACCAAATTGGAAGAAAATAATTTCTTTACCCACAGTGCTGTTGCTCTGAAGTTCATCAGTAAGGATGATTCCTCTTTTGAAAAAGAAGACGACCTCACATATCTTTCCTTCAGTGTGCAATAAGCAAAGGAACTGTATAAATATCATCAAATCAAAGAGATGAAATACTGCAACATCAGAAAGAAATTCTGTAAGATGTTTGATTGTCTTTCACCTTTATGTGAAAGGCAATCTGAAATATGGAATTCTATTTAAGGCATAGTGAGATGATCAGACATACATTTTTGCTCAGGTCATGTGATTCTGATGATGATTCCTTTCGTAAAAAGAAAAAATGAAGTTGCTTGTGTTGCAGATAAGAGCAGTGAAGAAACTAACCTGAGTAGATGTATGTTTTCTAATAGTTATCTCCCCAAGATGGAAATGCTTAAGAATTGTATGAGCTGGACCAGTAATCCTATTTATAAATACTGAGTGTCTGGGTTAAATGCACATGTTTGCAAAATCTGTTTAAAAATTTTTATAATTTCCTTCTCATTCTCTCCCATGTCCACACATTTACTCTGCTTCTTATTTATAATGTATTTGGGAGAAAGAAATTATGGGGTTTGATTCTCATTTATACTGCTTTCTCCTCTGCTACTCACCCCAGAAATCACTACATTCCCAATCTGATTTGGGGTTTATTGCATATATACTGAAAACAATTAGACTCAGATTGTGCCACAATGATTTGATTATAAATGACACCTTATATTTTAGCTGCTCATTCACTTTCAACTCTTGTACATTATTTGAATTCTCACCAGCTGACTGGTACAATTTTGAACATTTTCAGCTTACACTGCACTACAGAATTTTAAAGCCATTTGGTACAGGCGTGAAAGTTACAGTGATGTATGAGACTGCCAACATAATGGCAATAGCCTGCAAGGTTGAAGCTTATTCTCTATGCTTGCGTCCTCAGAGAAAATTGCAGCAGTGCCAAGGGCCATATTTTGTGGGTTTAAGTGTTAATTAAGTGGTGTATAGGTCTCATTCTGGTTCCCTGCACAGGGGAAGCTTTTACCGTTTGAGCTAGGTGAACTATTCACAGTAGTAATCTTTTTTTCTTTCTTCAGCTCTACCCCTTTTTTATCATTAGCCCTTCACAACTTCTAGAAGCTTGTCTGTATGTTTTACATAACACATCAAGTGCTATGGATATAAACAACATTCTATAAGCACTTCCAAGTATTCATAATTTGAATTTCAAGTTTCAAGGAAAAATACTAGGTTCCTAGAACAAATGTAAAAATGGTTGCTACACACTTACCTGATCGGGTATTAGGTTAGATTAGGATGTGTCACATTACATCTGACATAGTACCTTGGTTTGCTTCTCACTGACCTCTTTGTTCTTCACCTTCCAACTAAAAGCAATCAGAAACAAATGCCAAAACTTCAGAGGCAAAGTACCCCTTCTCAGTCTAAAAGCACTCACACATGGTGAACCTGGTACTTTCTAGGACTAAGCAGTTCATTACCCCTTTACTCGGTAGTACATTCCTTACTCATAGAAATTTCTACAGTAACGTATCACACTGTATGGAGCCCTGCTACCCTTCTCCTCTACCTTAGGCTACTATATAGCAAAAGCATTGCTTGTTTCCCATCCAGTTTGTGTGGCTGGGTCCACTCTCTGAAATTCTGCATTCAGCCCACTGTTTTCTATTCTTACATGAAAACAATAGAATTAGGATGAGGAAGCATTTATAAAGCTCCATAAAACCTGGAGTACAACCTGTGTTTTCCCAACAACTTTTATTACACCCTTTAAATCTCCTACGCACTCTGAAGTTCTTACATTTTTTACCTGTTATGTGTTCGAACAATGGAATGTATCCAAGCTGTCTCTGAGGAGTAGAGCTCCCATAATTCGTTATTGACAGCTGAATTGACATTGGGCCTTCAAGTTTCATGATCCATGTGAAAAAAACACATGCAGAAGTCATGAGTGTTCTCTTAATAGAAATTACTTTCCTATGACTGACAGCATATGTGTTTGCTTCCACAAAATATTCTCAAAGCACACAGAAAATATTACTGAAATAAAATGCTGTAGCCACTGCTCAGTATTTAATGCAGAGAAACAATTGATTCCAGTTTGCAAGAGAGTTGTATGTATATTGGTACTTATAATCAGGCTTGAATGGTGAAGGAGGAACCAAAGAAATTTCAGCAGCGCAGATACGGCTTTCAGTGTAAAATGTACCTTTCTAGTAAAAAACTTAGCTGAAATCTCATGAGTTCTGTTCCGCGATGTAAACATTTGATGTAGCATTTCTTGGGGCTAAATCCAGCCCCCTTTGTCATGCAAAGCTAGCTAGCAGACATTGATTCAGTGCGAATACCTTTTGGGATTTTTAGAATCCAGATGTGGGAAATGAAAAGGAAAATTAAACCTATACTGAATCATTCTGAAAATTTAGGAAAATATATCTTTGATATTTTCTTTTAAATCTCCCTTTTTATTTTTAAATAGAAGTTGGTTTGTGATAACAAAACTCTTCACATCATTATGTGTCCATTTGGCCATCCTGATAACATAAAGTGAAGTAAATTCTCAAAATGAATAGATTCGGTTTGTGTCACACTAGGGTTGTAAAAACCCCACTCACCTAACTCTTTCATGCATCTTTAAGTGTTAAAATGTATTCAGAAATGGAAACTGTGGAAAACCAGGAAAAGCATTTATTAGGCTCGTTCTTTTCTTCCCTATGTGATGTTAGCACACTGCCTGAAATGAAAGGGTCCTTACTAGAGTCTGAGTCAAAAGTTCACAAAAAAACTGCCAAGTGGAGAGCACCAGACACAATGCTAAATTTAATTAATTAGCTAATTAATGATTAAACAAGCCAAAAGCATTCATGAGGATGGGACAGAAAGAAGAGAGTAATGCAGTCTTCTGCTCTGGTCAGTTATTAGATTGGTTCTATACAATCGTGGGCTGAAAAATTCCTCTTTGCTTTTTAAATTATAGAAAAGAACTAGAAGACATTATGACATTCTAAATAAATCCCCTTTATCATCAGCTGAAACTTTTATTAAAGGAAGAAATGTTATATACAATAAAATAAACAGCTGCTGTTTCATGTGAAATAAGAGGGTTTGAAAATATCCCTTAAAAACCTACAGCATTTGATGATTCATGCTTGACCTTTTTCTGCAAGGATTAATTGTAGCTCCTGCTCTGTGTTGCAATGACATTTTACCTAACATTACCCTGACTTTATTTCATATAACAGGTTATCCTGGGTTGGTACAGCTTGAAAGAGTTAAGACCTGAAACTGCAGAAATTGAAAGGAAGCCGGTGCTGACTGGAAGACTGTAAAAGCTGTCTTAATACAGACTACGAAGCTACATCTACCCTTCTGTAGCTGACAAGCTCTTAGCCACCTTCACCACTTTGCCATGTAATTTACCTGGCAGGAGGCTGGGATAACCTCCCTGCCTCGGATAACCTACAAAATAACCACATGCTTGATAGTTGTGACAAGACCCCTTGGTTCTGTGAAAGAGGAAGGTCATTTATATTGCCAAAATAATGTGCTCCTTACCTCTAATCAGCTGTTAAATAGCCTGAATCTCACAGCTGAGACACTGGACAAGGGCTTTGAATTCAGCTCAGGATTCCACTTGTGTGTGTGGGTTGGAGCATAAAAACCTGTTCTTTCCTTGTCCATAGGTTAAGTCATGACATATTTTTTTGATAAATATAGGAAACTTACTCCTCAAAGTCTAAAGAGACCGAGTTATTCACTTGCACGTAAAACACATATCAACTGCATGTGATTACAGATATACAGTGTGCTTCAAAATGAGTCCAAAAGTGATGATGTCTGTGGCTGCAAATGTGGCAGTGTTGGAGTTTATTTTAAAGGTGTTTCAACTGGTTTTGTGTTCCTTCCAATTATGTAAACCATACTTCAGTTAAAAATAAAAAGACAAAAGGCACATCATCTATTTTCATATTAATTGTTAGAACTGCCAGCTTGTGAAATTTGGCAGTGTGAACTGTCAATGTTGCCATCAGTGAAAGTTCCATTAACAAAGAAAGAAATTACAAAAAGACCTGCCCCTCCAAACCCTCCTGTTTTATAATTCAAAAACCAAGCTGTTATGAAGACCAGGGAATGGATTTTTTTGCTGCTAAAAAATACTTTGAAGGTAAAAAATTCAAGGCTAGACAGGCAACACAAAGATCCAAGATATAAAATGAGGACCTATTCCAGAATCATCCATCCTTTTACCATCAATTATCAATGCTTCCTGCCCTCTGTCTTACTGGCTGTTTATTCCAAACTTCACAAATGAGAACCTTTCCACATCAACAAACAAATCTATGTGTTCATAAGTGCTATGGAGTGAATCTGGGTACATGTATCTGCCATGGATTAGCTGGCCTGTGCTCATTTGGTGAATAGGAATTTGAGATTCCAGTATCAAATATTAAGTAGTACATAGGGTGTGCAGAGAAAACAGTTCTATTTCATACACATTGAGAAGGCTCTTTCCCTGGATATTCCTGTTGTGATGAGAACTCCCTAGAGCAACATCAAGAAGATTTTTTATTTTGAGAAGACTTTGAGGAGAGAGTACTACTGCCCTCATGCCATAAGTACTTTCTTCATTCTTGTAATGTATGAGGTGACTCACTCATCCCTTCTATCTGACTGATATAATCACACAGACTTAATTCAAGCAAATATCTGAAATAGTGGGAAAAAGGGGGAATTTTGCAAGTTATTACATATCCTCTCTGAAGGAAAAGCTCAAATTTCATTTGTTCATTTTACTGGTTAAATTTTTGCAATGTGTGGGGTAGGAGGAGGACAAAGAAAAGGATTAGTTGTGTTGCAATGCTAATGAGCACATTTGCAAGGCTCTGCCAGAAACTCTGTGCTTCAGCTTGCTTTTATTAGTCATTTTGGAAGATGTCTTAGTTGCAATTGCACAAAAAGCATTGTCAGGGCTTTTATATTTTCTCATTTAGAATGCTATGACATTATTTGGAGAGGAACTAGTTCTGCAGCACATAAGACAGTATCAGTACTGTATAATACAGCAGCTAGACTCATTTTGCAGTGTGATTACAAAACCCATCACAGTGAATTATACAGCAAGTTAAATTGGTTTCCACCTTCTGCAAATCCAGAGTATTATCTTGCACAAATAGTGTACAAATGTAGAAATAATACAAGTCCAACTTATCTGAACGATAGACTACAGAAAGCTTCAGTTGCTCATTCCAGCAGTACTATCTGCTGCTAATGACACCTGATACATTCTGAAAGAAAAAATAATAGTGAATAGTTCCACTTTTCTTTTCCTTTTAGTAAGCTTTAATTTACTAGGACATCCTGCCACTGCAAAAAACTTTCCAAATTTGAAAAATAACTTTTTGGGTAATCTCATTTCCCTCCTCTTGGTCAGAAATACTTCTGAATGTGAGTTGCTACTGAACATTCTTTCTATTAACTAAAAAGCACCACAGAATCATACAATGGTTTGGGTTGGAAAGGACCTTAAGATCATCTAGTTCTAACCCTCTGCCATGGGAAGGGATGCCTCACACCAGACCATGTTGCCCAAGGCTCTGTGCAACCTGGCCTTGAATACCACCAGGGATGGAGCATTTATCACTTCTTTGGGCAACCTGTGCCAGGGCCTCATCACCCTTACAGTAAAGAACTTCTTCCTTATAACTAACCTGAACTTCCCCTGTTTAAGTTTAAACACATTACCTGTTTTCCTATCGCTACAGTCCCTGATGAAGAGTCCCTGCCCAGCATCCTTGTAGGCACCCTTCAGATTTAAAAGGCTGCTATGAGGTCTTCATGCAGCTTCTCTGCTCCAGTCCCCTGATCATCCTCGTGGACCTCCTCTGGACTTGCTCCAAAAGCTCCAAGTTCTTGTTACGTTGAGGACACCAGAGCTGCACACAGTACTCCAAGTGAGGTCTCACGAGAGTGGAGTAGAAGGGCAGGATCACCTCTTTGGACCTGCTGGTCATGCTTCTTTTGATGCAACTCAGGATACAGTTGGTTTCTGGGCTGCGAGTGCACACTGCCGGCTCATATTCATTTTCTCATTGACCAGCACACCCGAGTCCTTCTCTGCAGAGTTGCTCTGTATCATCTGTTGGATTACCCTGACCCACATGTAGGACCTTGCACTTTGCATGCAGTTGGTATTGGCCTACCTCTCAAATGTGTCCAGGTCCCTCTGGATGGCATTCCTTCCCTCCAGCGTATCAACCAAACCACACAGCTTGGTGTCATCGGCAAACTTGATGAGGGCACACTCAATCCTACTGTCCATGTCACTGCCGAAGATGTTGAACAGGATCAATCCCAAACCCGATCCCTGAGGGACACCACTCATTACTGGTCTCTAGCTGGACATCGAGCCATTGACAAGAACTTTTTGCATGCGGCCATCCAGCCAGTTCCTTATCCACCGAGTGGTCCATCCATCAAATTGATGTCTCTCCAATTTAGAGACAAGGATGTCGTGTGGGACAGTGTCGAACGCTTTGCAGAAGCCCAGGTAGACGACATCAACTCCTTTGCCCCTATCCATCAGTTCCGTAGCCCCCTCATAAAAGGCCACCAAATTGGTCAGGCAGGATTTCCCCTTAGTGAAGCCATGCTGGCTGTCACCAAACACCTTGTTGAGTTTCGTGTGCCTTAGCATGCCTTCCAGGAGAATCTGCTCCATGATTTTGCCAGGAACAAAGGCGAGACTGACTGGTCTGTAGCTCTTTGTACTGACTGGTCTTCCATTTTCCCCTTCTTGCAAATGGGGGTTATATTTCCCTTTTCCAGTCATTGGGAACTTCACCTGACTGCCATGATTTCTCAAATATGATGGCCAGTGGCTTAGCAACTTCATTTGCCAGCTACTTCAGGACCCGCGGATGGATTTCATCAGACCCCATGGACTTGTGTACGTTCAGGTTCTTAAGATGATCTCAAACCTGATCCTCTCCTACAGTGGGCCTAAGGTTTTCATTCTCACAGTCCCTGCACCTGCCTTCCAAGGCTTGAGTGGCATGGTCAGAGCACTTGCCGGTAAAGACTGAGGCAAAGAAGCCACTGAGAACCTCAGCCTTCTCCAAATCCAAGGTAGCCAGTTCTCCCATTTCCTTCCTGAGAGGGGCCATGTTATCCCTAGTCTGTCTTTTGTTAGCGACATATCTATAGAAGCCTTTTCTGTTATCTCTGATCTCCCTGGTAAAAATTAGCTTTAGATCATCATTAGCTTTAGATTTCTCAGCATAATTTAAAATATAAAACAGACCTTTGGTATAAGTAACTCAGACTATTCACTATAGATCTTCCTATGATAGGGTTTTGTATTGCTTCTAGTCATATATTTTACTTTTTTTATGCAACACCTAAACTCATTTAAGTAATAATACAATCTTCTGAAAACTAAGCCACATGTATACAGTAGTTTGTTGGGATTTTGGGTTTTTGTTGTGTGGCATTTTTGTTTTAAAAAACAAATAGGACAATAAGAGAGAAGGAATAGAACTTGGTGAATTTAACTATCCTGGCCTACCATCTTGTTTCCAGTCACTGAATGCATTAGCTGAAACAGAGCTGTCTTACGTATCAATGAACTTACTTCCTAACATTATGCTCACAATATTATGGCTCAGGGTAGCTGAACTTGTGTATAGAGGGGTAGGGAAAAAGAGAAAAATAGTCAAATAGTTCAATTAAGGCTGAAATTATACCCCAGGAAAATGAGATACGGAAACCGACTGCTGCCAATGTTTCCTCCAGCTGGACAGACCTTGAAGAAGCTTTTTAAGCCCATTTATCCATTTCTGAATTCTATGACCATGCAAGCTATTAAAAAAAAAAATTGTCACACACATATGTAAGTATATGCAACTGCATGGATATAGTACAGTTGATGTATTTTTCTCTGTATATTAAAATCAGCCGTTCCATCTCTATTAGAGCTGTACAAATAAAGTTGATTCTATCATACTGCAGACATTCTGTCTGCTCTCCAGACTGAGAATTGTTACTGCTGTGCTGCAAGATAGTTGATGGAATTTGGAGTTGCCATAGTGTCGAATGTTTCTCCTGTGATCAGCAGCTGCTGATATAAATGAAAATCTTCAGCCATTTTCTCTCCTGTATATTTCATAGTCATCTCAAATGCATCACAGACACATGATACCAAGTAAAAAATGGATTGAGTCTAAATGAGCTTTCTATTACTTGATTTCAAGGTCATAGCACACAAGTAACATATGCTTTCAGTTACTGTAAGGGAGAGAATGTGTTGAAGACCTCTAGTTGTCTAAGTTATATTTAGTAGCCATGTATACACACTCAGTTCACAGTACTTGCATACTTAAATGCCTGAGCTGAGTTTTGTGTCTGTACAATGTACAGGCCAAAAACTTCAACTTCCATCTTTTATGTGTGGGATGATTTACCTTAGCAATTCTGACAAATGAGTGTAAGACTTAGCTAGGTGAAGGCAAGCCAGAATCAATGGGACTCTAAAGTGCTTGGCACTTGTAAAAGATTTTGAGAATTTAATTCTAAAATTTATCAGTATTAATAATTCTAATTTAATGCATTTTCCTTGTCGCTTATGAGTCAATTGCTAATTAAATGTTGTTGAAAAAGATGAATTACCATTTTACATGTTTTAAAAGAATGTCGCTAATATGTCTAAGTCTGGATGTGTAATGTAGAACAATGTGGTTCTAATCCTCCTAAATACTGTTGTTATCCAAAACAATTTTATAATGAATTAATTTCCTTGTCAAAAAAGGAAAAGTACTGGGAAACTTAATGATCAACATTTAACCCTCTAATATGTATTAGTATGAAATTTATATTCAAATCACATGGAATTAGTTTGCAGAATGAATCATTTCCCTTTGGTGGAGCAGCAATGACTTCGAGAAATAGCTCGTCACCATTCATCACAAATTCATTATTTCTTTTCTCCCCTTTGCGTTGTATATATTCATGTTTAAAGCCTGTATAAATGCACGATTTACAGCTATGCTCAGCAGTAGTAGCTACCATCTCTTTTTGACTGACAATGATGAGATTTCTGTCATGCTTTGCCTCTCCTACGGTGCCACTGATGGGATTTTTTTTCCTGGAAATCTTATTACTGAATGTGCTGTCGTGGTCTCAGATGGAACTTTCAATCAAAAAGGCAATCAGAAGGTTATCCTTTTGTGAGTTTTCCTACAAAAGAGCTTTGCAAAACTTTACAGTATATACTGTAACTCATAGTCAGAGGTGCTTGCCCTAAACACTTTGTGACTATAGACAATAATGTGATCCATATCTCACAGTGCCTTTCTTTCTTTGCTCCCAGGACTGGGACATAGGCTAGAAATTGGCTTAGTCTAAGTTTTGAATCAGACTTTTCCATTTACACTACTATTAGATTTGGCACGGCAATTCAGAGCACCCCAGCACTTTGTGCAAGTGATGAGTAAGAATCTGTTTGGTTGTTATCACAATCTGTTACATAAACATGTTTGATTTCATTGAAATCTTCATGACTCTTCTTTTCTATCTTTAGATGACTTCACTGTGTCGTTTATAGTATTACCAAAATTGCTTGATAAAGTTATTCAGAGGCTTTTTTTTTTTTTAAATGCAAAGTAACTTAAATGAATTGGATACTTCATGAATTTCAATAAAATCTTTATAATACAAATAGAAATGCTGTCAGCATATTAGTTGTCCACAAACTACAGATGTTAAAGCCAGCCATGCCACAGCTAAAGCAGAGTAAATGTTTCTATTTTGAAATACAGGCAAAATTGGGAATAATGCATTAAGACAGTTTTGCTTGCAGAACAAATATTACTGAGGAGCTTAAGGAGAAGGGATTGTTTTTCCTAGCAATACTGTAACAAAAAAAGTGTGAGGTTATTTTTCAGCTTGGCACAGTGAATTAGACACACGTTAACTCCTGTGGTCACAGGCTGCTGCATATCTAATTCTGCAAACACTGTCAAAAATTGTTTCAAATATTATCCTTTTTTATTTTGACTGTATTAAATGAATAAATAAATGATGTTGAAGGAACTATGTTCCTCAAAAAAACTATGAGGTTATTCAGGCAGATTCCTTTCTGCAGTGTCCAGGTAAAACTGGAAGAAAAGCAATAACGAGAAAAGTATTTATAAAAATATATTTCACAAAGTAGGAAACAATACAGGAGTTTCTCTGGATACAGTACATGGAGTAAATAAACAAACAATAATATAGCTTCAAAACAAAGTAGAAAATTAAAATGATTTGCATGTAATATGTAGTTTTATTATACAATTGCTACTTCTAAATGGCAAGTTTGCATTACAAATTGAGTATGCTTGCAGCTTCTAGTGTTCTTTCGCTGTGTGTAAGAGCCCTGGTGCATCACTATGAATATTATAGAAAAGAAACGCTAATAACATAAGCAGTAAAATTATGTACACACTGGTTCCTGCTCTAATACAGTGGAGAACTATAAGCATGTTTTTTACTGTACTGTGTTATGTGTGGATTTCTAAAAGTCTATAGTTTAAATATTCACATGAACCAGTTTACTTCCAGCTGTTTGTGCTTGTATTAAAAACACCAGGAACTAGATTTACGATGAAGATATAAAACTGTCAAAAGTTTTCTGTGGGAAAGTTTTATTTCTGCTAGCATTCTCTTAAAATTCAGCTACTGCAAATGGATAGGTAACTGCTTTATCTGGCAACCATTTGTCATTTTTCTTTTCAAAATGTACATGTATTAAACATTCATTATATATAGAAAAAGATCTAACAGATATAATTTAGTTTTCTTCATAATCTTACTCTATAGATTACCAGGCTTAATAAATAAAAGCAGCAATGGACATCAATAAAATATTTATTTCAAAGATTAAACAAATAAATTCAATCTTTTGCAATAAAATCAGCAATTCTTTCATATAAGTACATCCCCTTTAACAGTTGTTTGTTTTTTGTTTTTTTTTACTTTCATAAGACGAAACACAGAACTGAACCTTCTTCTATAAAAAGATCCTTTTTTACAGCAAGGTTTTGTAGCCCTGCCTTTCAATCTCTGCACATTAGTAGGATTTATTACCCATCACTGGAATGGATTAAGAACATGTGAATATTTTAAGGCTTGACACAATATTTAAAGATGTATTTAGTCTGTGGTTACATGGCCAATGATACTGTATGTACAATGTATGGCCACTGCACAGTAGAAGCCAGTAGGAATTTACAATGCTGTTTCTATTCAGCATCGCTATGAAAACCAAGATATTGCTTGTAACATTTCTGTGGTGGGATCTTTGTTGGCAATGCAGAAACAAACCATTAGCTTTACACATACTGGCAGGACCTACTGTTCAACAGCAAAATCCCTGCAAGTCAATTTTCTAAGAAAGCACCGATTGCTTTTTGTTCTTTTCAATTCACTGAAGATAATCAAAGATCAAAATCCCCATATTTAGAGTGGTCAAGTGAATATCAAATATCCAAAGACTTATAGACACTCCACATACTTTACTTCACACTCCACAAGACTTAACCTCCTAACATATACTTTTTTTTGGTTCAACATTACAATGTAGTTGATTTTATAGATGATTGGCGCTAAACTTGCCTCTAAAACAAAAAGCCACATTAGTTTTAACTAACAGCAGTGGCTCTAGAATATTACATGATCATTAAGTCAACAGTGAAGAAGTTTGCTATCCCCTGTCAAGTTTCTTTGTCACTTTCTCCAACTGAGTAAAGTTCTCCAAGTCTTTTAAAGCGAGGACCCCATTCACTGAGGTAGTCAAAATTCTGATCTGAGTCTGATGTAGAGGACTCCAATGAGCTAAGGGAACCGGCCGCTGACCCTCTTCCTTCATAGCCATAAATCTGGATAGAGTCATATGGTGGAGCTGTGGGATCATTATCGGCTTCATGAAGCCTTACATTAATAAATTCATCCACATCAACACCATTAGGAACAGGTGCAAGACCCTGCCTGGGCATAAACTGAAGGTCAGGCTTAATATCCTTACGAGGCAAAAATCCATTAATTCCATCCGGATTTTGCAAAGTCGCAATGTCAAAAGCCTCTGTATCTTCTTCTCCACCTCCTTCATCATCATAGCGAATAATATTTTCCCTCACATCTTCATCATCTTTAATGATTAGAGGCTCATTCTTATGTCTTCTTAGTGTTACAAACAGCACTACAATGACTGCAAAAAGAGCATCACAGTCTGGTTAGGGAAAAAATCCAATCAAAGCACTACATGTTAAGCGCAGTTATGGAAGGTGATAGGTTGCTTTTTGTGAAAATAAGAGTCATAAAGGTATTAAAAAGCTGAAAAACCTATAACCTTACCCCTATTTGAGTGATGAAAATTTTATCAGAAGCTCTGGGTAGTTCTCTAGTTTTATCTTACAAGCTTATATCTGAAGCTCAATTTTATGTAAGAGGTAAGATTTCATATATTTCCATTTTTGAGCCTTGAATTTAGACAACAACTTTTCCCTTTGGAAAAGTTACAAACCTAGGTGAAGTAAAGCTATCATCATTCATTGAACATAGTCTATAATGATCTGCTTTATGGATGGAGTTTTCCAAAATCAGAGGGTGTTTTTCTGAAAACATAGCCCTGATGACAGCAGGAAATCAGTGTCTTTTTTTACATGTTGCAACAGACTCACGTTATTTAACTGAAAAAAAGAGTGAGACAGTAAGGGAGAAAGAAAGAGCTTAAATACATCAGTGTCAGAATCATGGACAGGTGCATAAAAATCTCTGAACTGGTTACACTGTTGTTTTTGCAGCTTTATGCTGAAATCTCAACTATAAAGTGAAGCTGCAAAGCACAGAAACAGGTCTCTTCCTTCATTGTTCTCTCCCCCACTTGATGATGTATACAAATTTTATATGTTTTATTAAGATATACAGTGTTTCTTCTATTGTAAAACTGTAATGTCTCTTATACCACTGCAATCCAGAATAAACTCATGCATCTCTTAGAATATAAAAGAAATCTATTTTCCATCAGGTATCCAATTGGATTTTCAGACTCATATTCCATACTTGTTTATTATATAACTTGTGTGTAATACTACTTGAGATTGGTACTTTGCTTTATAGGCTTTTGTTCCATTCTTAGCACAGTAGAGATGCAGTCCTGACATTAGACTGTATGTCCTTCTATGTGCCGTCTTTGCTTACTTCCAGCCACCCAGGAATCAAAAACATTTGCAACAACACACTGTGAAATGGATACATACCTAGCAGCAGAATGATGCATGCTAATATTGCAATTAGGGCTCCCATACTTAATCCTATGGGAAGTACATATGCTTCAACATTACAGGACTGGACAATACCATCGCTGCTGCAACCACAGACTCGAATGGTGAGAGTACTAGTGCTGCTCATGGGAGGATTCCCACTATCACTGATTATGATTGGCAGTAGATACACTTCTTGCTTCTGCCGGCTGAATCCACTATGCTTTGCCATTATGCTGAGAGTATTATCTGTAAAATGGAAAGTTTGCATCGTTTCAAAACATAGAATAATTGATAAACCCATGGCTTTTTCTTGATGAATTCAGAAAACACACACAAACACAAATGCACTTTGTTATACTCATTATACCAGCAGCATGTGACATACAAATCATTCCCCTTTCTGTCTGGCTGCCCGTGCCCCAGGTGAATGAGTGCACCATATGTGTTTTCTTGTGTCCTGTGGTAACCCCTCACTTTCTTCACTGTATGCATCCTTATAGATGTCCTCCCATCATGATTCATCACTGTTTCAAATCACAAAGTCATAAAAACTCAACCAGTACAAGAAAGACAAATTAAATGTTAACATAACCAAAATTTAATAAAGCATACTGATAATTTTAAACAAATGTTCCATCAATTATAAATACAAACTGCACAATATTTTGTCCTGCTATATTCTTTTTCATAATAAGCAATATAAAGACAAACAAATGAAAAGCTGAATGAGTTAGAAGTTGTAGGCCTAATTTTTGGTGATAAACATTTATCAGGCCTCGATGAAAATACAACAAACTAAACCAGACCAAATGTGTGTTCTCTGAAGGCAGTGAGCGAAAATGAGTACAAGACATTCTTACCTCTGCACCTGCATGCAGGTACTGAATTTTACAAACATATGGAGGCATCTGACTATATGGCCTCCTACCCAGACATAAAGTTACACGGCTGAACCTCTTACACTCAGATTGCAGTTCACCATCATAATGATTACAAGATGATTTTCCTTAAGCGCAATCATATAGATTCTATTGTGTACAATTGTAAGCATTACAGATTCCAGACATCTAACAACATACTACTGTCAACTCTTAATGATCCTGTGTGTGCCACGATGCTCAGATATAAATCATGATTAGTGAGCATGTCAAATATGCAAAACATTTTAATTTATTTACATACTTAAACATTCACTTTAGCTTTTACCTGCTTTATTCTGTGGAATAAAAAAAAAAGATTAATTCAGTTTTATGATTTATATGCTAAGGGAGTGCATGTTGACTTGAACTAGTTTGTTTTTTGTGTTCTTTCATCAAAAATAACACCACAAATTAATGCAAGGATTCTAACGCATGCAGAATAGGAACCTGTGTGTGTGCTACTGAGGGATCCGATGACAGTTTAAAAATCAAGCTGCACATCATATTTTAGAAAAGGAGATTGTTGCTCTTTTCATGAATATCTCTTCTCCTGTGCTACCAAAGTTAATTCTCCAAAGGTATCATGAACAAGAGTAAGCCTCTTGGTATTTTATGCAATAAAATGGGCACATGGAATCACTAAATGCCATTCCATGGAGGAAAAGAAATTACTGAGAATTATATAGTAGGCATAAGGGAGAGGAGACTTGGAAGGCAGGCATAGTTCATATGACAGATGCAACAAAGACCCTGTTCTGGAGCTTAAAGTCAAAAAAGTCTGAAGTGCCTGATAACATGTGTATGCAGACACACAGAGTGACTCGAAGCAAGCTTTGTATCTACTTTGATCTTGGTACTGGTCACTCACTTGAAAACATGAAACAGTTCAGAAACATTTCATTTTTACTAACTGTCATCACCAGGAACATCTCTGACAGCCCATGGTATTTGTGCAGCATTTATTACTGCCCCAACATAAAAGACACATGTATGCTCTAAATAGCTAGCATTCTATGAAGTACAAAAGCCAGGGAAAGATGCAGAGCAGGAAGAATGAGAAAACATTTATGAAGCAAATACTATAAAAGCTTTTTTCACACCCCAAAATAAATCAATTTTAAATGCAGTATTTTATAAGTCTTTCTTAGTAAAAAGGCAAATTAGTAAGGAATAAAGGTAGTTATAGAAATATATTGCTTACAGAATGAAGCATTACTGAACTTTATCATGTCCTGAGTCTATGTCAAGATATCAATCAGTAGATAACTTCTACAATTAATTCATTACTGCCATAAGAAAAAGGTGAAGAAAGACTATTTGGTGTTTAGGGACAATTGTAACTACAAGGGTAATTGTCTCACACAAGAGAAAGCAAGCAAGCTTGTTTTCCCATTCAGTGACTAAGAAACTGAACTTCAGGTAGGCTCCTTCTGAAGTTCGGGGTCTTTGATTTTGCAGTCCATGGTGGAATCACCTAGCTATCATTCTTACACAGCCTAGAGAGGTTCTTACTATAATTTATATTGCAGATTTTGTAATCATTTCAGCATTTTTTTCATAGCATTTAGAGTATGTAACACATGAAGATCAACCTAAAATTAACTACTTTATAAAGCAGTATAAATATGGTAACTTTGTAATACCTTTGCAGAACAAAAAGGATCCCTAATGATTTTTTTTCCAGGAGTTTTTATCTATTCAAGTTGGAAACAGTCACATCACAACTGATGGCACCTTGGAGCTAAATAAATAGCCTAGTCCTTCCCTGTGCCCTTTTTAAAATTAAAGGAAGCAGATGTGTTTACTGAAGATAAAGTTCAGGTATAAGTTCTTAAGAATTCTGACAACTCAAATAAGACCAAACTCCCCGACAACACCCAGTGTCATATGTGCTACTGTGATGCAGTGGAAAAAGTCAAGTATGTTTTAAGTTAACAACTAGCACATATTTAGAATTAAGCAAAAACTGCACTCATTCTTGGCTGAATGTGTCAGAGATTTAAGCACACATGTGTGCAAGTTAAACCACTTCCAGTGTCACACTTGATTTCTAGCTGAGCTGCAAGGAACAAAAGGAAAGGTTATGTTAGTAAAATTATATTGTAGCTAAGTTTTCCTGAATACTGGTGTAAACTCTGGTAAAGTAAGAGTGACCACCACACCTACCGGAATGTCCAAATGTACATTTTTTGTCTGATAGCATTTTTCTTCCTCTGCACCTCCGTCCCCCCTTATTTTCAAATAAAGAAAAATAAATTTATCTTTTTGTTATCGTTTGACTTTCTCCTGCAAAATTAAAAATATCTCAGCATAAGTTGCATTTTTAATCCTTTTGCTTCAACCTTTCAAAGGAGAAAAAAACCTATGTGGGGCTCAATTTCCATCTCTTTCTTTCTGATACAAATCCTACTCAGGAGTGTCACATCTGTAGTCATTTATTCAGAACTCCAGAGACTTTTACAATTATATTACGCAGTGACTTGTGCACTAGAAATTTGAATTGATACAGCCTGTTCCTTCCTGTAAACTTGGTACAGTCCTTCTCTGTCCCAGCTGGAGGAAAGGATTGATACATTGAGCCCCAGCATCCCTGCCCTTTATAGATATGCAAGAGATAAAGCACCTGCTTTAGGAAGAAATTATTAAAAAAAAAGAAGCTGCTTGTGTTGGGAACAGCTTCATATCCTCCCACCTTTCTAACACGCTCACTGCTGCTCTGCCTACTTCAAAAAATTCTAGTAAGCCAGAATCAGAGAGTAAAACAAAGTAGAAGAGTATTATAAAGAGACAAATAGAAGAGGGCAGAAAAAACAAAAGGAAGGAGGAGAGATGGAGGAAATAAGGTGCTCATTTTTGTCAATCAGTGAAGCTAGGCTGAGTATAAGTACCTTATACCAGTAATAGTTACTAATTCAAGTTCAAAAGAAATGAGGTAAAGTAAAAGATACATAAGATATTTGGGACATTTACCTGAACTATTTAAGTGTAAACAAAGTTGTAATGGCAGAACAGTCATTACTATGTAAGAAGAGATGCAAGACAAGGAGAGAAGAGAGTAACCTTTTTTTTTTAACAGATATTTTCTTCTTTTTTTCCCCTAAAAACTGTTGTGTTAGACTAAAGCTGAATTTGTTGTACCCAGAAAGAAACTGTCCATCAGAAGCAGTCATTAGCAAAAGCAAAATGAAATGACCAAATTGTTTTGCCAATGGATGGCAAGTATTCAATTTTGCCTTGGGAATTCTTTGCTATGTCCTAAAATAAATATACCTTGGTGGAGTTGTGACTCTTGAGTGAAGAACAATGACTCTCTCATTGCTATTTTAGTTGTTTCCTAGGAAAATAAATTCTAGCAGCTGATTAGCAATAAACTCAAGTTACCTGATTTTCTTTCTTCTCTCTGTGGACTTTCCCCATAGCTGACAAAACAGCAGGAATCTTCACCAGGAACAACCTACAGCACTGCTGCATGAATTAACTTGGCAGCAGGTGCTCAGCAGGAGAGGGGACAATCACTTTTCACTCATCTTTCCAATTAACCCACTGATCCTTCATTATAGCGCTGTCCAGGTTATTTATTTTTTCATGTTTCTTTTGGCAAAACAAGGAAAATTACACACAGAAAAAAAAAGAACTCCTCTCTGCTCATAAAGCTGTGAGGAAACCTGCCACAGGCAAGTTTATATATATATATATATATATATATATATATATATATATATATAGTCAGTGAGGTATATTCTATTCAGGAGGTCCTTTAACATTCTTGGTCAAAATGAGCCTCTTTGAATTCTGGCCCCTTCTAGGTGGGGAAGGGATTGAAGAAGTCCACTGAAATGCCATGGTCCTATTAAATGCCATTTAACTGATGATTAATTAAATGCCATTTAACTACTGATGGTAGTCCAGTACTAACTGGACTAGCAGCTATATTGTGTCCTGCAGGCTTAAGGAATACTGTCAGATAAGCGATCTTAATAATTGTTTAGATCACTGGATGACTCTCAGTTTCTGACGTTTGCAAGCAGATCTGCGAAACAACCATGAAAGACTGTTATAGGAGTATCTCCTTCACTTCTGGAACAAAGTAGGACAATGCAGAAAGTCTTTACAAGTTGTCCAACGTGATTTCTAGACAGAAGTAGTTTGAATAACCACAACCAAGGACATGCTTACCACAGGGCCAGCTGCTTCCTGCAGATTGCTAACAGTTCTCAAGACCCCCTAATCTCTTTTGAGGTTCTTGGATGGAAGAGTTGGGGGAAAAAAAAAAAAGAAAAAAGGAGTAAATTTAATACTAAGCAACTTTTGGATTTAGTGGACACGAATGACTTTAATGGCTTCAACATCAATCTGGATGTGAAATTATCAGGCAGGGGTCAACTTCATCTTCCCCTTTGTACAATAATGCATTTTTAAGTCAGACAATAAAATGAAAGGATAAAAGTAAAACCCAGAAGCAGTCAGTTTACATCCAAGTGTCGTTTTCTATGCACGCTTTATTGCATTTCTTTAATTCCATCATGGTCTTTAATATTTTGAGATCAGTGGACTTCCCTGCTGTGTAACCTTAAACCTACGTAGCTCTTTTGCTGTGTTTCTTTTTCTATCCTTTTTATAATGTTCTCAGAAAGATCAAATCATTAAGGACTTTGTGGTGGAAATTGTTATCTATGCTGGATGTACTTACTTATGTGAAGAAAGAATTTTAATTGGAAAATTTGCAGCTGGAAACATCAGAATGACAGAAATATATATTTCTTCATGTTTACTAAAGATACCTTTTCATGTACAGTTCTTAGTCTAAAACAGATTCTCTGTAATACTGAGTCGTCTGGCACAAATAGAAGACCACCAAGAATGTCCTTACTGGGATACTCCCTGCTTTTTTTTGATAACAAAAGACAAGGACAGCTTATTCATTTCCTTTCTCAGTTCATAAATGGTATCTATTCTTACATGAAAACTTGAAATAACTGAGTAATTAAGATATCCTCATCAAGATTTCAATCGAAACGACCAAAGTACAGGCAGGAAAAAAAAACATATGACATTCTGGGAAATGTCAGCTATATAATATTTAGCAGTCATCTGCAAATGCATTAGAAAAGAATATTCTGGAGAATGTTAAGATAGCATTTCAGCTCTTTGCATAACTAGGAATTCATGTACGTGCCTCCTGTAATACTTACTATTAAATACTGGAGGCCTTGCAATGCTGAACACAGATTTTCAAAAGATCTGTAGTATTTTTTGTTTTCTTCAAAATCCAAACCTAACAACAGAGAAATAGTGGACTATAGGGAAGTTTGCAATCCCTATTTTAGAGACTAATAGAATTATCCAAGATATGGACAACTCTACACTCCTGAGCTATAAACAATACCTTAATCATTATTCTTTGCATATTTTCTCAATAATACATACCTTTCTATGAAAGAATTTACAAATAACACATATTTAGATTGCTAGTGTCATACTGAAAACAGACCAATCAATGCAGCACAACAATTCACTATTCAGAGTTCCACATGGGATAGGTCTCTGTCAACTCAACTGTTTTGAAATCTTATTTTTATTCTCATAATCAGAAAAGCAGTGTAAAAGGATGTTCATAACCTCCTTTCTGCTTTCTGAGCTAGTACAAAAACCAGACGTGGTAACTTAAACCATAGTCCCACCAGCGTTCACCTTGTAAAAGAACACTATTCCTAGATAGGCCCTGAGCTGAAAAATGGATTTGTAGGGTTCAGACTGTGCTTAACTCCAAGTTAGAAGCCTCACTGTCTTGCTTCCATGACAATGGCATTAAATGCTTTAAGAGATACACCTGTGTTAATGTAACACAGGTTTGTTTTTTTTTTTTGTTTCTGCCACAGACTGTAAGACATTTTGAAGGAATACATGACTAAAAGGGAACAATTTTGAGTTCACAAGTTATAAATCTGCCAATCATTAGTAAATGAAAAACAATCTATTTTTTCATCAGTATTAGTGTAATAATTTTGTTTCATGAATAAATTTAGCATGTCATTTTTATTCCCATTTGCATGGGAACTCATAAATGTGTATATGCTAATATATACACAACTATGTCATGTGCAGTATTTTACACATATACTAGTTTGTCCTTCATAACTGTCTCAAACAAAATCCTGTTAAGAGTAGTTTACAAGAAAGATGGCCCTTTGCCTAATCTGTATGGTAAAGGCATAACAGTTCTATTCAAGTAGAAGGCTTATAAAATAATCTGAAAATAAAAGAGGCCACTTTTATAGTATATTTTGCCTGATTTATGATAGTCAAACCATATGGGCACTGAAGCATTCACAGGTATTCCAAACTGACCTGCTTTTCGTGAATGTCAAAAATTTGTGATGTCTTCAAAAAAGCAGATTGATGACTGCTATCAAATTTGATAGCACACATCAAGTTGAAAAGAAAAAAGTTTCTATGCTATAAAAATTCAGCTGACTGATCAAACTGTCTCTCCTGCACCATAATAAGTCACATGCCGTACTGACACATGTAATAGTGATTCACAAAACGTTCCTATGACACATTAGCCAACACTCAAATGAATTTTTGTCTTTCTAGAGACTAGGACTTTCTGGAATCCCTTAAAATACCAATAAGAACACAGGAAAACAAGTATTTCATAGGAGAAAATGTACTTATGAGGAGAAGAATTGCAAAATGTCACATATTTTTTACCATGATTATTTTTTTCTTTGCCAATATGCCTAAATAATGATAGCTTATGCCTGAAGTGAACTGCTGAATTAACTAATCAATATCAAACTAAACACATTTCCAGGTCATGTATTCCTTTGCAGAAATAAAATGTGCTGCTGGGAATTTTGAATCATGAGCAAAGTAATATTTAATCATGCATAAGAATACATCATTCTCATATGTTAAAATTTCTTGGAAAGTGAAATAATCATGTTAATACTACTCTGATGCAGAACTTGTAGTAAATAAATTCTTGATGGAATAAAAAACTCCAGACAAATTAACTGCCAAGTATGGAATAAGAATTTCCTCCTACCTTTTTCCTTTGAAAATTGTGAACTTTAGATAATAGTCTGTATAAATTCTAGTTCTATTCCTTTGGAAAAGTCTGAACTTTAGATAATTGTCTCTTAAGTATTCTAAAACTTTCCTTTGACCTTTAGTCCAGCAGAGCTGTAATCAAACATATCTATATGGTCACTTACAATCCAGCACCAACTCTTCCATTTTGTATCTGGGTTTTTTAACCCACTCAAGGAAGGGCAGAAAAGCCCTGCTGAAAAAATGACGATGTAAAGCATGCACTGACTCTGAAACAACACTAGTTTTATTGTTAACAGGATGGAGAAATAATTAGGATATTAATTACCTCTCTCTATTTTTGATTTACAGGTGCTTCAGGCAAGTCAAACCAGGAAACTGGTCTCTGGGTCTGCTACACATTTTCCACAGTTGTTTGAACTGTACCCAACAGACCTGATTTTAATCTTACCCACTCTGCTGTTGCGTCTATCTTTTCTGAGTCCCCTGATGCCATTACGATTGACACTCCCATAATCTGAAGCAAATTCAGGCCACTGAAGATGTAAGATATGCTAAAACAGCACTGGCTTTTGCCTCACATTTTTCTCTTCTGTATTCAATAAGCCATCCACAAACTTGTTTACTAATAATCACATTGCTTTGACATGCTTTACTTTATTCGGATCACATCACTACATGGCATGTGCATTGATTGTTACATCTGTAAAGTGTAAGAATTAATGCAGGTTGCCAAGCTCTAGTTTAGAAAGAGAGATGAAATGGCTGTCAAATGTGCTTAGCATTAAAAATACATTATTAACACAGCAATTTGAATAGACTGATGGATAATTTTTGAAATCTACATATTCTAGATAATTCTATTATCTTGTTACTTTAACCAAAAAGTTTCAGAAAGTAATATTATGCTTTATAATGCTTTGATAAAATAGTGGCTATATTTTGCTTTTGAACCAAGAACTTTCCATTGCTTTGTTACCAGATTCCCACAAAATGCTGCAAAGTTAAATAAATGCCCAGCCCAGAATATTCCAAAGCTTTGACATCTGTATTTCTCTTTAGGGATAATGGATTCTTACTCTTATTCTTTCTATGAATGTGTACTTACAAGTGCACTCTAGGAGAGGAAAAAAATGAAACATAGGTAACTAAGCACCTTAGGTCACTGTGAGGTGTACAGTTTTACACATTACATTGATTTGGGGTTCTCTTATGCTAAATCTCAAGCAGATTCAATTAAATTTATAGTATGCTTGGTAGATGATGGAAAAGTTCTAAGAATCCCATGCTATATTCTTCACCTTCACTTCAAACACATCCTTCGATTCTTATTTCAGGGACTTACTGCTAGGGTCTGGAAAGCTCAGAGTCTATGAAGTCAGTCATAGATGTTTGAATTGAAGCTTTCTTTCTATCATGTAAACTATGAATACTATAGTAAGAAAAATAAAACTTAAGCAGGAACTACTGTTTTTAAATGTGATGTGTTCTTGGCACTTAAGACAGTTTTGCACTAAGCAAATTCACATCCACTTTTCCATGCTACAATAATTGTCATTTCTGTTCCCATACTCTATGGAACATACGCATTCACATGGCAAGAATTTAAAACAATTTACCAGTAGAGTATATGACGGTTCTTCAAAACTGAATCTAGAATTGGACACATTAACCACTTTTAAGTTTTGTTGTAACAGTTACAGAACCAAATTCGAGCCATAACAATGTATTTCTATTATGCTATTACGTTTTTTTATAACGTTCACCTTGAAATACAGTGGCATAAAGCAGCCACCAGGCTATAAATACAACAGTCAGCATTTATTGGAATGCTGCCTATTTGTACTGGTGTTATAAAGGTCTTGTCAGCACTTCCACTACAAAATGCCAGTTTTCAGGGGTTTATAAATCTGACATAACAACTTACTATGAGAAGAAATTTAGCATATGTACTATCTGCCAAAGAGCATTGAAAATTAAAAACAATTCACACTGGCTGAAGTATTTTAAGTCATAAAATAAATTAAACAAACAAACAAACAAAAAATTATTCAACTTTTTTTTGAGCTGGTGCCACTTAAGAAGGAAACATGGCTTTGATTTTAAAAAGTACCAGATCCTGCAGTTCTAATATACACAGAATTCCCTTTAACTTCACTGAGAATAATTTCTGTGAGAGAACTGAAAGGAGTGTCATTATGCATTTTTGTAAATGTCATTGAGAGTTATATTAGCTTTTTGTAATTTGAAAGACTGAAATGCTACGGTATAAGATTGCCCCTGGGCACACAGGCAGCATCATAATGACTTTTTGAAGACATTCAGATATGCAGATTATGTATAACAATAACAATTTGTTATCATCAAGCCATTAATAGCAGTAATTTATACCTCTGCTTACACCCAAAATATACACATAATGTCTTGTTATATTCGCACCTCTCAATGAGGACATGTCTCCTATGGTGAAGACTAAAGCTCATTTGAAATGCATGGAACAGCAAAATTCATTCACAGAAGGAATTTCAGGAAGTGGAAATAGCCCAATTACCTGTCTATAGAGTGGAATAGATAGATAGTATAACGTTTTCAAATGAAACATTCCAGATACTCTTGGGAACATTTCTGCAAACCATGTGAACGTTATGTGGCCTACCCAGATTCCTGAGAATGAAATCAGAGCCACGGGAACACATGTGCACACATTTAAATTTCAAGACTAGGACATCAAGATGCTGACTTTGCTATATATGTTGCATGAAACAACACAGAGCTTGGAAAAAAGAAAAAGCCAGGGAAGGATCTCAGCATTTGAATTCTGCCTCACTGCTGAAGTAATATTACAAAGTCAGTGATTATATTGGTAAATATCTGCAAACTATAGCATCAGTTGATAAGGGGTTCTGGAGTTTTTATAGAATCACAGAATGGTTGAGATTGGAAAGGACCTTCGGAGGTCATCTGGTCTACTCCCCTGCTCAAGCACAGCTACCTAGAGCCCACAAATGTCTCCAGGCAGTTTTTGATTATCTCCAAAGAGGGCGATTCTGCAAATAGTAAAACATTTGTTAGTCACAAATGAAATATGCTTTTGACAAAGTGAAAGACATCTTATTCATCCTCTTTGTATCAAGTGGAAAAGTCATAAGGTACAAATATATAATGCATCTCCATGCTAATAGAAAACAACTTCCTTATCAAGGTAAAATTGTTTCCTGTTGTCTTCTAATTCATGATGAAGAGTCTGACAAAGTACAAATGATGCTCATAGGCAGAAGCTGCAATAAAAATATGAAGCAGGATCAGATAAAAGTATTACAAGACACCAGGCAATTCTACTGGCAAAGAAGAATGTATCTTAACATGCCAAAAGCATGATCATGAAAAAAATACTTCAGAAGAAAAAAAAAAAGATATAGTTTCTTTACTAAGAAAAAAAAAATTAAGAATATGAATTTTAGTCTAGAAAAACCTTAGCTCTTTATACAGAGTTTTGAAGCAAGTGGTTCTGACAGATAGACTGCATTGGAACTCTAAAGTTTTTAGCAAATATTTCTTTTTTTTTCTTGCATATTAGCAGAGGACAAGCACAAAGTAAGATTAAGTTGATTTGTTACAAAAAATTATTTTTCTCATTTAAGAACAGAAAAAGGCAGTACAGAGAGGGAAGTTTTAATGTTACAGGATAGATAAAGTTGATGGAGAAGGAGATGTACAGTGTAGAATCAAGTCTGAACTACCTTCACCTTTATTTACTCTTCTATCAAAGATACAACAATGCTTTAGCTACAGCTGTCATTAGACTGGGTTCCACCATTTCCTTCCCTGAGTGGCAGAATAACTTGAACATGTTTTCTAACTAGGAGTTTCAGAAAAATATGAAGAGACGCCATAAAGCACTCTTGAAAATCAGTCTTTACCAGCCCATAGAGAGCTGCTAATAGGTGCCGTTTATGTCATATGTGAGTGTCAGATAAATGTTTTAAAAGAATGTCTGCAGCGTACAGATGCACAATGACAGGCACAGTGATTAAATGATTTGTCCAAAATCATACAGGAAACCTGTAACCAAGCTATACAAAAGTATTCTGAACTATTCTGAACTCGAACAGTTTCTTAACCAAAACTTCTGTAGACTACTCTTAGATCACAAGTTCTTAATCTCTATTAGGGTGAACATTGTATAACTTACAGAAGGGTCATATAAGAGATGAAAATGTTATAGAAAGTGACATGACAGAGTTAAGCAAGGTTAGGGATCGATAGGTTCAAAAAGGTTACATGAAACATTTTTATCTTATTTTTTATTATTACCTATAACCTAGATTTTAGCTTTAAATTTAGGTTAGACTGAACGAAAGTTTCCTAGCAAAACACAAACCAACCCCAAAAGTTCTGTTTTTCTGAAAGCAATGTGAAACTACTATGTCATTTATTACATTCTAAAAAGTAAAGAGAATAAAAAAGTCAGTGATCAGGTTCAAGACAGTCCATCGTTTTGCAGAACACAGCAGAGTACTTTCATCAACATTCAGTGATTATGATTGAAGCTTCTTTTTAGGTTTGTGACTGCAATACCTAACTCCATTCAAACCTCCACTTGATAAGACTTTATTCCTGACTTATTATAGGATCAGATGCAGTAAACAAAAATTAGTACAGTGTTAAAGTTACTGCTCAAGAATGTACATAGCCCTTAGCCTACAGCAAAAATGAAGTTTGGTTACTTGAGCCCACAGTTTAGGCCAAACTGGGGCGATCTGACTTTGCTATCTTAATATGGGCAGACAGCTATCATTGCTTTGCTGATTCACTGTAACCTCACTATGTGTCCATCCATGTTACCTTTGAGAACCCTGCAAGCTCTCCCTCGTCAACACCATCAGGCAGACATCTGGTCCTTTTCTTGAAGTTCTTCTATTTATCTCTGCCTAACAAGCTGGGTTATTATCTCACTTCAAACAGGGGCCTATCTTCAGTCCCTCTATAATCAGCACTGATTACTAAGTATGCATATCCTATAATTTTAGGATATGCAAACTCTCTCTGGACTAGACAGGTCAACTTATGCATTTCATTTACTTTCTGCACTTGGCTCAGTATGCAAGATCTTTGTATTCAGTAAAATAATGTACTTTTTCTTTTCTGCCCTCTGAATGGACTGCCTTCTAGGCATATTTATTATACAAATACTAAATACTAATAATTACATAAATATACAAGTAATTACTGGATGCTTGCCAAATAGAATAGATCCTAATTAGATAGAATTAACTAAAGAATAACAAAGTGACTCATTTTACAACACCACCACCCATGCAAATTACAAAATCAGAAGTTGATTTTGTAGGGAAAATATCCTAAGAAGTGGTACAAAACACCCCATCCAACTGAATTCAAGCTTTGTCTCCCCTGTTCTTCAAAGCTTGCTGTGCGAAGCTCTGGTCAAAATGAATATAAAAATCATATTTCCTTCAGGGTATCACTGCTGTATCTGCTCTTGCCAGAGAAATGCAGCCCATTCTTGAACAGTCATGTCCTTAGAAGTAGTAAGGAGGAAATTAAAGTGTATGGAATAAATGTGACCACAGGACAATGTATAGACATAGAATTCATATAATCATCAATGTAATGGCCACCTCTTTAATTACTTTCTTTCCTGTACGCCACTTGGGTAGCTGGTTCAAAACAAGATGCAAATTGGAACATGATCTTTGTCTTTTTAATTCACATTATAATGTCAGTTGTGTAATAGTTTATCAGATAAGCCTTGAGGCTAAGTGTGAAAAATTAATACCTTCTGTTTTAATAGAGGAACCATGTGCAAATAGGCTGTATATTTTATGTCTGTTATAATGACAAAGGGAGATTTTTACTAACCAAAGGAAAAATTAACAGCTAATATGTGATGATTCCTGCTTATATAATTTTCATTTTTAGCCTGTTGAGTTTCTTCCACTAGCAGAAGACTGTTGATGTTCTAATCTTTGCTACAACTGAAACTTTAAAATGGGACTCCTATCTAGTTTCTCATTAATTGACAAAATAAAAGTACAATAATAGCATCTAATAAATTGGTATTCCTTCTCAAAAGCCTGTATTTAGAACATGATAAGACAAAGAAACAATACATAATGAAAGCAACCAATGAATTTACAGGGTGCAAAAAAAGGGAAGAAAACCAGTCTTGGGCTGTAATTACTGAAGAGGTAATTAGAGAGAAAATCCAAATATTCAAACCAAAATCTACAATGAGGTGAAAACAGAGGGGAACTTCCTAAGACGCAGTATGTCTTTATCAGGTAATAGACTGAGATGGTAAAAAGGTAGAGGCCCTGCCAGAACCTTCAGCTCTAGGACATCATTCCTCCTACTCAGTGAATTAGATCCATTGACAAGAAATCAGATATACTGAGGGCATTGTCTGTGAACACTTCCACTATGGGAATTGTGTCTTGCAGAAAACCTGGAGGGGTTAGATCCATCCATTCCACAATTTGCTAACCAAATTGTTTTCCTGTTTTTTTTCCAAAACTTTTATCCCTTACTTATTCTTTTAAAGTCTTGGCAGTGTTACTCTTTTTTCTTTAGTTTTATTATAAAAGTAAAGAATCTGGAAAAAGAGAAGTATGTTACACTGAGCATGATGAAGCTCCTACAGCAGGAAAATTCACAGCTGTCCAATCCATCTCCTCATCGTGAATAAGCAGTGTTGTACATATGGTGCACAACACTGACCTCAGATCTTTTTCACTCAGATTGCATCTGGTTCTTAATTAGTTTGATTTATAAAATTAAACATAATTGACGCCTTGGCAACATTATGTTGCTAGCAGCAAAAATAATAAATTAAGAATGAGTGAAATAAAAGTCTCTTTTGTCATGTATGCATAATGGCATGCTGCATATATACAGTATTATCCTGGATTTCATCACTGACATTTAAAGTCATTTTGGGCTTGGTCATATTTACTTGAGTGTCTTGAAACAGCAATGTATTTGTGATTGATTCATGTGACTGAAAATAAAAGGCACTCTATGCAAGGATGTGATGCTGTGGAAATTAGTCTAATTTTCCAATGTGCATATGCAACTCTCAGACAGAAAGTCTACTTTTGTGAGGCTTGGAAAGAAGCTGTCACAGAGCTAAGCTAAAACAGGACTGAAAGGTTAAAAGCATTTGGAACAGGAGTGCTCTCAGAGAAACATTTTGTCAGCTACAAAACTATAAAAAGTACAGACGTGCTGGGGAACACAGAAGAGTTGAAGAAGAGCCTAAAGATGCCTAAAGAGGACAATCAGCTTACCAGATAGCCCCCTCCTTGCTGGTTCACTCATCAGGTTGGCCTGTCCAGTCGAATGAAGACTTGATGGATCACATCTGGCTTAGGGCGAAGGAGAGAGAGAATCTGTCTGGAGCCCTGTATCCTGAATACAGGAGAGGAGTGAGTAAGGTTTCAGATTGATAGAATAGACAGAATGGTCAGTGTGGAGGAGCTTGGTAGAGGAGCTAGCCCTTGAAGTGCTGATTCTATTTTTCTGACATTCAGTTTCAGCTAGAGCAGCTATATGCACCAAGAAGTATTCATCTCTATAGCCCATCGAAGTGGTGAAAAGCACATAACCATTGTAAAGATGTAGAACATCCACATAGGGCTTAAAAGTATGCTTGTAGAGGAACTGCACTTAGTCTTCACCTACTTTGTAGTTCTAATTAGAAGGGAGTCCAGAAAGAACAGTGATCTGCATGCAAGAAGAAAGATGAGAGAGACAGCAGAAGCAGGTGTCAGTGAAGGAAGTGGCACACAACGAACTGGAGTGTAAAAATGCTGGTCTCCCATCTACATTAATATAACCTTCCCTTCAGAAAATAACATCGTGTCCTTCTATGCCAGGGAAGCTGTTTTAAATCGCACTTGATATTCAACATCAAGTTAAAACAGGACACTGGGGAATAACAGAATGTAGTCAATAGTGATGATAGTAAAGAAAGAAGGGGGAAAGAAAGCAAAAAGCTATCAGGCATGAAAGGTGTATACTGAGAATATTTTCACTGGCATTCTCAGGCTAGATGGCACTAACCCTACTGTAACCATGGAAAAGTGCAACCTTGCTAGGACAGCAAAATGGCATAGTAGAAAGGAGTTGAATATATTACTTCAACTGTAATGTGAAATCCCACAGTGGAAATGGAAATGCATTCAGTGCCTGGAAAGACAGAACTCTGGAGCACTACTGGAGTGTATTAGAGTCCCTTGGTAATGTTATCATTAACTTTAAATTCTACCAGTGTTCTAGAATTTGAGAATAGTCTAAAGATCTCTAGACTGATTTCCACCTCTGCCACTTATCACTTTATCGCTAGCAGAAAGGGCTCATGTTTCTGAGTCTTTAGACACAGTCTGTTACTTCACAGGATGACATTACATCTTTGAATTGTCAGATATGTAAATGAGAAAACTGATTACTTTTCCTGCTACAAAGAATGATCTAACATAGTTTCCGATCCAAAGCAGTTTCAATCAGGTCAATCTTCTAAGGAGTAAGGATGAAGGAACCTTAGTGTAATAAACAAGGAACTGCATTTCCCCTGTTATAAAATCAAATTATTTCAGGGACTTGACACCAGCTAATGCACAATGGCTCACTTCAGGAAAAGTATTTGCACTGGCTGAATACCACTTTTTGCATATTAATCAAGTAAGAGCTTGAATCTGTCCTTTCCCTTTTCAGGCCATGCTATCTCTGCCTGCCTGCTCCAATAGTGAGGGAGCTGAGGTAGCAGAGTGTACTTCTATCACCACACAGACAAATCATAATTCTTACAGGCTTTCCAGCACACAGACCAAGATACACTTGAGACATTACTTGTAGAAATGGGCTCTGACCCAGCAATGTAGTATAACTTGCAGATCATAAATAGAATGTGGTAGTTCAGGCCTGTAAATCACATTTTGGTTTTAAGTGAAAAAGGTAAGTATTCATCCAAAAAACAATTAAGAGTTTTCTGAAATATGATTTCATGTCAGAATAGGCTAAATTCACAAAACTAAAATGTTTATTAGAAGCTTAAATGCCTTAACTATCAGATGATTTGTCTTGATAAAACTTAGACCTTTCTACTCAGAAAGCATCCTTATATTTTCTTGCTTAAACTTCTATAACTTACAATTTATAACACTGCTTATATTGTAAAAAGAGAACTTCATGAACAAAATCTTTCAGCCACCAAAAAAGGAATATTTCAATGATTTTTATATTAACAATTTTATTATTAACTATATTATTCATTAAAAAATCAATAATCTGAGGCTGTTCTGATATCCTCAGTTTATAAAAATGTTGAACTTTAAAGAGCTCCAGTTTTAATGCCATGCTGAGAAAAAAAGACTGATAGTATGATATTTATAATACATTTGTTCACATTATGAACCCTCCTGGAGAAACATGACGTGTACCTGTGGATGGTAGATACAGGCACAGAAGTGCCAGATCATAGGTTAGTTTGTGTTTGCTGTTTTTTAATACATTGGAACCATTTATTTTTAACTCTCTACTGCTTTCACACTGAATGCACCTCACAATGCAAATATTACCTGTGATTTCTGGTGACAAAACTATGCCTTTTAAGAGAGAAGTTGAACAACGCTCTTTCCTAGATTATGCAGCATATTCTTTTACGATTTTAGATGCAGTCTTCTAGATGTTATTCCATATGACTAATATTCAAAGACATGGTAGAAAAATATTTACTTATAGGCTGAAAGACACATTTCTGACCAAACCACTTAATTTTAATTTTACTTTTCAAGAAAACCACTCAGAAGGAAGTGATTTGGTAGGTTTTAGAGTTGTATTTTGAAAGCCTAATTATTGATCTAGAAAAGGAATGAGGATGCTAATTAAACACATTAGAAATATATAAGCTTTCCCTCAAGAACTGCCATTGTGAAACACACTCTGGCACAGATGCCAGCCATGAAGTTTCCAATGCTCTTGAAAGATTGCATGAAACTGCAAAAATGAGGATTTACTGTTCAAATCTAAGGGACCATATTGGGTGCTGTTACTCTAGGTGTTCATTGTACATCCATCAAGAAATGGTGGGTTTAATGATGTCCTTGCTAAGGCAATTTGTACCTGAGGTCAGTGGGTTAACTTTGAAATTGGGCAAAGTGGAAGGAGGGCAATGAAATAGCAGTGCCACCTCTTAGCTCTCTGAGCTGTGTATGTGGAAAGAAAAGTCAATCAAAAACACAGAAGGAGGTTTAGATGGCAGCTGAGACAATGGCAGAGAGACTTACCGAGAAATGCCAAAAGATGCTGGTTCAGGGAAAGAAACTCATTTTAACGCGAGAGTTACTCTTGTGAGAAAAAAAGACTCACCCTCCAAGTAGGCATTTGACAGATGCTGCTAAAATATTTTCAGGAAAAAGATATGAAAAAAAATCTAGGTTTTATTACATTAAAAACACAGTGAAACAGAAGTACTTTTAAAAAAGTACTGATAATTTCTTTTTATTATTTGGGATATTGAAAAGAGATGTGCATGTAATTGTCTTCTTCAGCTATTTTTGAAGTAGTTTAGAAATAGTTATTAATGGTAAAGGGGTGATAAATAGGAAATATTTTAAAATAAGATGTGCAATAGTATACAAAGGCAAACGAGTCAGTTAGTGATTGAAGCGATTATACCAGACTATTTCCTTTTAAATGCATGACACATTGCCTACACCTTCAAGGCAGCACAATGAGGATATAAGTGATAGATTAAACTTGCTAGATGGGAAGAACAAAAGAAATGGACATTTAAACCTGAACACTCTTGGAGCTGTTATAGGTATCATAGGTATAGTAGACAATGCATGGCTGAGAATAAATATTAAGTTCATTATAAAGAACCAGCAGAACAGTCCATTACTAAAGTACATATCCATTTAAAAAGAAAACCCCAATCCCACTGTTTACTATGCATTCACTAAAATCAGTTTGGCTCAAATTCAGAGCTCAGCTCACCACGCAGACATTGAGTATTTTGGGGAAAGGGGAAGCTGATTATTTATAAGGCCATTGGACTTCTGCAGGAATACACACCACAAGATGGTTTCCTTAACCCAAAGATAAGGCCTGCCCATGTTCCAAGCAACCCTGTAATTGCTCCTACTACATAAGTCCTAGTGAGAGTAGTAATATCCCACTCATACAGTGGAGGTGCACCATTTCTTCTGCCAGAAGAGATACTGCATGCAAAGGCACTCTAGAATATTTGGGTTGGGTTTTGTTCCATTAGAAAGTAGAATTTGTCATACGAAAAATGGAATAGCAGATATCCTTTGGGAAAAACTTGAATTCTCTTTATGGCAAGATGTATTTGCTAGTTTTTGAAAGTAAAAATTGCATTGGCAGCATATAAAAATGTTTACATCTGTGAAAATGCTTTTATCACAAAATTCTGTTTGCACTTGAACAACCTAAGGAAACCATGAGAACATTAGGAATTCACTGCTGAAAACAGGTATTTCTGTAAGCATATTGTTTGGGATGCAGGAGATAATCCAGATACTGGCATTAGAATTTAGGTAACGCTTTGTGAAGACAACTCACCGGAAAAAAGATTGTCAACAAATGCTAATTCCATTTCCAAAGGTCCCATTTCATTTTGCTGATGCCACGACAGTACAAAATACTTATCAGTAGTCTAAATTCCTGTCAGTTTTTTTTTCATTTCTTGTAATCCTACAGCTTTTTGGGAGGGTTAATTTGATTCAGCTAAGGAATATACAAACATATTGCTAGAGTGTACTGACACTCATCCAAACATGAGATGTTTTCTTTGGAAGTTTTAAGGGCTTTTCGGTTTGAAGTTTTCAGGCACACTGCACATAACATCTACTTTCATTTTTTTCCCGTTTTTGCTCCCATGCAGGAACCCAGCATGAAGATATGTGAAAAATAAGTGACCAGAGAGTCAGTCTATATGAGTTTATGCAGTCAAGGATTTGTTATGTCACAGGTTTAGTCACCAGGACTAACACTGAGAACATGTTTTTTACTTTGCATTAATTTCTTATATTTTTATTACATAATTTTATTATTTCTGTTGTGAAGGTGTGAAGGTGTAAAGGTTCTAAATGAGCAGCACTCCTTGCATTAACAGCTTGAGAGAGTAGGATTGCTTTACTTCAGATTATCAGTAGCTGCCCATTCAGCTAAGGCACAAATCCTAAGGAAAACTACTCAGTAACTGACAGTTTTGCTCAGAAAAGGAGATATAAGAAGTAAAGAATGCTAAGAAATGATCTACTGACTTTCAGTGAGATGTATAATGACATTCAAATACACATTTTTGCATTATTTACATCAGAAAGGCACTACAGCCTCTGCAGTTTGGGGCATCTTGTGTACAGAAGGGGTTGTAAATATGCAAATTCAACAGACCAAACAAATAAAGGATACTGATGTATCATTTCAAGGAACAGATACTACTATGATCACAGAATATATCATATATATATAGTTATATAGAAATATATATATAATTAAACTATATATTTTATGTATATATAGTTATATAGAAATTAAGTAATTTCTGTAATACATACTACAGTCCTAGGAGAAGTGGAGGTTTTTTTTGTGATTTCTGACGAAGATACACTGCTGCGTCACTCAGTTAAACATATTGGGCAATAAAAACATAGCCCATCATAGCATTTGTAGTGTATTCGGGCAGCACAGCTAATTACTGAAGTATCATATGAACTTGCTTTAGGGCAATCTGGAAAGTTTGAACAATAGGATTAGCCTGCAGGCAACAAACAAAAATAATTAATGGTTATGCTTTTGTTCCATACAGAAAGAGAAAATTCAAGAATATGTGCATCATATACTTTTTAGCATGAGGGACAGAAACAGAGCACCATAGCTTTCTTCCGATGGCATATGCCAAACTGCACTGTTTGCACAGTACACACACACACACACACACAGACAGTATGCTAGAGATTGGAAGGGACCTCAAAAGATCATCTAGTCCAATCCCCCTGCTGGAGCAGGAGCACCTAGATAATGTGACACAGGAATGTGTCCAGACGATGCCAGATAAAGTCATTACTTCATGAAGGAGGAAGTGATTGCCAAATGCCACAGTGTTACCCGAAGCACAAAAGAAGACTCCAAAAGGCTAGTATCATTTTGCCGAAGCTCTTGAGGAGGGGTACTTTTATCTCTACACTTGAGAGAATTTTGGAGAAATGCAAGATGAAAATAAAAAATTACTAATTCTAACAACAAAAAACAAAATGGGTTTTTAGATTAGGTTTCCTGAGAAAAATGCAATCCATTTATAATATCCACAGTTGGTTAGGATAGCACTTCTTCACAAGCCATCAAGTCAGTCTCTCCCACCTTGAAGAATTTGACAAGGCCAAGAATATGGGAGAAAGTTGAGCCTGAGGTCACAGTCATGAAAGTGCCAAGGATTTTGCCCACCAATATGAGGAAATATTTTTCTGTTCCAAGCCTAAGTGGGCTGTGCACTGATCTGACCCTCAGCAACAGAGTTCTCCAGAAATGAGAGTAGGGTTTGTTACAGGAATTTTCTTATATTGCCTCTATTAATCATATCAAGCTAGCATTTGGACTGCCCAGACACTCACAGTACAACTAAGAAGAAATTTGACTTCTGAGTTTTGTTTTTTAGGCATATTGGAGATTTTTCAACAAGAATAATCACTCACGCTTACCTAGCAGACATATGCCAGACAAAGTCATAGTCAAGTTCATTGTTTAAGTGCCATAACTAAATAAAGACTTACTAAAGATTTATGATGTTTAAATGACATGAAACCTCACCTCAACCAAATTATACTCTGATTTTGGCTTTGACCACGAGTATTTGCTTCCTGTGGGAGATCATGTTCTAGCACCAACCATGGGCTGCATCCCTGGCTGAGCAATCCTGACAGAAAAAGATGGCACGCATAGCTGGAATTTCATTCTTGGATACTGAAAGATTAAATCAGGAAAGTCTCTTCAAGTAGATTCTTATTTCAAGAGATTTCCATTGGTTGTTTTAGGAGGATTTACACATTTAACTGATTCAAATGCATTAAAACCTGTAAAACCAAGTGGCAATGTTGTAACAAAACTGGACTAATTTTCCAAAACCATGCTTTTATAAAGTTTCTTCACTCCCACTCATAGCAGTAATTATGCCATTAGCTGTGACTAGGAGGACGAGTGGGTCTCAAATGGGTAGCAGACTGGAAGGAGAGGACTAACTAGTGATGTAAGATAAGCATTTAAATATGAAGGAAGAGAAGTGATAATACCTCTTTTACTTCATCATTCTGTGCAACCCAAACTACCTCACATTTAGGATGCTTAATTCAGTTTGTCTTACACTACTGATGATTATCAAATGCATTTTGGAGAGGTTTGTTATATCTTCTCCTGTAAGTGCAGAAAACATGCAGAGACTTATTTCCTATGTGTAAGTACAAATGCAAGTAGAGACACACTTTGTGAATGCTGTAAGAGAAAAACATATCTAATGAAAGGAAAACTTCATTATCTATTTAAGCTGATTTAAGAATTAAGGTTTTTATGGTATAATTAAATGAAATGCTGCCATCATTCTTCTTGGTTGGAACAGCTACAATAAAAAATGAAAACGGCATTTTCTTTTTATTTGACATTTCATGCATTACTTTTACACTCATGCACATACATCTCAGATACATCTTCCTATTAGTAATAGATTAAGTAGGGATTGCCTTCAACATAATTTTAAGTAAGAGAAATAAGAGACTGAATTTGACTAAAATGCCTGACAGGGTAGTGTTACATAAAAAAGAAAAAGAAGCCAAGATGAAAAAATTTTGCTGAATATTCAAGTACAAACACATAAATAACTATTTATAGCATTCTTGTGATCATTCTCACAGGTCATCTTTCTCACATGACCTTCAAATACTTGCGTGCCAAACAAAAGGATCACTGTAAATTTATTGCTCAACAATATTAAATGTGTCCTTTTTTTCCATCACACATGTAATTCCACTTCTAAGGTACTACAGAATGACATTTTGCCCTTCCAGAAGTGCTCTAAAGCACAGTGTCACAGTGTCCTTCTGGGCTTTTCTGGTCATATTTCTCTTTCCAGTAGAAGTGCCTAACTGAAATACTTTGGAATCTTTATACACACAACAAATAGGCTTAAATGGTGTTTCCTTTGGTGGATTTAGTAGATACTTAATTTTATATTCCCATCTATATCCAGTCAACATAGGATCAACATTTTTTTATCAACATAATTTCAGATTTTCACTTAATAGCATATCTCTGGAATTTCAAGTTAATAGAAATAAAACAGGCAATAAATCTATGCTTTCATTTTATTTAAGCCAGTGAGCTGTCTTCTGGATCTAAATGCAGTATTCATTTTACTTTCTTTTTATCTACTGTAAAGATATTCGAAATAGCTTAGGAGATATAATGAAGGTACCATTAAACACATTATCTACAATTGCCCAGGGACAAACTGGTAAAGTAAATGGAAGTCAAAAAGCAATTCAAAATGAAGTTGTTCAGATACACATTATGTATGTTTTGTATTTACCTTCATTTTTCTTGATGGTGAAATTTGGATTGTTGGCCATTTCAGGAAGAAGACTGTACAGGAAATAATGCCCATTTTTAGGATCGTCTTTGTCAACAGCACTGACAATCTGAATTACCTTCAACAGAAAATGCTCTCATTAAGTATTCACATAAATGTACAATATTGAAAAAAAACCACGTTCCATTCTTTCAGACACATTCTCATTTGTCCACATGCCATATTAACAATATTAATTTATAATCTTGCCAGGCTTTTACAGACCTTCAACTGAACGTCTGGGGAAGAGGGAATGTATCTGTCCCATTTAAACAGTTTCCAGAACAAGGAGGCAGAGGTTAAGGAAAGACAGGCACGTGACAGAGGTCAGTAAAAACTGACGCTGATTTGGCAAGTACTAAATTATTATTCAGCAGTAAAGAAGAAAGAAAATCATTTCAGAAACACTTACAATGCCTATGGTAGTGTTTCATTCATGTACCCATGCTTCTCACGGAACCAAAATGTACAATCTATCTTTAATCCTTTCTCCTTTCCCCTGCCACCATTTTTTAATTTACTGAATAAAAATATACATTTTTAAAATGAACTTTCAATGTGAAGTTTTATATGCTAAACAACCTAACCTGAAAAAGAAGGGAAATATCTAAGTGTATATTTCGGACTTTTTTCCTTAATTTTAATAAAACCTGATTTCTTCCTGTACTAAAGTATCTTTTGTTCTAAAATGCCGTTATTAACGAATGATTTCCAGAATAATGCAGGATACTAAGGTTAGAAGAGCACAGAGTACTTGAATAGTCTGGATAACTTTGAATAATCAAATAACTTTCACCCCATTTAATTTACCTGACCAACTACAGTATCTGTAGGTGTTTTTACCTCCATTTATCTCTTTTACCTCCAACATTACTCAAAGAGAAACTGCAATTCACCATCTTCAAATCATACAAAGCTTCACAGGAATATGAAAAGAAGAAACATGATTTTAAAATAATCAGCAAGTTTTTGTTTGGTTTTTTTTGTTTGGTTGTTTTTTTGTTGTTTTTTTCTTTTTTATATTTGGCTCAGTTACTTTTGATTCCAAGTATTTTCCATAGAAGTAGAAACAAAACCAACTATGGATCCAGATCCAGCACTGAGCTGAATTTCAGTGGTAGTTAGCTCATTCTAGATGAGGTTTATAAGCAATTTAATGAGAATTATTGACCTTTCCCATGTCCATTGAATTCAATACCATTTTTGTCTTATGTAGTTATTTTTGTAATGCCTAAAGCAACTGACCCATAATATTTTGGACAATTAAATTCAGATTATGAATCACTGCAAGTTTAATTTTTGAAGTATAGAGTAAAAAATGGAAACAGGGGCTGATGTTGCCCAAATACTTTAAATTTTCAGTGCTTCACTAGCAAAATGCTAATAACTAGTATTTTATACTGGTTTTACTGCAAGAGAAAGGACTATCAATCTGTATGTGTTACATATACAATAATAATCAACATCCCATTCTTTCTTCTATATTCTGCAAGCGTTAAAGGAAGAATAAAATTTGTCTAGGTAACCAGGAGTAGCAACATCAAAACATAAATATTTGAAATTATGCATGTATATATGCATATGTAAAGATATTTTAGCAGGTATTGATATACACACACATAATTTGTAAAACAACTTAGGAAGAAATTTCAAGCAATTAATTCCCTGCCCAGTCAGATTCTGGATAGGTCAGATTTATTATCAGTGATCTACGGAAAAAGTTTTATATTGTTTAAATACTACATAAATAGATGCTTCAGACACATGCATTAGAAAAGATGGACAGAAAAAGACCTAGGACAGCTTCTGCTTAAAGAAGTAGGTGCCTGATTTAATAGCTCCATAATGGATCTTAGAGAGATGTGGAGTGTGAAATAATAAAAACCGCGGAAAAATATATAAGCAGATATTGCTTGTCCCACTGCAGAGATGGGCCCATGTACAGATGTGGAGCATTTTCAGCTTTCTCCTGGCAGAGGTGTAAGGTACTACACTATCCACATATGTAAGGCACAGGGCTGGACTAGGTCCTAGTAATTCTGTGTAATGGGTAAGTGCAAATTAGAATGGAAAGCGTCTTTACAGAAAGATGTATTTTGTGGTTATTCCATTTTTTGAACACTGCTAGAATCAGAAAGCAATAGGGGAAAAGGAGAATGGCACAGTAGAGTCTGGAACATCAGTTACGTGTAATAGGTGCAGTTTATCAGATAGTTATGCAATTTTATCTCTACTGGCTACATAACTTAATTCTTTCTATCATTATGTAAGAGAGTTGACTTAAAAAGTTCACTGTCTTCAGGTTTTCAATTAAAATATGTGAAAGCCAGTAGCCAAAGCATTAGTAACAGGGGTTTTCAGCTCATGGAAATTTTATAAAATAAGCATAGAATTTTGCCTAGGTTGCAAACTTTCAAGAAATAAGAGCTGGCTGTATGTTTTGTCCTTTCCTGTACCCCCTCCAGGAACTATAGATACCTTTTAATGGACTACAGAATGCTTTCTTATACTTCAGTTCTTTTCATCCGTTCCCTTCATTGTTTACTAAATCTTTCTTTGCCTTAAAATGCACAGAAAATTATATGCAAAAGATAGGCTTAGCGGAACACTATATTTGTTGTGTTACATGCACACATCAAGGAATTAAGACTTAGTGTTCCCATAGCAACCTTATTTCTTTGTGCATTTGCATTAAAATAAGCTCTTAAAAAAATAAAAATGGCATAACATACATATAGTGATACAGAGCTCCTGTATGTTTTACTCCATAGCAGTAAGAAAAGTCCAGTAATTCTCATTACCACATTTTTATTAGTATGCTGATGAGCATACTTTATTGCTCAGTGTTGTGTGATCTTGTAATGGAACACTATTGAAGTTAATTCTCCAACTCTTGATTTGTGGTTCAGAACATGGTAAAAAATCTTCCAGGGCTGTCCTGCTGTACCTATCACTAAACAATTTTTTTCTTTCCCTGTAGTAACATGTGTAACAAAGGTGTTCCACAGAACAAAATCAGTCAATACTAATCATAAAGAAATCAAAACCTGATTTTTTTCACAATGTATCCATAAGCACTACAGTGATGGTTAATAACCCTTTGGCTCTTCAGTCTTGACATTGATGAAATTATTCCTTGTAAAATTTCAACTTTGATGTTGTATTAAAAATTCATGCATATATTTGATTCTGTACATACATTTAGTAGAAACATAGTAAATCAGCATATTTTGCTTAACAGGCAGCTGTGATTGAAATGGATAGTTAAATGATCCCTGAGGACAACTCAGCATTATAGTCTGCATGTTGCCTCACATTTCTACAAAGCAGCTATGCCTGAAATAGTATTTATAGGAGATTACCAGTATAATCATAATGAATGATGCAGAGGGATAAATATAAGCCTGAAGTTTTTATCAATGTAACATAACTATCTGTCTGTGATTTTAATACATGATACTGCAATGCAACTTGTTAAGCTAACTTGGAACAGTTCCCAACTTAAAACTTTTTTACCAAATCTGAAAAACTGTTGCAGTCACATTAGTCTTTATGGTTATTTCTGAATTACTTTTCAGACTCACAATACCATAAATACTCAAAGCAGTACAATTTTAACTTTGCCTTTCAGCCATAGCCAACCCTGTGCTGCTAGAACCTGCATTTTGCCATTTGAATCAGCTTTGGCTCTTTAGAGACAAAGATCTATCTGAAGATTTCTCCCATTAGAAAAAGCCAATTCTATTAAGAGAACTGAATAAAATAGAGACAAATTGCAAGAGACTGGAGGAACACTGTACTTAGTTTTATATTGCTCTAGTTTAAACACTGGCTTGAGCACCGATACATCACTGTCTGCACTACTTAAGTGTTTGAAAGTTTTGTAGCCTTGTTTCAAGCAAAAAGCACTTTGCTGGAAAAGTCTGGGTGAGGACTGAGGAACAATGAGTGAAGCACTTTTCTTAATAGTACAGATGTTCTGTTCTAGGAGTGTAGGAAAATAATTTAGCTGGGCTGGAGAGCAACGAACTGTAGAGCTATAGCCAACAAACCCATGATTGTTCTGGCTTTAGCAAGTGGAATTATGAAAAAAAAAGGGGGGAATAGGGAAGGGCATGAGCTAGTTTATGTTTACCTTAGAGATACTGTAACAGTACAGTACTTTTTTTATTTCCTAAAACTGACAAAACCCCCCATTTCTGGCAACTTTCTGTTGTGTGTAAAAATGTAAAAGTTGCACATAAATATCTGCATGGACAAATATTTTTGCTCATCCTCTCCCTTTCCTCTCCTACTAATTGTTGTACCTCTACTGTTGGAGGTAGAGTAAAGCAAAAAAAAATGCATCAACAGTTTTTAATACATTCTGTCACATCACCAGCAGCTGCAATTGCCACTTGCAATTATATCAGAACCCAAAATAGAACACTTAAAAAGTGAACTGAGATAGATGGCTCAATATATTTAGGGGCTACAAATAAGGTTTTCTGAAGGTTCAAATGTGATCTCCCTTACAGAAATACAAATTTGATTTAAACTTAAATCTAAGTTGAGCTGCAACTGTAAATAGATTGGAATACCCCAATACAGTAGTGCCTTTCCTGCACATGTAAAATTCAAGTTTAAACTTTGGAGAAAGAGGCTTTTGCTACTATGAAAAAGAGTAGCCTCTTTCTCATATTGGCTATTTCATAGCTGAGTCATATTTAATATTTTGAATTCTACATCTTGACTTATTAATATGATTTATTCCAAAATTTGAATATAGAATAATAAGCATAAGAAAAAAACAACTAATTTAGGGTAGATATCAAAATCTTTACAGAAGCATATAATTTTTGAATGATGACTTAAATTTAGAACGTAACCTTGGCGATTATTCTCGAGTGGTTACTCAAGAGTAACTTTTTTTTTACTTGAGTGGTTCCAATAATGCTGTTTGTTTAAAACACAGAATAAATTGCAGGATCAGTCGCACCTCATTCATGCTGACAGCCAAATATTTAATAACCATCTGTAAAGTTCACACAAGGATTCACGCTCAAGAATGACATCTGTCATCAGATAAAGAGTTTAAGAGGTGATGGTAAAATGAAGAACAGAATGGTTTAATATGAATTTTACAAAAGTGCTTAAACAAAAGCCTCTTTTATCAGCTGATTATTAATAATCTCATTTATTGTTTTTTTCCAAAATGAAATGTGAATAATTTTCAGCATCTCTTAAACCAGCTGAAGTTTGATATAGATATCTAGATAAACGTATTCAGAAAACACTGTGTAACAGCTTTCTGACTTTAGGGAAGCTTACTGAATCCCGGATAAAGGTACACTCATTAGAAATTAATATAACCTGGAAACTGTAACTACTCAGTGAAATGCTGAGTAGTTACATTTCCACCCTGAGCTAAACAGATATCCACGCTGAGCTAGAAAAACTTAAATACCAACAGTAGCATAACTGTCTGCCCATAAGGGCACATTTCAATAATCTGCTTTTCAGTGGTTGAAACGAATTCTCATTTCTTAAATGACAGATTTTTGACACCTTTTTTAATATACAAAAAAGGGGTGCTAGAAGTGAAATCATCTTCTTCAACAATCCAGTCTTGGCAGAGGTGGGTTGTCATATACTGCTGTATCAGTTGTCATTTAATACTACTAAAAGAAAATAACTTCTAACTCTATTGTCAGGTAACCTTCTTTGGAGAATAGTGAATTTAATGCCTACCACCCACATGAGACACAGGAATAGTCGAAGTAACAAGTCTAGTGTCATGCTGTCAACTGCTGTTTATTTAAATAAAATGTCACAATCTAGAAATAAATTAGAAAGTCTAATAACAGTGAGTTGTTGCAACACAAAATGTTTCTCAAGCTGGACAACAGTTAAATTTCATTTACACTTTCTAAAAGTCTGTACATTTTCTTGAATCTTTATCTTGTCAGTTATGTGGCATGTGAGATTTTTTTTCTTATTTCTGTACATTTGTCCTTCGAAATAGGTGCCCTTTACGAAATCTGTTTCATTTTCTTTGAAAAAGGCTACACAGGTTAAATCTTGCTTCTGATATCTTGCTATGTTTATTTCACCTTGTTAAGAGTGCTGTGTAAACTCTTTTGCCAACCCTTTTATTTCACCAAATCAAGAAGGAAATAACCTCTTCAGTATTTTTTTTTTTTTGTTAAATACAATGAAAACTTGAACTCCATTTCTCTAAGACCCCATCCCTCTTTAGATACTTCAAACTCAGTTACAATTTACTTGACTTTCCATCAAGTTCTGGGTTGCTTTCTTGTTTTTTTTTCCTAGTTGTCATTGAAAAGTAAGAACTAACTAGAGATTACAACTGACATATGGGTAAGGAGAAATGGTTTTATTGTTTTAAGTGTTTATTCTAAATCATACCTGGGACCAGCTGCAATATAGCTCAATAACTGAACTGGAATTTATGTTGGATTTTACTTTTACCTATTAAACCCCCTGAACCTATGAAGCAATGAGCTCTATCAAGCAGAGCAGAAACAATGGGAGCTTAAAGACACTCAAGTTTTTTCTGTATATTTTCCTAGCATATCCACCTTTAATTTACCCACCTATACTTTAAAAAATAAGTAAATCCATATAGAGAGATATGTACCACAGAATATGATCATAGGTTTATCTTAAATGAACGTTAAGACGTGTTAGCATGAACACTTAGGCATGCATTTTGGGAATAAAGATGAGATAAGGTGACAGGGAGAAACTGTACTCCCTTCTCATACATTGAAGTACCAACATAAAAACATGGGGATACTTACTTGTCCAGGCTTCCCATTCTCACATAAAAAAGCTTCGTGCTCTGATGCAAACTCAGGAGCATTGTCATTTACATCAAGAACTTTGATAGCAACAGGCACCCGGGACACTTGACTGTGGTTTCCTTAGAGAACAAATCAAAGTAAAAAAAGTAAGCATATATATGTTGGGACTGATACACAAATGCCTACAGAGTAACCATAATCTTCCTGTCTTCTTCCATGCTTAATTGGATTGTCTTATCTGTAATGGATCGTGGGGTTGGAGCATGAGATAAAGAAGGATGGCCAGTATTTTACAGTTGAAAAGAATAAACAGATCCCTACTGCAAACAGCATTTGTTGGAGATTAGCTCAATGATCTTTCTTGGACTAAATTGGTGAGATTTTTCTTTGATGAAGTTTGTATTGTTTTATTGATAAAGTCCATTATACATGGAAAAGGGAAGGCTGTAAACAACATAGATTTATTTCTTTGTTTATCTTTGGCAGAGCACAGAGCATTTTACTCTATTAATTGTCCTGACTGCACATCTATTATTTCTTCATTACAAATACAATTAATGTGGAGGCCCACACTGTGAGCAAGATAGACTGTAGATTGACATAGGCAAAACTAGATAGCACTTCAGACTATTAAAGCACTTTGATTCATCTACCAGTGACCAAAAATGTGACCTGTGAACTTCTTTCTTCATTGAAATAATATGTAATCATATTTTGCTTTTTTTTTTTGCATATCTTGCTATAGAAGTGTTTTGTATAGAAGTGTTTCTCACTGTGAAGATTAGAATAAACTGTTAATCAAGAAAAACTAAACCAACAGCTGCATTCTACTTTGCATAGATTTCACAGTCAGCCCCTTGTGTCTTTTCTTCAGTTCAGTATAGATAATTTAAGAGGCTATTTCTAAATATTTAGATTATTTTTCCCCAAAGAGAAGAACTGTGAATGCAGTTTAAACCGAGGTAACCAATTGATCTGAAGGGGTTAAAAACCTTCTATAGCACATGTATACTTCTACAAGTAATTCAATACTAGTTTCAAAATCCCTCTCTTAGTGAGTATTACTTTACAACCAGAGTATTTTATCTTGCTTATATTATCAACAATTTGAAGAACTGCACACCGTGTGAATCAAACCCTGGGTCTGACTTTTGATGGAACTGTGTGCTTTTGCCTAAATTATTACTGCAGGCAAGAAAGTTACTACCATAAGTAAGAATATCAACTTACTGGTTTTGTGACAGCTTAGCAGCTGTCCAAAGCTTCCATCAATCCATGGGGATTCTGTTCTCTGGCAATGCAGAACTGGCTTAGGGGAGGGTAGGACAGAAGCTCCTATCGCCTGGGATTCAATGTACCTTTCATAATAAATGTCTATAAAGTAGAAGTAGGTGAGGCTCCACCAGTGGGCGGGGAGCAACTGGTGGCAGCCCTACAACTGGTAGAGATAATTAAAGGAAGTATTACCATATACACAGTATTGTTTGTGGCTTCCATCAAGGTTAACTTTATTGTGACCTAATCAAATCCTACCTCTTGCATCCTTTTTTAAACTTGTACCCTAAAGACATAATTTTTGAGGCTCAACCTGCAAATCTAAATGTGCACATTTCAATTGCTCTACTAACATTAATTTGAAATAGCATAAAAATAATTATTTCTAAAGACACAAAACTAAGCTATCACCAAATCTACTAGTGCTATAAAAAAAGGCTTTATGTTTGCTGCATAACCTGAAATATTAAAATCACACCTGTATAGGACATGTAAGATTACAAGACATGTGACTCCAAATGCTTCCCATTCGAAGTCAAAAGTTCTAGTTCAGAAAGAAACATGTTCCAGAAGAATAAGAAACCCCCACAACAATATTGCAAGAGTAATGTTTACGTCCATTTTTTGTCTTCTGCTCTTACTTATTAACAGGTGAGTGAACACTAATGCCATTCAATAATAATGCATTTTAAATCTATAAATATATATAGATTTGTATATATTATATATATAAATCTATAAATATATAAAAATGAATGCATTTAAAAGCTAATATGCAATTGATGGATCCCAAACATTTTAAACTTTTTTTTATCTTAATTTGATAAAAATAAAGACGATTAATCTTCAGCTTATCAGAATTCTCAGCACTAGTGTCACATTTAAACACTAAAGATTTACTTTTATCTAAATTAATGAAATGATGGCAGTTCAAATTTTAAAGACATTACAGAGAAATGTAATTAATTAGATAAGGTTCTAAAGAAATTATTCATGTCCCTTCTGACTGCCCCCAAAATGTTTGTCTTTCATCAGAAATACAAACATTAAATTTAAAGATATTATAATTAGAAACTTGATGAAAATTCATTTTAAAAAATAATTTGCTAAACACAAAAGAGACCCAACTGGTTTGGAAAGCTCCAAACAAGGGGATATCCACCTCCTTTTAGGGTTCTTGTGACTATTATGAAATTTATTGAGAGAGGGAATTTTGTCTACTGTTTGTACTGCCCACCACGTGGAATGCATAACATTATTTTGTCTCTGCAATGAAATTTCTCTTTATGCTAAGTGTTCTCCCTGTAAATAAAAACCACCCTAAGCATACCTATTCAAGCAAATATTTATTTTCACTAAACAAATCTACATTTCACTTGTGGATGAAAACACTGTCAAGGTAAAATGGTTTTGCCTGTCCATACTTCTAATGTCTGCAAACTTCTCAATGGTAAAATATGTATGCAGACAACATCCCTCTCAAGTTTAAATGCATCTCAGTTAGCAATGCCCAATATTCTTGAATTAGAAGCAGGAAGCAATTGAAGTGGATCCACCCTGTTCCACAGAGTGCGCAAACTGTTGCGTTCAGATGACTAACTGTCCTGCATACACAGTTAGCCTTCACGGTGATTAGTATTCATGTTCAGAACTTTTCCTCATTTGTATGAATGGAGAGTCAGTTCTTTCTCAGCTACTGACAAAACTGAATTTTAATTACTATCTTGGTTTTAGGGTTGTTTGGTTTTTTTGTTTGTTTTTTTTTTTTTTTGAGGGTTCCTTATTTTTCCCGTTTGTTGTTTTTTTTTTCCCAATGAACCACCCTATCAGTATGATTAAGGAAGACTGAATCATCTTGCATGAACCAGGTAGATAGTAGGATTGATTGCTTAAGCTCAAAAATTCAATTAATTTTCCCAAAATAATGGAAAGTCCAGGTGAGTTTAGAAATGCATACAGAAAGGTTTACAAGAATTACAAGCACCTAAAATGCTCTGCTTTTCTCTGCAGTTCTTAAGATTCTATTGGAATATTACATGCTTGAAATGAAATACACAACTTGCTACTATTCATCTCTGAGTAATATACCCATTGAAATTTACTGAGGATTAAAAAAGGCTACAGAGTTTGATAAAAATATGATGAGGTAGATGAGATAATCAAAGTAAAAGTAAAAAAAGAAATAATAATCCCACTATCAAGCCATTTAGGGTCTCCAAACCTGAACTTTTAGAGGCTACAGACTTGTGCTAATTCTTCTTGGAACCGACACATTTCTTCCTTTCTGGAAAAACCTTATGTAACTGAGATATTTATTTATAATGCATAGCACTAAGCATTCTTAACATTGGTACGGCATGCAGCAGTAGTAGTACTAGGAGTAACTAAAGCTTGTAAATCAAACTGGTCTTGTGCTACAACTAACAGAACAAAACGCAGATATTCAACTCCCATAAACACTTAAACACTTCATAAACATGCTCAAAACACTTCTCTGTTGCAGAATGGCTCTAAGAGCAAGGCCATGGATCCTTAGAGGCCTTGTGTGAACAAGGCAAGGGGCAGGCCTCACAGGTAACCGGATACCGGATGTGGGAGGAGAATGTGAAGGAAGCTGTGTAGAACTAACCAGTACTGTTCTGACTAGTAGGAGTGGCTAAACACCATGCGGATTTAAGCGAAGTGCGCCACAAATAAAGTAGAAGTTTGCTTATCACCCACATTAGGTTGGCCTGTCTTGCTTCTCCTCGCCGCATACAAATGGCGCCCGAACAGGGACTATGGACTACAGGGCCCCGGCTACCGGGGACCCGGAATACAGGGCCCCGGTTAGCGGGGACCCGGAATACAGGGCCCTGAGTATCAGGGACCCGGAACGGCGAGTGAGCAGTGGCGGCGGCAGCGGCCAGGGAGCGCAGGCAATGCTGCTGCGGTGGCGTGACGGACCCGGCTGCTTGGACTAACCGAAAGGAGTCCACCGCTGGGGCGAACCAGACGCTGCTGCGTCGGGAGGCCGATCTGGAGACCGAGGTTACAGGATGACCCAGAAGAAGACGATCAGGAAAAGGCTGGCCATGAAAATGGACCGAGAGGTAGCCCTGGACTTATTACGGTGCTTCTTATAAAAGCGGGGAATTGAGTCTGAGACTCTAAAGCAGCTAGCAGGTCTAGTGGCTGTAGGGGAGGCTAAGGGATTTTTTGTAGATCCTAATACAGTTTTTGAGGAGAGTGAGTGGCAAAAGTTTGGTGATGAACTATTTGACTCAATGCTTAATGATGATAAAACGGCAAAGAAACTTGGTAAACCATGGAGAGAAGTAATGAACTGTATAAAAAGATACAAGGCGGAAAAGAAAACTGCTGCGGTAGCAACGGAGAAACTAGGAACAGACGTCCCTGGTCGGTTGAAGCCGGGGGAAGATTACAACTCGTTTCCCCCAACTCGCTGGAGCACAGGGTTTCCCGCACCCCCCCCCCCCCTTACTTTTCTCTCCCTCCTTCATCAGAAGGTGCCGCGGAGGAGGTGTAACCCCCTGCTCCCCCACCACCCCAGTTCCGAAAGTAGGAACTTTGAAAAGGACAGAGAGAGTGTGTTAGAAGGCATATGCATGATAAATGTCGAGGAATCCTAAAGAAAGAGGGCGGTGTCTCAGCGCCGGATCGATTGCGGCGCCATTTTGAAGCACGCAGTAGAAAATAGAGATTATGCGCTAGCGGGAGATTTGAAGGAACTGCGAGCCTTTCCAACCCACTATGCCCTAGAGTGGAAGTTTTTAACTCAGTTATGGAGGAGCCAGGTCTGCAGATGGCTACATACCGAACGAGAGACATCTGACAAGAAAGGCATAGCTGCGAGCAATGGAGACCCTGAGTTCGGCCCAGGATCAGCCCCCGAATCCGAGCCAGATTTATATCCTCTGCTTCCAGACTGTTACTCTTCGTCTCCCGGGTTGGTCTGCTCAGACTCACTGGCCCTGGAGACGCTCAGCTGTAACAATGCTAAGGCAAAAGCTGGAAAGATTTTAATACAATGGTAGTTATAAAGCAGGTAATGGAACAAATTAAGAGGGTGGCAGAATTCCACTGGTAAGAAATTTCTTTGGCTAGTCCCTCGCTACCATCAGCATCTTCAACATGCTGCTGCACCCTGTAATAGTTACTCTGCTAATGTAAATGTGTGTGTGCCTTGCTGTAGTAGCGACTTGTTACTGGATAAAACAAAAGGGGGGAGATGTGGAGACAGTGCTCTCACGGGAGAGTGCATAATTGGTACATAAACTTTGAATAGTCCTGAAAGATACAGCAAGGCCATGAGAGGCCCGAAGAAGCTTAAGCAAGCAAGATAAGAGACTGGAATTCACCAAGTTCATGAGAAATGTGAACTGTTGGCAAGCCTTCAAGGTTGAGTTCTCACACCTGTGTTTAACCAATTATATGTTAGTCACTAAGGGTCTTCAAGACATGTATCCAATCATAATATGCCAAATCACTGTAAGTGCTTCAGCTGGGGCCTTGGATCAGCTAAGCAGGCTGAGTTGCTGAGTTACTAAGCTGACAAATACTACATTGAAGGCAATTTCTGATTTGTTGTTTAATGTTGACTATGTAAGACATGCAACACTGCAGAACCTTTTGTTGTTGGAACAGGGACATGGATGTGAAGAGTTTGATGGAATATGTTGTATGAATCTTTCTGGTCATTTTAATTCAATACATGCACAGCTGAAAACCCTGGCTCAGCTTACCCAGCAACTGCAAGTGAGCAGTGACCTAGGGATAACTAAATGGTTGTCCTCATGGGGCATTACAGGTTGACTTAAAACACTGCTATCTGAAGGACTGTGCTTATGTATCATTGTTATTTCAATCATTGTAGTTGTTAGACTTGCTTATAGTTGCGTGATGAAACAGGAGAACAGAACGACCCACAATGTCTTGCTCGCACAAAGAAAAAGGGGGGAATTGTTGCAGAATGGCTCTAAGAGCAAGGCCATGGAGCCTTAGAGGCCTTGTGTGAGCAAGGCAAGGGGTAGGCCTCACAGGTAACCGGATACCGGATGTGGGAGGAGAATGTGAAGGAAGCTGTGTAGAACTAACCAATACTGTTCTGACTAGTAGGCGTGGCTAAACGCCACGCGGATTTAAGCGAAGTGCGCCACAAATAAAGTAGAAGTTTGCTTATCACCCATATGGGGTTGGCCTGTCTTGCTTCTCCTCGCTGCTTACACTTCTCCACTGACTTTCCTTGACAGATATACATACAGGAAGTCTTAACAAGCAGTGGTCTTTAAAAAAGACAATTATTGGCTGGGCAAAATGAAGTTAATCAACTGTTTAACCCAAAGAAATCCAGTTGAATCCAGTTTTCCTTTATTTAGTTAATCAAAAATAATTTCAAGGCTGTCTTTAAAAAGTCATAAGCTGTCTTGCATTTCAACAAAAAATAAGTACCTGAATGGAAAGTAGACTCCTACAAAATAAGACATCTCTTATTATTATTATTTTTTATTATTACTCTTATTATCATCACAACATGGCTTGGAAATGGGTATTTCATGATTCTTTGATTCAATGAAATTTCTACCATAGTAATATTTTAAATTAGAAGTAGAGGAAGTCCTAGTTCTAACAGAGAGATCAAAACAAAATCTGAATCACTGACTTCATAAAAACAATAGTGCTTGCTTTTCATCCCTGATATTTCAATCTTATTAAGTTGTATTTTAACAGATCTATTCTCATGACTTCATCAAGGTTTTATCTGATGCTATTACTACAAAAAAATCTACATGCAGGACAAGTTTATTTCTCCTCTTAGGGTTTATGCTATTATTTTCTTTGTGCAATCCTTTTCCTATATAGCTCCACAGCTTATATTTTTTTTTTCATAGAAAGTTGGCAAATCTAACTTCAAGAATCTTGAGAAATAAAGATACTATTGTGAAACTGAAATTTTATTTACGTTGAAGTTTAACTATAGAAATCACATACTGCAGCACACACTGTGTTCATTTATCTGAAGTGTTGTGTAATGATTCGATTCAAGACAGACCGAGTGCCTGAAACTGATTCTGAAATTGTCAGGAAAAGACATCAGCCATTGGCAGTATTTCTGCTAAAAATAACAGAATACAAGCTATTTTTGAATTAGGATAAAATTTGAAAAAGAAAAAAAAAAATCTCTACATAAAGATTTAGATCCTGCCTGAAATCCTTGTATTTTTAAAAGATGAGAAAGTATGAAGAGGTGTGGTATATCTATAAAGTAATATAAACAGATCAGTGCATAGCAGAAAGGCTGCTGTACAAGTTGCTAAGACAAGAAACAAACACTGCTTCAAAATTAACATTTCATTTCTCTATTTCAGCATACTGGAATGTATTAGAGGAGTACAGATTGTGGCGAGTCTGTGTGAAGATGTGTGTGGGAGGGAGGAAGAAAGAAAAAGATGTGAAACATATTTCTCAGGTTTGTTCCTTAAGTCATTCTTTGGAAGAAAAATAGTAATGCAGTTGAAAAGTTTTGCCTCCTTTCAGTTGATCACTCCATTTATTTTACCATGGTCTCCAGAAGAAAGATGAACAAGTCATGAGCACAGCTATGTTACATTCTATTTTCATTTCCTCACTGATAGACTGTCACAAGTTTCACCAAGGATTTCCACCTTCTTCATTTTTGTCCACTTTTGCACCTCTCATTGCCATGAAAAAGATGTCAGACTCTTAAAAAGGCAAGCTTTCACAGGTGTGGACAAACACAGAACCATACATACCCACTAATGAGGTAGAGTGCAAGGAGCACATTTCACCTATGTATCCTGAAAGGAGGACAAGGAGGAGGGGAGGCTGAGGACAGACTACATTTTCAAGACTTGACTTCAAAGCTAAATTTATAGCTAAGATTTCCAAAGGACTAAAGGAGAGATTGTACATTCAGATTGCTAATATTACTAAAAGAGTAAAATGTCTGCGGTAGATGTACAAGCCATGCCAGAAAATGTTAACCGAATAAAGCCATATTCTTCAGGCCCTGTTTAGACAAAGTTTTCACTCACTTTAATTTTTTAAAAAATCTTGAATCAATTACCTAAAAATTGCAGAGAAATGAAACATGCCAGCAAAGGACCAAAGAGACATTGTTCTTTTTTTTGCTTTAGCAGTGACATTCCACCTAACCCTGCACTGAGTCTTTGCCTGTCATTGTAGTAGCAAAGTGATGCAAGCAGACCATGTTGGCATGCACTTTGCCCTTTCACTTCAAGGCCTGATGTGGCTTCTACTGAAGTCAGTCAGCTCTTTTCTACTCTGGAAGCCTAACCTAGTCTCTGTTCTTAATATTACATTAGGTCTCTACTACATTCTAAATAAATTAAGAATTAAAATGTAAACATAATTTAAATTAAATCAGGGACTTCAGCTGGGCACTTTGACTTCAAAGTATCAACTTGGATTTATATAATCAAACTGTATTTTAAGAAAGTACATTCCTTTTGCACAGATACAATACATATTGATGGAATCAGTTAGTCTTTGTTTTCCTTAACTGAGGGCAGGCTATAATTTGACATTCAAATGCAACCTCCTTGTTAGTTTTCATATCATTAAGCTGTGCAGATATACAGCAGTCGAACAAACCAATACTTTGTGAATTGTAAGCTACATTTGCAAAACTAGGAAATATTTGCAATTTTTTTTACAGAAGCATCATATTTTATTTGGCGTGTATGAATGATATTGTCTTATCTGAATGAACAGACAGATCCGAAGGACTTGGAAAGGAAAAACTAAATTGGAAAAGCAAAACATCCCCTCAAATGCAGTTACAGCTGTGAAGAGGGTCTCTTGTACCATAACTCCAGTTATAAGGGAATATCAAAATACACCGTTCTGTTTAAATTTTGCCATGCATAGTAAGAGAGGAAAAGTTATCTACTGCTGCAATGTGACTGAGAATGAGGTGCCATGGTCAGCAAGCTGTAATTTTATCTTTGAGGAAGCCGAGGATGTTGAAACTAATTTATATCCGCCCTAGAGCTGGAAGGGAATGGGAAGCATAGGCACCCCTTGTGCCACTCTCTCAAAACCCCATCAGCCCAGAAACTCAAGGGTTTATGGTTATTATAAACCACCTTGAATGGCAAGTTCTTTTTAATCACAATGCATATGTTTTAAAAGCCACTGTAGTGTCACCACCTCCCACTTATTTTTCATGGACTCCAAAAAGAAGGTGCTAGAAGATATAGTAGATACTAGATGTACTCAATAACACAAGTACTTGTTACATGTAACCCACATGCTGCATAAGAGAGTGATTAGACTGCATGGGATATGCACTAGGAGAGATAAAGGGGGATACTCAAGCAGAGGAACAAACGGATGGGATGAGGCTTGAAAAGAGTTCGGAGGGGCATCCTGATCAGACTCTGTAGCAGCTTTTTGATATTTGAATAGCAATTTTAGGTACTTGTTTCTTGTCAGAAGCTCCAGATGCAAACAGCATGTCCCTAGATAGTGTTCTTCTGCATATCTAATTTTGACCACAGCGAGCTTTATATTCATCGTGACACATAATCAAGATATATGTGACACATCAATATGAGTAAACAAATACATAACTCTAAATAAATTATTAGCAAAGCTGCTTGAGCGGGTTGTATTGGAAGCTGCTGTAATCATGTCAGGTTGATGACAATGAAAATAATTCTGGTTTATTCTCAGATCCTACATAAATCCTTAAGGGAAGAAAAAATAAAAAATGTACAGTGCCAACATCCTTCCACCCACATCTATCCAGAGATAAAACTTAAACAAATGCTGGCAGTAAAGAACCTGCATTTCTGACACATTATAGTGTTATTGAGCCTTATTGGTCTCTAATGAGGATGCAAGTCAGGATGTAGTTTGAAGTTATGTCACCTTCAGTAAATGAACCATGTCACATACTCCACTGGTGAATTGTTACGATTACAAAAATTAAAAATATGGTTTAAGCTTTAGCAGCTATTACCACTGGCTTTAGAAACTATAGAGAAGGCAAGCTAGAAATGGTGGAATTTATACTGTTACATTTTTTGCAAACAACAATGAAATTTAAAAAAAAAATGAAAAGGAAAAGGAAGAAAATTACACCTAACTTCAAGAATATGCAATAGCAAAACAGCATTTGTAACCTGTGGAAGCATTATTTTACAGACCCATCATTTTAACAAAACTCACACTACTATAAGCTTTTGAAGAAAGTTTTTTCCACTTCCTTGGAGAAGCAACCAATTGGAGGAAAAATAGGTCTGGCAACGGGGCCTACAGAAAATCACTGTGAACCACATCTTTCTGTGATCTTTATTATAGACACTAGCAATAACAGCAGTGTGATGAAATGCTGCTGGCTCTTGCTTTTTGTAGAGGACAGCACCACAAACCTAATTCAGATTCCAGATTTTCTGAGGCAGTGTGATGCCTGTATTGTTGTGAGGAAATAACATGTTTTATTTCTAAATATAACAATAAGAAAAAAGATTCCAGAAAATAATATGATGCCATTAAGTGACAGAAAAGGATTTGTTTCAAAAATAAACCGGTGAACAGGAAGGAAGAAAAGTGATTGAAAAAAGGTTTTAAGTTACAACAAATGTACTTGGGCATGATTTGCTGCTGTGTTGCTCAATTCCAGCTTAATCAAGAGAGTTGTGCTAGCATGAATAAGTCAGGAATCTGGCCCACACTTTAAAGCAATTATTTTGTTAATATGCTAATATATCATGCATATTAAAATGTTATAAAATATTGACTTAGATATGCAAGGTCTTATTGTCAATTATAATTAGCTATGAAATTTTATAATGACTAGCAGCAATAATAATAACAATAAACAGACTGAGGACAAGATGTCTGGAATATTTTGTTTCTTTCAAAAGATATCATGATTAAAATAAAATAATAGCTCAAATGAAATCCCTCTCTTACTGATAGATAAAACATCAAAATATTTTAATAAAAAAAATTATTTAAAAAGGATTTATTATAGAAATATTTAAAAAGGATTTATTATAGAAGTATTTAAAAGTCATTCCCTTCCTGGGACTTATTTTTGTAACAGTACCATTTAATTACTCTTCTGTTTCCTTTGCAGATAAAATATTGCTGGATATGCCAGATTTGAATCAGGAGTCTAGGATTTTGCATCAAGCCATTCTTACTAGCACACCCTCAGCAATAAGCAAAAAAGATCTCCCCAGCATGTCAGTATGTACCTTTAAAAAAATCCTCTCCTCTTTTTTTTGGCCAGAAAATACTATCATTCTTTGCTATCCAGCAACTTTGCTGGAAGTTGCTCAAAGCTTCCTACCCTGAGTAGGGTCTTCATTCTAGAAAGAAATGTGCTTGATTGTCTAAAACAACATTGTTACAAACCTCTACTCTGACCAACTCCCTTGCTTCAGCCTTACAGAAAAAACAGTGCAGATTTTAGTCACATTCCACTTAAAGTTAAATGAATTCAGCACATCAAACTAGATGAATACTACACAGTATTTTTAAGATTAACCATATTTTATTCAGAAATTCTAATTCAAATATGCAAAATGCAGATGGCCAGTTGTTAGTTGTTCAGTTAACAATGCACTCATTTTGCTAATATGATACGTATATTGTCAGTTTAACCATGTTTCCAGTTTTCTCAAAGTAACTTCACATGAATTAGTCAAGCATGTTTTCACTAATGACCCTCATATTCCTTACATGAATCCCTATCTGTTTTGTGCCCCAGAAAGCTTTATTCCCTTCTAAAACACCACCTAGTATTCTAACCTTGTTTTTTTAACTCTGAACAGTGTTCGCAATTCCAGTATGTTTTGTGAAATCAACGTTTGTAAATCTAGAACTAAGATGTCTGGCCTGGTTTATAATCCCCTGAAACCAGAAATAAAGGAAGTTAATCTGTTCATGCAAATCTCTCTCCTTTTCCTTGCCATAATTATCTTTATTACCTCCTCTGACTTTTATTTTGCACTGAATTACTCAGATGCTTTATTCACAGCTGCCTGACATACTTTCCTCTGAAATCAGAGGTTGCTAACGTCTATTCAGCATCCCATACCTGAATTTCAATGCTTGCTCCTGAGCTACTGAGACTGTTTTATATAGAGATTGTTTCATAAGTACACTCCATTTCCATTTGTATTTTCTCATAACATGGCCACTCCCATGCTATTATCCATCAGGATCACCCCTCCTGCTATTCTTGATCTGTGGAAAATGCTAATGGGAAACTTTGTGAAATGTCTGCACTTTCACAGCTGAAAACGGCAGACTAGATTTATATGATACACCCACTCTCCACTGACCAGTAGCAAATGCTCCATGACCCATTAGAATCTGTGGATTTCTAAGTTACCCTGTATTTATGCACAAACAAATAAAACTTACCTTAGTGAATTCTGTGTTTCTGTGCAAAAATGATGGTTTAGCTATTTTGAGTTCCACTAAGCCAGAAAAAAAAGGGTCAAGTAAAAAAGGTTAATATTCCTGAGCTTTTCTGGTTTAAACCTCCATAAAGGCTTATTCCTTTTCTTCTAAAACTTCCTGAAATTTACTCAGCCCTAAATTAGAGGTAATTATATGATGTATGAAAGTAACTCCCTAAAGTGTTAGAATTATTGGTAATAATGCCTATAGTAATTTTTACAATAAAAGGCTAAACAAGATTAAATAAATGACAACATGAGTAAAGGTATTGATGGCATTAAAGAGTATATTGTAGCTGAAGGCTTATTCTGAAGAGTAATTATATGTCTCTTCCTTTTTAATTAGTGTCCTTGTAAATTTTAAAGGAGTATACAATACAGATAACTGTAGTAGAGCATGTGCTGGGTGATGATTCAATTATTGTATTTATATTCTTGGTAAACCATAAAGAGTCTTTCTGGCTTTATGCCCTTTCCCATTAGATGATAGAATTGCCTCATACTTCTTCATTTCTAAAGAATGCAGTCGGTATGGGTAATTACCTTTGTCAGATAAAGCTCACAGCTTTGTCCTTGAGATTCCTATGCTCTGTGCCTGGAAAATATTTATCGTGGTCAAGTCCCCATTTACATTTCAAGATCTTGTCTAAAGTTTCATCTATTGCTTTGACTAATAATTCACAAGATTTTCTACTAGTTGTGGCAGTTCTGGTACTTTGCCAAGTACTTAGGGAGGGAGATCAGCTAGCCACTAGTATGCTTTTTGTTTGGCAAGTGAAGCTGAATACTGAGAATCTTTTGATAAAGCAGTCAATCAACATGAAAATAATAGCTCCATGACTGCAGTGCCTGGAGAATAAGAAAAACAGAAATTCCATTAAAGCACTTCATTCAGGGATTTAAAACTTGGCTAACAGCATTGCCCTAAGCTAAGAGAAATACACTCTCCCAGGCAGTCCGGCACCAGCTTTGGAATTCCCCAGTGAACTGATCTGTTGCATGTGTACACGTATGACGCACAGAGTTTTCAGGAGGGGGAGAAGTTTTAGAAAAGCCTTCTAACCAGACACAACAGAACAAATGGATGCATGCTTCCTCTCTGTATTTCCCAGTATGTTGGGGAAGGCTTGAGTCTCTACTAATTATAAAAGAACTGGTCTATGCCTAAACACACGCACGGTAGCTGCTATTCAACCTGAATGCAGTCTAAGGAATCAGACCTGCACACAGTCATAAAAAAGGCTGTGAAGAAAAAATAAATCTTGAGTAGCCCACTCAGTGTCATGTCAGGTGAAAGAAAGCTTGGGGACTTTAAAGAGATCATCATTTAGCTGTCTTTAAAGTTTATGAGCTGTGGTTTCTGTTGGTGTGTTTTTCACAAATCTCAGAGTCTGACAACTAGAATATGTTTAGAAGTTTTTTCTTGTTGAAATCTACGGTATCATTCAATGAATTTCTGCTATGTAATATACATATTCTGGAGGAAAGGCTTACCTCATTTTTTAAAAAAAGAATTCCAGATAAGCATGGCTAATAGTGAATGCATTATAGGATACTTTTTGTTTTCAAAGAATTCACTAGAATTCTGTATCACAAGCATATCTCAGCTCCAGTTTAGGGGGGATAAGTATGCAAATATAAGGATATGCATATTTAAATGGGAGAAATATTGTGCAGTTAAATTATCTTACTAGTACACTTCTTTCTTGCCTAAGTTAAAACAGGTTCTCTGAGATAAGTCTTCGCTTTGGTTTCAAAACCACATTAGTTCTCCATTTATTACTGCTTTTGTTATACCAATTAACCAGCAATGACTGAAAACCAGGGCAGTTCCTTAGCATTAATGAGGCACACTGTGAGGATGCTGGGGAAGTATCTGCTATGTGGCTGTTACAGCCACTAGAAGATAAAAATGGAAATCTATGGAGCTGGAGGCAGAAGGAAGATAGAGCTCAATTATTACATGCCTTATACATTTAAGACAATCTGATAGCTTGAATGACCAGTGATTCTGATTTCCTGTGCAAACCGCAGCAAAAATGTTTGATAAATAAACCATGGCTATTTGATTTTTGTTTAGTAGCTGAGCAGCATTGAAAACACATAACTTAGGAAGTCCTGCAAAACCTGTACAAAAAACTGAGAGAATCCCAAGGAGGTTAGCCCAGCCTGAACTCTGCTCTGCTTCACTGCCCAGGAAAATTGCTAACCAGTTAATGCAACACAAGCATGTCAATGGGAACAGTAGTTATAGCTATAATTGTAACTTATACAAACTAAAAAATGGATTCGTGTGTTCAGATGAACGGGATTAGTGTCTTGACTTTACTGAATAGCAGAAAATTCCATTTCAAAAAAGGACTAAGGAGCCAAAGATGTGATGAGCCTTTGTACACACAAAAAAGACACACCAAAAGAAATGTCTGTAAGTTAATAATTCATTCTCACTGCACTGCAATTCAAGCTCTCAGAGAATATTTGCATATGTCCCCAGATTCCTTTCCTGTTCAGGGCATAGCTCCAGAGAGCCCAAACATACGAGCAGCAGCGTCAGCCCCAACTTACAAAGCAAGCCCCAATTTACAAAGCAAGGATCTATCCACCCCTGTTCTCTCAAGCATCTAACTAAAATAAACCTCCCAGCTATTTTAAGCTCATCTAAGTCTCAACTACACCACAAAACAATAAGCGATCTCGTTATTCCACTATTTAAAGTCCAGAGTCAGTGAGGAAAAACAAAGTTCACCCTTTATATCCACAGACCAAAAGGTATATTCTCATGGAAAGTGCATTTTTGCCAGGGAGCCTCCATTACAGCCTTTAGCCTGTAATCACCTAGATATTCCGGCTCCTGACTTACTCTGCAGAGTGAAATTGGATGTATAGTAATGTGGAAAGAAAATTTAAGAATCAATTCATGGGGGCAATATCTTTCAGTATTACTCTTGTTTTGAGTGTCAACACATGTATTTCTTCTGCACATCCTAAGCCTGTATTTCAGAGTGATCTTTCAAAGATGTCAAAGTTCTTTGTAAAATTCTCTTCTCCTAAGAATCCATGTGACAGAGTTCATCAACATTCTGCTCTGCTCTCCTGAGACCTCAGTTGGAGTATTGTGTATAGTTCTGGTGTCCTCAATATAAAAAGGACATGGAACTGTTGGAACAAGTCCAGAGGAGGGCCATGAGGAATGGGTTGCCCAGGCACACTGTGAATCCCTGGCAAAGTTCAAGGCAGGTTGGACAGAGCCTTGGGTGACATGGTTTAGTGTGAGGTGTTCCTGCCCATGGCAGGGAGGTTGGAACTAGATGATCCTAAGGTCCTTTTCAACCCTAACTATTCTATGACTCTGTGATTCTATGACTTGAACATAGAGGAGTGACCACATGACCTGAGAGGAAAAAAGTTAAACAACAAATAAGCAATAATTGATCTGACAGTATAAGAAATCATACAGTAGAAAGAAATGTGCAAAGCAAATGGAACATTTAAGAGTAAACAAATTGAAGGGTATCAGTGGAGAGGATTGAAGCTGCAGCAGGAACTTATCTACTGATTTTTGACTATACTACTGCAAAATGTATAACTGTATGTGAAATAATGAAACTGTATGTGAAATACTCAATATCACCTGTACCACATTAATCACATTCAGTCCAGTCTTTTTCACTCATCCCTCTTTGCATTGTTTCAACTTTAGTTACCAAAAAAAGATTCAGATGGATATTTGAAGAATTATCTCTAGGGGGCATGCAAACAGTATGTAGCCCACCTCAGTATTTCCACCAGCAGCTAAGGGATGATACAAAAGAATAACTTTGTCATGGTGACAGCAGAAAACTGCCAAAAACTGCTGGTGTTTGAAGCACAAATTTAGCTGCAGATAACTTACCAGCACCAAGTTCTGAAAAAGAGATTTGTATTTTGGCAAAACTTGGTGTTTACCTATGAAAGCATTGATACAGCAAGGTATATTTAGGATCTCCTATGGTGGGAATCAAGAAAAAACAAACACTATCAGGACTTGTGATTAGTAAGCACGTTTAATGGCTAAGAAATGGTCTGCTCATTGCCCCACAGGAACAGAGGTGAGCTTTGAACTGAGTCCGGGTAGCAGGTAGCCTAAGAAGAGAAAATGCTCTCATACGAATGATGCTGACATATTTATCTTTATGGGAGAAATCGTCAGTCCATTAATATTATTGTTGCTGAAAGTATAATGACACACTTTCTATTTTCTTTTGCTGCTTGTGTCTGCCTCCAACAGATTTCTATTACTTTATAACAGATTTTGCTTATTACCGTGTTGGAAAAAAAAAATCTAAAAATGCCCATTACACCCTGCTTGACAGTTCTATGAACAAATTTAGTTTCTGCTTGAGGAGTTTAAAAATAATTTCTCTTAAATAAGCAAAGATAGTAGTCTACAAAATTAAGCTCTTGTTTTATGTAAATGTCAAATAATTATATTAGGAATGTGAAAATAAGCCATCAGCAGGAATGCAAATGCTCAGAACAAGATTGGCATTATTATTTTCATAGCCTGTCTAATAAGAGGCAATTTTACAGCAATGAGAGACGCTGAGGCACCCATGAAGTCTAATGACAATTTCTTGCAAAATTCTTGAGCATAATTATGTTTTAAAATTCTGAAGATGCAACAGGCAGACTTTATTCTGATGTAGCTTAGTGAAGTGTCCTTCTGTTAACTTTGGTCTGACACACACGTATAAGGGAGATTAAAAGTTGAATTGGAGGAGTTTCTTGAAAAGTCATTCTTTTTATTTTGTTCTCATTTTGACTTTTTTTGAGGAAAAAAATGTAAAATCACTTTAGATCATACTATCCCAATGTCTGGAAACTTTGGATCAAAAATGAATAATTCTGCTTTCCATGCTGCTGGTAAGTTTCATGATCTGACTTTCCTCATGTGCTGAGAAATTGGCATGGAAATTTTATATCTTTCATCTTTAAAGTCATCAAAATTATTCACAGTTTTGATATTAATCTGGGAAAAATACGCCGTATGAAACTAGAGCTTGCTTACTTTCCTTATGCAGTTCTACTCCCTGTGTCGACTTGGTTTTCCTGCAAGCACAAGATATTAATGCTAATTTATAAAAGCAGTGTTTGCCTGCAAGATTTAACAGTAATTAACAGGTCACGGTTGGCACTACTGGCAATGAAATGCACACATTGTTACAGTAGGTCATAGGAATACCATTTATAGGGGTTGTAAGCTGAGAGCCCAATTTATGCTCAGACCTGTCTTTCTCACTTCTGTATGCCATTTCAGTTACCTGTCACAGGTTCCTAACATGTTTGTGTCTGAAAACAAGTACCACAGAAAAATATTGCACAACAAAAATGGGCCCTATAAACAAATTTTATCCTCCCATTCATTATTGTCACAGCTACAGTACTATGAGCATTAAGGGTTCTGCATCATAATACTATATCCTTTGAAAAAGATACTCTGGGGGGAAAGCCAGCATTAACATCACCCTATTTTCTACATGCAAGAATTAGCAGCACTGATCATAGGACTCAGAAGACAAATATTCTTTGAACAATGTGTCAAGTGTGTATGCACATATGGGAATTATGCATATACACGGATTGCAGAATAGATACATCAGCAGAAACATCTTCATAGTTTGTGTTTCAGTTATGATGATGACATGGGATGACAGACCTACATTCTGAATCTGTTCTTCTGCTTCAATATGTCAAATGTATAGCCTAAAATAGAGTGCTAATATTAATAAGAAATTGTATTGTCATATGCGATCCTGTCAGCAGCGCCTACAATTCCAAGTTAATCAAGAATTGTTCTTGATTACAATCTTCATGATTAAAATTGAGGATGAGGGTGACACTCCTAGCTCCCAAGGACTCAGCTGTGCAGGTCAGCCACAACAGTTTTGTGGATCTGAACAATCCATGTTCTTGTTTATAGCTGTATATGAGCAAGTGCATTCATATGTATAAAACAGGACTAGTTTAATGCAACATTACCCATACTCTTAATCATTTATGGTACTGAAACATAATATCACTCAGTGTTAAGAACTTCTGGGTTGAGTATACAATTTACTTCTACAGTAGCAAAGCTTTATTTTTTTTGCTGTTTTAATATAACTAAATGTAAGGCTTTGTTTGTGGGATTTTTAAAATGTTTTTTAACATTTTACCCTATATACCATGTACATATGTGCTCATGTATCTCTTCAAAATATATACTGCTATAGGCACTGAAAAAACCCAGCAGTTTTGAAAACTAAAAGATAGAACTTCAGCAAAAAGTAACTTTTCCTTCCAAAATCCTGTAATTTAAAAATCCAGTGGGTTTTACTTTTTACTGAATTATATAGTTTCCACTGCACATGCTGTTAAAATCCATTATAAACCAAACAGAACTGGAAGTCAGTATATACAAATACTCACTAGTTTCAGTAGCTACAATAGTTATGTTGTGCCACATATTCGTTTCTCTGTCCAGTGGTGTTGCCAGAGTTATTTTCCCATCTTCTGCATTAATGTTGAACTGTCTCTCAAGGTCGGTATGCCGATCAATGGAAAACCTACAAAATAGACATCTCTGTAATCTACTTAATGAACCTGGTGTAATACATACAACCACAAGACAATCTAGGGAGCCCTCCGAGAGCAGCAGTTTTATAGCCAAATGCATTGAGAAGCTCAATAGCATGATAATTTATAAGACAAAATGAAAAACTGAGACTAAAAAAAGTTATAATTATTGCCTAAGGAGTAATTAGCTGTATGCCCAGTGTGAAGGTCATAAAATGCCCTCGGGTTCACTGGATAACATCTTTGAAAAACGGTGCTGATCAAGAGTTAATTACATAATCCATCACATTTATTAGACAGTTTCTATTGTATTTCACAGCTACTGATGATAATTTCAACAGTAATGTATTAAGCACACAAAAATGGTGGGCTTCATGGTTATTTTAAAAAGGGCTGAATAATATTATTTTACCAATAAATTTCAGATTAATGAGGCATGAACTATTCACCAAGCATATTATCTGGTTATGGGTCAAGGAGCTCCATGGGCAGAACACAGTGAATCACCATTTTCCCATAAAACACTTCAAACCCTGAAGGACTCATTGTTTTACGGATTGACATCACTGACTTTTAACAAAACAAGTGTATCTGACAGGCAGTTGGAGTCTGCAAATGTTAGTGTCCGGGTAAGTTATGCAGTCTCAACAGAGTCAGCTTGTCAACAGGAAGGAGCTGCAGTAGGTTGCTCCAACGGTGCATTAAGCAGGATGATGATTTAATGCTTAGAACAGGATCTCCAGGAAAGCTTTTATGTTTGTCCATTTTCACAGAGTTATTTTATTAATGCATTATTTGCAAAAAGAAACTAAATCACAAAATTAAGCCTTCCAATTTTTTGACAGGAAAGTTACAAAATGAGAGTGTTTAGTGATAAACTATTGATACTGTTCAACAAAAATTGACTTCAAGGGGTTTTGCTGAATCCTAATTGTGGATTTATATAAAAGTCTTTTAAGCCTTTGTGTCTATGTATTACAGAACTTAACAGCATGCATTGACAATTTTTACATCTGTTCTGCATTATATCTTGGCATAATAGGGTGAGTTAGGATACAGTATAAGACTGGATCACATTATATAGTGGTCAGAAAAGGGACTCAGACTGTCATTTCCTCATTACATTTCTACTTTTTGCAAATATGCTGCTATATTCACTGATAAAAGACCAAGAGTATATTTTGTTACAGTGACAATGGCACAGTTATCTGAAAATCAGTTATTCCATTCTGGTTTATGCTTTATCAAAAGCAATTTCCAAAAAAAACCTGCTTTCAAAGCTCCTTTATATGCTACAATAAACATATTCTGATGAACTCAAACTCATTCCAGCACAACACAATTGATTTTGATAGACACAGCATTAATATCTGATTTCAAAGCTTAGATTATGATGTTCATTTTTTTTTTTATTTCAGGGTCAGATATTTTCATATTTAGAATGAAAGATACATTTCAATTAGGTTGCTTCTGTAGTGCATCCAGTAAGATACAATACACGTTCAAAAATTAGTTCTAAATTATAAAAATTTATCAAAATTTTAATGTTTAAATGTTTACAGACTCTATTACTAAAGATCAAAGCTAGCATAATCATGCTTGTAAGGTAATTAACAACTAACAGACTTAAGAGTGAAAACCCCTGTTTAATTAGGAATTGGGATTTGTTAGACTGAAGTTTTCTGTTTTTAAATTCTGTGAAGAACTAGTTTTACTCATTTAAAAATGAGAAGTTTGGTTAAGAAGAGTACAAGGAAAAATACAAAGTAAAACTCCAAATACATGTGCCTAGAGCTGGGCCCATTCATCTCTATTTGGACACTGAAGTAAACTGAATTTCTAGTGAGCTCCACACACTCAGTTCTCACTGGTTTAATGGGAATTGTCCTGTCCTCAGCATTTCTGAAAATCAGGTCACTTGTGTGGAAGAACGAAGCTGTAGGTACCTAACTTCAGGCAATTGCATTTGAAAATATATGTTCACCTTATTTTGGTATCTCCCTAGTTCCAATTAAGGTATTAGAAGTATTCTGATACTAGTGAAGTTAGTAAAAAAATATCTTACAGACTTTCACAGGTTGAAGATTTTACTTAAGAGAATACAAGAACAACAGAATCAACTTTTTTTTTTAAGATGTCATCACTTGAAACTCTTTTAATTCTTGATGCTTTTGTAATTATGAAGAAAGAACTGGTATCAGACATTTATGAATGCTTTTGCAGTTCAAAAATGAAATAAAATATGAAATTCTTATATGATATTTAATGTTTACTTGACCTGGGAGTGACATAAATTCCATTGAGATAACACACAATTTTTCCCTAAGGATCAATCCTTTTTGAAACTTCCAATCACAGTCTTCCTGCAGTACAACATTTCAATTATAAAACTGGGAGTGTAACATCTGTGAGTTTATTATATTGCATTTCACCTCACCTCACCCCAAGAGTATTTATTCACAGTGGAAAACCAGCATTCAAAATGAAATATTTTTAACATAAGACATGAGGTTTTACAAGACTAAATAAGAGGTAAAACCCTCTCCTGATTTTAATTTGATAAATATTGCGTACAAAAATAAAAAATTAAAACCTGCAGTGACATAAAACTGGGAAAACTAATAGTACATTTGCAGTTCTGCTTTCATGATAATGGTACTGTAACTCTCTTTAGTGGGAAAGCACCATCAGACCCATAAGCTAGACATAAAACAAAAGAAAATAATATCTTGGGAAACAGTATCTTTCGGAATTGCCCTAAGCCCAGCATAGGTTATTGGGAAGTTTTGGTGTGTATGGGTCTGCTATGGCCATTATAGGAACAACTCCACAGTGGTTTAGCAGATGACCTGCTCCTGCACTATTGCCATTGCTGTTACAACTTAATTTGATCTATTCTTTATTTGCACCGATGTAAATAAGAGCAGAAATCCTTTTTTTTTGCTGCACCTGCTGAGATTTGAATCACAGTATTGACATCTCATCAGTGGTAAATCACTACTGTTTATTAATGTCAGGCAGATTGGACATGCTACTTAGTGACAGATAAACAGCTGTACCATTAGGAATGCAGAAAATATTGTATCTAGGTTTTTAAGACCTGCTGTGAATTAAGAAAATGATCAACTGCTGCCAAAGATAAAATCTCTGTCAATATGAATGGGGAAAACCTGCCACAGTGAAGCTTATCTCTCTACAGAGAAAGACACTGAAGGACAGTGATTTATAGGAGGGCAGATGCAGTGTAAAGAGAAAGATTATTATTCATGCTTTTTTTTTCTGTGCACTTGGATCATGCTTTGTCCAAGATAATTTACTGCAAGTAAATAGATCACAGTTATGAAATTACAGAAACATGAAATAAGTACTACTGGCATCAATAGATTTGCATGCTAATAATGATCTTTCAAGCCTAATTATACTGTAAGCTAGAATGCACTACTCTTACTAAATAAATGATAGTAAAGCTTTAGAAACTTGCTTAGCCAAATTCCCTGGGTCCATTTCCCAAGAGAGATGCATGTGGCCTAGGTGTGTTAAGATGTGAGTCAGTGATGCATGCTTTTGAAATGGCTAGGCTAGAATGAGACAAACTACTGACCATGTTTACAATTTTCAGCCAAATTTATAAATCCCTTTCACCAGCAGACGTAAAAACTAGCAGGCCCTTATGTAACATCCACTGCAGAGCAGCAAGTAAAGATAAGAGAAATTTTGCTGCTTATTTTAAAAATGCTGGATTATGAAAGATATGATATAGTTAGACTAACCTAATAACTGATATGAAAAGATACTTCATATTCACTGGAGAAACAGACAAGCCTGATGTAAATGACAGTGATTAGAAAATGGTGTCAGGTTATAACAATTAGTATCATCTCCACAATGCTGACTGCTTGTGTAGCTTAAATTCCTTATGGCACTAATGTACAATGATGATTGTTAGAACCTAGACTTACTCCACACATATCTTTACTATGAATTTGATGTTGTGTTTGTTTTCATAACACTTTTAGCAGCTGCACATAGCAAAATGTGTTTTGGAAACACTTGCAGCGTACCATACACAGGAGAAGCGTGCTTATCAAAATCAGATAGAAAACACTGATCTGATGAAACTGGAATAACCAAGTTAGATCATCCAGTATCTGAAGGCAGGCTATAAGGATGCTGGGGAGAGATTCTTCATTAGGGACTGTAGTGACAGGACAAGGGGTAATGGGTTAAAACTTAAACAGGGGAAGTTTAGATTGGATATAAGGAGGAAATTCTTTACTGTGAGAGTGGTGAGGCACTGGAATGGGTTGCCCAGGGAAGTTGTGAATGCTCCACCCCTGGCAGTGTTCAAGGCCAGGTTGGACAGAGCCTTCAGTGACATGGTTTAATGTGAGGTGTCCCTGCCCATGCAGGGAGATTGGAACTTGATGATCTTAAGGTCCTTTCTAATCCTAACTATTTAATGATTCTATGAAAAAAGAGAAAATATTGCAAATCAAAGATGCAAAGTCATATGGGCATAATCATCTCTGACTTTCTGTCTTCAAACCAGGAATGGGTTTAGCCAAAGAAATACAAAACATGTTTTGACAATCTTACAGCTACATGGAACAGGCTCAGCACTGTTAGTGCAGACACTAGCAGATTATTTAAAATAACTGCAAAGATACACTGATGATTCAACCCCATCTGACCTCCTACACCCTATTTTTGATTTTCATTGCTTTCCTGCTGTTTCATAAGACTACTCGTGTGTCAAGGAGCACTTTTGTGATTTTGAAAATTATCTGAACTGATAAATCTAACACTATAAACTGAATTCTACACAAGAATTCTCATAGAAATAAAATGGAATGAGACATTGTCATGTAATGTACTGGAAAGCACACAGTATTCTACCTGTATTTTTGTCAAAGCGAACATTAAAGTAGCACTACCTTATAGGACTGGAGGATACATCAGGGTCATGGGCAGTCACCTGACCAATCACAGAGTTAATAGCAGCATTTTCATGCACTTCCAGTAGGTAAGTAGGTGATGAAAAGACTGGTGGCTCATCAGCATCCTCTACTACAATTTTTACCGTTGCTGTATCCTTGAATGGTCCTCCACTGATGAAGCGAGAATCAATATGAATGTTGGTTGCTTCTACCTTCAGAGTATAGGATTTTTTGGTCTCAAAGTCCAGTGGCTGTTAAGAATGACAAAGATAAATGTTTTTTACTAATGGCCACAGAGAAAGAACAAGTGAATATAATGCTGATGGATGAAAGTTATGTGCATTTAAGCACATTCAGTGAGTTTTAATGTAATCACTTCCCACTCCCAGAAATCCAACCTGTAAATTTTCTAGGCATATATTGATGTCTGTTTATTAACCAGCCTCAGAGAAAACGAGACTGGTTTCTTGCTTTTCACAAAAAATGTACCAAATATTCTCTCTTATGAATTATGCCATTACAATTACATATCAGATAAATACTACAAATTTGTTGGTGATGACGTAACTTGCATACTAATCACGCACTCAATCAGTGCTTTATTATTTGGAGATAAGAAAAAAAAATTACACTAGCTCCACAAAGAATAAATATTTTATTACTTCCAGAACAATGTGAGAAATGCAAAGAACTAGCACTTACTATTTGATGGACATGAGAGGCATTATGTGGAAAAATGTGAATTTGATCATAGAAGAAAATACTTCAACATTACTGCATATTAGGTTTGCACATATATTGCATGTTTCTGTTTATGGGATAAATTAGGTAGACATCTCTTGGGAATTTCTTAAGACTATACCAATTCCTATATCTTTTGTTTTAGTTTGTGGGTGTTTTGGTTTGTTTGCGGTTTGTTTGTGTTTTTTTCCCCAGAAAAAGAACCATGAATCCAATTACTTTATTCTAATGATATACCTGCCATGTCACCATTGTTTTTACTATTTTGCAGTTGTGTTAAAACATAAAAGGTGAAAATGCAATGGGTTTAATGGAAGGAAATACCAAATAAAAACCAAATCTGTGATACTTTTGAATGTAGGATTTCTCATTATAGGAGATTCAAGTTTGTGTCTTGAAGCACATCAGTATATTCACTATGTAATTCTCTTGTGTCTCACAATGATTCAAAATTCAAAGATGCAAATTGCCAAGCATTGGAAAGGTATTAAGATTTGCATTACAATGTCCCAGGGATAAAAAGAAAAGGACATAGAAACTCTGAATCTGCAATGCAAATACCAGCAAGAGCATAAATAGGAAACTTTAGGAAGTCTGTCAAAGCCTTCAATATGTGTACTTTCAAATTTTGTTGATTTTTTTTCAGGTATGAATCAAGTTCTAATGGGATTTGCTCTTTCTCACAAATGCTAGTAAACACAAGAAAACCTTGCTTCTTTAGCAGCTCTTAAATTAGTAAGCTTTTGCAATAATGAACGGTGATACATAAATCAGCATATTCACAATTTGCCAATCATAGCTCCTGCATCATTTTTTTAATTACCTTTCATATGTTTTACAGAAATGACAGCACCCCAATACAATTAGTCATGCTTAATCAGAACAATATATTGAGAATTTACTCTGCATTGTCTAAAACCCATGAATTTTTGCTGGAGAAAATCTATTGGTGAACAGTACCCTCCATACATCATCTACTGTAGTAGAACCAAAATTATTATTGCTGTCAAAATGAATATATGAAACAACATTATGCTAGAGCCTCAGTTATGAAACGAAGCTGAGGGAACTGGGGCAAAAGGCTAATTGCCTTAGTTTACAAAGAGGCCACAGAATCCAATAAATAACAGTAAAGAAGATCAGGAATGTATATCATCATTTTCTCTTTAGGAAAACAGAGCTAATTTTAGATAAATATACATCACTTTATTATGCATCTACAGCACTGGCTAACTCAGTGAGAAACATAAAATGCAAACTTTAGACAGACACTCCTCCTGACCTCTTTAATAACAGGTACAAGTTGAGTATTAATTATCTGTACTCATTAATTTTTTTTTCACTGAAATGTCATGTTTTGATGTTCTGGGGTTGTGTGGTGGTTTTTTTTCATTTTTGTTGTTTTCCTTGTTGGTTTTTTGTCTCTTTTTTTTTAAGAAACGAAGATTCATTTCAAATGGTCTGTGCTACATATTTGAAACCTTCTATGCCAGTGCTATAAGTTATATTCATATCCTTTCTTGGAACAGATGAGAATCTGTTCAATCATGAGAATCAGCTCTCTTCTTCCCCAGAAAATAATGAAAATTTAAATCTGCAAATGGTTCACTGACTTTACTAGCAAAGTTTTGTTCTAGATATGGTGTCTCCCCCCATATGTCTGTATATAATTGTGTGCTCCTTCTGTTCTGTACATGCAAACACCTATCACCATGCATACATCAAAACTGTACAAACATAGAATAGGTAACAGAATTGTAGCCTTCTCTAGAGTCCAAATTTGTCACTTTTCATGTGAAACAGTATTGATTTCCTTGATAAGGTTCACTGGAATCACTATTCATCGAGAAAAGAGAATTCAACAGAAGAAAAGGTGGAAGACTAAGCTTCTCACACATAAGGCAATTCAAATAAAATGCTGACTTATTTTTGTCTCTGAAAAGTATTTGACCAAACAATTCAGCAAATCAAATCATAGAGAAAAGATATTTGATTAATACTCAGCCAAGATTTTATGGAATTTTACATCACCAACAAAGCAGATATTATTCTACTCTTCCCTTTTGGAACTAAGGTAGCAAAACCTGCATAATTTGACCACCTGGAAGCCCAGGTAAGATTAATGAATTCTGAGCACTAAAAATACTTCTATGTATGTCCCCCCACTTGTCACCTAAATGGCAATTTTGAAGGACATGGCTAATGCATCCCTTTTTTATCACTTCACTGGCTTGACACTTGACTTATAGATAAAAGAATCCTTGAAAAGCCAGCATCTTATCACACAGTAAAGTCTGGCTATTTGTACAATAAACTTTTTTTTTTATACAAAGATACCATTTACCTTTCTCACTCTAATAATGCCATCCTGAGTTTGGGCATCTGTAGTAATTTCAAATACATCCATTCCATCTCCTTCAATAATATCATAGGATGATTTAGCATTGTCTCCAATATCCAGGTCATTTGCTTTCACTCTTCCTACTGGTTCACCAACAGCAACATCTTCCATTACTGAGAAGTGATACAGACCTTAGAAATAAGATAAAAAGAATAAATATTATGTCTGATTCCAGTATCTCTTCCATGCTCTTCATTTGTTTATACATTCCTGATGCATCTTGAGATGCGCAACTGATACAAACCACATATACACAAGTTATTTACTGAAAGCAGCAAAATGTGTTCCTTATATGGGAATATTCTGTTTACTGTATGTGAATGTTCTTTTTATGACAGTACTATCCTTCTTCTTTGCATGGATACATAGTGTTAGCAAACATAAATATTAAGCTACTTTCAACATTAAAGTATGCAATGCTCTCTACTAGAGACGCTTTTTCTGTAGAAGTTACGGTTTTATGTACATAGTTAGAATACAACTATGAAACCTTGGTTTTTGCTCTGTAGAAAATCATTCTTATATTTTAAAGATGTCTTATATAATCTCAGTTCTTCAAAATTTTTTTTTCCCTTTTAATTTGATTTGGTCTGGTCTGCTTAACTCATTCCACCTCCCTTTTGTGGTAAGAAACTAGCTAAAAAACATTCAAGGAAAATCCGAATATTTGCTTTAAAGGAAACAATAACTTTTCATAGCAACCATCATTGTGTTTACTATTTGGTTGTAGGGTTAGAATAAAATCCACTAGAAAGTGCTAATCAAATTGTCAGTATATTTCTTTATATTTAGACTTGCTACAAACTTTCTGACCTAAGAAGTGTCAAAAAACTATTTAGAACTTGTAATACATTATTTTAGGTAAGCATATTATTAAAAGAAAACCCTATTTTTTTTTCCTCTTGGTATTTCACACAGTTAATATCTGATTTAATCAACTGCAGCGCTATTTAGTAGTTAAAATAGTCAAGAGCAATTCAGGGGCAGCAGATGACACCATTAAAATAGGTTTTGACAACGGGTTCTGGACTTGTTCTTTACTGTCCTCACAGTTCTAAGACAATGTGCAGTTTTTACTGTTATGTGCAGCTTGCAGCTTTCTAAAAATAAAATGTTCTGGAGTTGTTGCTTCAACTGTTTGTAGCCTGACTGCAGTAGTAACAGTTGAAAATAAGAAGTAAACTGTGAGGAATTCACAAATACATATATTAGCTGTACATACAGTTCCTCCCCAAGTGATTTTATTTTTTCTTTAATGTCTCTAGGTTATACTATTAGAGATTATTTGGAGATCATCAAAATTCCTCAAGAGCATTCATAATGGCCCACAAACAATGACCAGCCAAAGCAATCAACTGCCTCAGGAGACTACATTCTGTGTTCGTAATTTCTATTGCTGTCCACATTTTGTGGGTTGAATTTTCAGAGACAGCTGATTGCACATTTAAGTTGATATTTTTCTCTCAGATTTATTGAGATAGTTTACAAAATATTGCAAAAAAAATCTATTGTGATGCAGCCCACTCCTTTACATAAATTGCTCTCAAGAATTACAAACTGTCCTGTCAAAAAGTCATAGTGCAGAGTTGATCAAAAATCCACATTAAACATCTTTGAAAACCCCTGGTTTTCACAGCAGTGCAGAGATCTTCTCAGTACATTCCTATGGTAAACTGCCAGGTTAAAACTTCCGTGACTTATAAAATGCCTCTAAATTTATTTCAAAGAGATCACAGAAGTAGTGAAAGTTCATCTTTTTCATTTCTAAAACCCAGGAGGCTAACACTCTTTGAAATCAAACCATAAATATACATTTCTGTCCTGCCTGGAAACAATCAAGCGATAAAACACACTGCTTTCTGAGTTCATTACAATTTATTGTGAAAGCAGCATGTACTACATCTTATGAATTTCTATTTTATTCTGGTTAGGCTCTATTGTAAGTTTGATCCTTTTTTATTTTCCTTTCCAGGCAAATGCAACCCATGCTTCAACAGTGTAAAAAAATGTTCAAGACTTGATCAGCTCTTGTATAAGGCCAGAGTCATGACTAATCTGTAATGCTAGTAGCATGCTATGAATACTTAGTTCTAAATAGCACAATTTGTAATAACATCCAGCTACAATATTTACTGTGGCTCATCCTCACTAAATGCAATATATACACAATAATACAAAGTTACAGTACATAAAGTTGTGTTGTTTTTTTTTTCTAACGAAGTCTCCTAATGGTCAGTTGTCAGTAACAGACAGGGTGGTTGTTCATTGATGGTAGTATGAATTCTTCACTGGAAGGTACCAGCTATAACAACTTCAAAGACAGCAACTCACTCTGTTGAAGGAAAACTGATCTACATTTTCCATAGGGAAAATATATTTCAGGGATCTGTGATGCAGTCTTCCTCCTGTTACCCAATGTGTCGCTGTATCCAGATTACAAGAGAACAGACACGAATAAACTGCACAGGGAAAGTACAGTTTCCTCTCTGTATGCATTCACTCCTGTGCTTCCTGCTGAGACCTCCAGCAAATGTACCAATTAGTACCAGTTACGTTCCTGATTTTTGGATCAGCTTTTTTCATACAGGCAGGCAAAGGCTTTTTTTGAGACAGAAAAGTGCTGATACAAATACAAAAGACAGGTAAGCTGGAAGAAGTAGATCTATAATCACTGAGTTAGAGCTACAGTACATTGCAGGTATAAAAGAAATGTCCCTCTGCATTCTGGTGAATGGTTCAGCCAGGAGTCTCACCTATAAGTGTTTACATTATTAGGGAAATTGTCATCATATGTTGGAAAACACTACGACACAAGTGCAAGTAATGCAATGTGATCTGAAGTAAAAATTTATGCACTTATTTTATGAGAGAAAACCTTTTATTGTGCAAACATGATTATCTGCTAAAAAAACTCTCAGATGAGGTAATAGAAATATCTTTGGCAAATAAGCTTTTTCCTCTGCCTGTTTATATTTTTCTTCTCTTTTTATCTGTACGTACATTTTCAAGACTATAGGAGAGTATTTATCCCATGCTGATTACGGGAACAAACCTATTTTATTCTTTGGGTCTTCAGAAAAGGGCAATAGTGGACTTCGGGTCATACATACGCAGGAAAGAATTAATTTTACTTTTTGTGCATTTGTCCCTTCTTAGAAAAACATACTTCTAATAAAGTAAAAATGGTAAAAAGTCTGGATATGAACATTGTCCAGCCCCAAACAGACTCTTAATACCTTACATCTTCAGTTTTTCAGAAGCTGGATAAGAAGGTAAGTTTCTAAAAGTGCATTATATGGCACCTATTCCAAATAAAATTGATCCAGCCATTATGCTCTTCCCTCTTCTTTTTCCTTTTTGCCTTCATCCTTGAAATAGGCTGTAGCCTATTTCTTGTAGAGAATCTCAGCAGCATGCCAAATCATTTTAACCTAACTCAGCAAGATATACATTGGAACCACAGTAGTAAATATGGATTTTGAATTAAAGATCATAAATTATCTGCACTCAGACTTATTTACTTTGTTTTCTTCACTATTACCTAATTAGTCAAACCTTTATTTCTTTTTTTATTGGTTTTATATGTCTTTTACTGATGGTTTCACTTGTTTGCATGAAATGGAAACATATATAACAGCAACCAAAACTAGCACTTAGAAATAACTGTACTGAAAGCAAATAAATAAATGAAAAAAGACCCCCAAGTCTTTTTTGTGTGGAAGTAAGAGGGGTAACAAGGAAGACAAAGAGCTCTGTGCACTGATCCCTCTTTCCTAAGCTCTTAATAAGGCAGAGGACTATTAATCTTTCTCTAGTAGCAGCTACATGTCTTAAAATTACATTACAAAGTCAGGCAATATGATGATAAAACTAAGAGCTTGATAAAAAAAAAACAAACAAACCCAGAAACACTATTATTTTCTTATGTAGAACACATACACATAATAGCACTTACTTTGTGCAAACTTTGGCGGATTGTCATTGACATCAGTGAGTTTAATTGTCACTGTTGTAGTTCCAGACAGTCCACCCATATGTCCTCCCATGTCCTTTGCTTGGATGACTACAAAGTATTCCTCTTTGGCTTCTCTGTCCATGTTGGGTAATGCTGTTTTAATGATAGCTACAATAATGAGGGGAAAAAAATATCAGGTAGAGAACTACATTCAGTTTTGCAGATATTTTTACGGATGTGTGTAAATGTTGGTATAAAAATTGAACTATGAAAGGTCCAGTTAAGTTACCCCTTAGTAGTACCAAGGATTAAGAAAAATTTGAGATTTTCAAAAATGTATATTAGAGGTCACCTACCTTGATTTAATTAAAGTGCAATGAAATTGCGGTCCAAACCCCGAGTTAATTATCTATGTGATACATATCAATATTTGCATTTTTTTTCTTGATAAACTTTTTGGTTTCTCTCCTACCTACCATAGAAATCCATCGCTTCCCCACAGAATTTACAAACAGAAGAAAACCACACAGCAAACATACTCTGTAAACATGGTTAACCATTTCTGTCAGATTGTTTCAAATATTTTAAACCCCAAACCATTGTTTAATCAGCTTTTCAATATAATGCAGGCTACAGCTGCTCCTTTAAGTCCTAAATCAAGCACCTGAACTTCTACTGGAGAATGACAGCATGTCTTCCAGTATGTCTTTCAGCACAGTCACCAGTATTGCAAAATCCTGTAGTCACTCTACTATCCTTGCACCGGGAGTGTCACATTTTTGGACAATAATCTCAGTAAGCTGCTACCACCTATTCTATTAGGTTAGGAGTTTTTAAAACTAGAGAAGTAAAAAGATCTGTAGTGTATCAAAATACAAGATGTCAGTAGGCTAGCAGGAAGGTATCTGCAAGGGACAGCCCAATTAAATAGGAAGCCAGATCCACTGCAAACTCCTATTAGGTTTCCAAAACTATAGGTTTCACAAACATCTAACAGAAGAAATAATAAGCTTTTCTTTTTTCTTTTCAAAACTTCTTCACCTGTAACATGGTATTAGAGTCTCAATATTTGATATAGGAAGTTCAGTATTAATTGCTTAATGGTAAATTTGAAAGTGTTCATCACAGTCTAGCAATGTCCACCATAATAAAAATATAATAAGCAACTGAAGAAGTCCCACTAAGCCTAGGAGAAACATCTCTAAATGCTAAATTGAAATACAACAGTTTTTTTTAATCCTGTTTCTGAATTATACTTTTTTAAAAAAAGAAAAAAGTCATTTGCCTGTGAAAAGAGAGCACACAGTTCAAGTTACTGAATTATCTTAGTGGTTAAGTGAAGTGTAAGAGTGCCCGAGAGGAATGAAATCCACCATTGCAGTGGTTCCTTTAGACCATAGTGCTTGAGGGTTCTTATGAGGCATAAAGAAGAGTGTTCTCTTTTCATGTGCCTGAACTCACAGAGCTGAAGGACATGGTTAATGGGCAGACATTGACAGTAACTTGCTGAGTCTTTGCAAGCCATTGAAAAAAGAAGTTAGGGATTCTATACCTTACTGTATATTTGTTAAGATTTTATGTTGAACAGAGTGGCCAAGTTCACACCCTGGATCATAGATTCTTGTTACTGGGCCCGATCATACATTTCATTACCTTTCACACTGCTGTTTTGGGATTTTTTTTTAACCTATTCTTTTTTGAAGTATTGTCAGGAATTTTTAGATGTCAATCAATACTTACTGTGAATCTGCTGGGTTTGGTTTCTCTGTTGCGACTGGCATATCAGTGGAGACTTCAGATAGCACTTTTTCTTTCACATGGCATAGTTTCTGTTAAATAAGCTTCCTGGAAATGGCACTCTGGCTGAAATGCTGAGATTATCTATTCATGTATATATGGTGAATAAATAAATGCTCCTGGTCTTTATCACTAAGTAGAGATGCATTTTAGTAAATTATAGAATCTGATGATCTTTAATATTGTAATACGAAGAATCTGATTAAATCTCTTCTTGGCTGAGTACAGGACCAAGCTAAGAGCAAGGGGGGTAAGTGTAAGGCATTCAAATAAATGCAATGTACGTAACACAGTAACACAGTAACAGTCTTGTAACCTACATTTTTGTAAATTATTTCCATGTAATATTTTGTTTTGCTTTCTTACTTTTTTAATAAATACAATTCTGGATAAAAATGAAACCTTTATCTTATGCTTGGGACTGCCAAGCCAGATTGATCTCTTGTTCCCAAGGAACTTGATGTATAATCTGTGATTTTGCATTCCAACATGGGTAAGTGGTATTAGGAAAAGCAAGGCTAACTGCAAGGCAGATACAGGTGAGCTGGAAGAGGAGTGTGGAAATGTGGAAGGCAGGAGCAGTGACCAAGGAGCCACACTGCAGAGTGGCAAGTCAGGGTTTCATTCAGATCTAGGGACAATGATGGGGCTGTGGCCAAGCTGATCCACGGTCTGACAATCACCCAGTCAGAAGGCAGTCATGAGGCCAGGGCAGGAAACCCAGCCGGAGGGTCTGGATCTGGGTCAGAATCCATATATGAGCCTGGGTGCAGATGTAGCACAGCCAGGGGCCGGCAGCAGAACCTCAGCCTAAAAGCAGCTCCCAAGCAAACGGAAGGGCAGCCCCTGCATGAAGCTTTCTTCACAGCAGTTTATGAAGCAACCTTGAAACACAGCATTCACGTAATTTGACTACTCTATACCGTCTATAGGAGAGGACATAAGTTATTTTGCAGAACACTGAAAAGCATGTTTCTGATCATTTTTTTTTAATGAAAATGGGGAACACTAAAACCCAGAAGGTAATAATAAATATTTATTAGATGTGACAGGTGCAAAATACGTTCAGTGAAAGTGTAGGGCCATTCCCTCTATAGCAGGTTTGGTAAGGAGAGAAAATAGTATTTATTTCTAAAAGCATTTGACAGTTGTGACTGGTTTGGACTGACTGGTTTACTATTTAGGAATAATAATAATGCATTCTGTGAATAATTCTGTGAATAATATAGATAAGATGACTCATAAAAAGGATGCCAATGCAAACTTAAGGTATCAGAATTTGGCCCACATTATTTTTTTTCACTAATAGAGCTGATCCAACTACCAATTAAAACTGTATTTCAATGAGGTTTGTATTAAGCTTACTATAACTTTTTTTCCCATTATTATTTTTAGGCAGAGTTTCCCTTGTTTGCTTTATTTATTTTTTTTAATCTAATTTACATAGTTAAGTCTAGCCTACAGATGACTTGAATAAGATGTCACATTTTGTATTCTGCATTTTTTTCTGAGACAAATTAATTATTTCAGTGAAGTAATGATTTTTCCTAGATATGTATTTTAATTTGTTTATTAGCCCTTGTCTATGGTTTGAAAGATATCAAGAAGATTAAATACCTTTAAAAGTGCCTAAATCAGAATTACAGTTTCTTGCTTTTTAAGACATACAGAAAAGCATCCCAATTCTTTATAAAAATACTAACACAACCTGTTCTCTCAATAATTTCATATATTCCTATCTACTTTCTCAGTTCATAAACCATTTGAGAGAAGCTAAAATTTTGAGCAGCCAAGTTTCAATTTCAAACACAATAAAAAGCTAAAAAGAAGTTTTTTGTTTTAATTAATGTAAGAGGAGATGAAGGCTTTTAAAGATCAAATATTTTCAAATTACACAGGCTGATTGTTACCACTAGTATTCCATATTCAGCATCTATAGAAGGGAGGTTAGCAAAAGAGAAGCATATCTCTAATAAAGCAAATTAATGAATGAAAAAAGGCTCCATCCTTACCTAAGTAATGTGATTGAGACAAAGACAGACTGATAGTGTTAAGAATAGAGAATTTAATGGATATTTATTTGTTCTTTTGCTTTATTCATGAGTTCTCAGTCCGAGCTCACAGGGCGTCCTGAAACTTTCAATCTGTTTTTAGAAAACAGTTCAGGCTCACCAAATACTGATATGCATCCAGTACACAGAGCATTAACACATTGAACATTCAACCTGCTCTACTTCAACCCAGAAACAAATTGAGAATAAAAACATAATCACTTTCAGCATGCTATGATGGATGAAAATGATATGTGCCAAACAGGAGAGTAGTTTAAAATTGAGGGATGAGAATTACTGCAAACTAATGTAAGGCAGGTAGACGCTTGTTGGAAGACTGTACTCAGAAAAGTTATCAATGGCTTACTGTCAAAGTGGATAGATGAATGAAGTGGTTCATAGGGTTTGTTCTGCTTCTAGCATCATTCGGTATTTCTTGAATGATGGAAGAGATGAAGAACTTATCAAGTCTTTCAGATGACACAACGCTGGGAGCCATTGAAAGTACTGGAAGAACAGGATTAGAGTTCAAAGCAATTTTTGCTAACTGGATGGTCTAAAAATCCAAGATGTGACTGAATGTGGCAAATAAAAGTATTTTGTGTGGGTGAAACAATTAACTGCACAATTACAACAGAGCAGATGACTCACAAGGCAGAAACAACTGTGGAATCAAAAATGAGCTGAATATGAGTCAACAGTTTTTTGCTGAATAAAAACACTCAAACATTTCCTGGTATATTAGCTAATATGTCATATGGAAGGACTGTAGAAAAATCCTTCCAGTTCACTTATATTGGTAAAGCTGCACCTGGAATGGTGTGTCCACTTTTGAAAAACAGTGGTTTGTATAGTTAGGGAAGCATGAGGAAAGACTTTACATCCAAATACATAAAAACTACTGGAAGCTACTCTCCTTTTCCACTGGGGATAAGAGAAGAAATGATGAGCTTAAAATATAAACCACAAAATGGGTTTAAATTGCAGCAAGAGAGATTTCAGTTAAACATTAAGGGAACACTTTCTAAAACAGAAGGTAAGTACAGACAGAAGGCTGTTTGAAGAATTTGTAGTATTTCCATTACTGAGAGTTTTTAAGAACCTATCAAACAAACATCTTATGAAAATGAGAAACGCTAAACCTGATCCTTTTCTGAAGCAAGGGCACTCAACTGTATTCTCACTTGAGGTCTCTTACATCCATGTTGTGTAACATAAGGCTTTCTCTCTATTCATGAAAATACTGTCTCTATTCTAAAATATTTCACAAACCTTAGTCCTATGAAAATATTTGATGGACATGTAGTTCAACCACTGAACAGATACCTGCATCATAATTTGGCTGTAGAACCTCTGTCTAAAGCTGGAAACATCAGGAACTGTGTTGAAACGTACAGAAATCAAGAAGTGATCTATTTCTTCAAAGAATGAAAACACACCCAATATAGTAGTACTGGAAGTAACTACTTTTTTGGGTTTTTTTTCTTCTTTTTTTTTTGGCTGAGTTGCTTTTCCTAAGCAGCTATTGGTGTCACACTGCTCAATAGCAAATAAAACAGCTGTAGAATGGGATTTACTTTTACAGTGGTCCTAAATGCACACACTGAGCAATTTGCACAATCTGCCTCACAACTTGAATCGGTTAAAATGTACCCCTGTGGACTACTTTCAAAAACCTATTTGGAAGAATATACACTGTCTCACACTGAAAAAGATCAGGGGAAAAGCAGCAATGTGTCAGAGGCTATAGCTGATGAAAAGAAGCAAAAGGAACAATAGAAATAAGGATCTGTTTTTCACTTTTTGCTTTCCACTCCATTTTATGAAGGAGCTTTTTATCATAACGCCATAAACCTACACATAATAATAATTGAGAATGTGGAACAAAACCAAAGAAGCACTATGCAAAATTAGAATCTGGCCTTGAAAAGCCTTTCTTAAGCATCTCATTCATCTCACACATTTTGATGAAGACTTCCTGCTATGTCAACTTTCCTTTCTTCATTTTAGAAGACCTAAGTAATTGCTTTGATCTTCTTTCTGTGCTAAAATCCTGGTGGAGATTTTTATTAAATATAACAGTCATTTAGGGCCCAAACTCCTGAAAAATCAATCTTATAATTTCTTCAGAGAGCCCTGAAACGCATTCTTTGTATTCCCATAAAGCACACTGACTTCAGTGACGTTTTAGCAGTCAATAAAAAAAGGTTCACTTGGAGATCTGTGGAAAACCATACCGTAATTAAAAAAAAAAAAAAAATTAATAGAGCATAACTAACTTTCTTGAAAATTAAAATAAAATTGATGATGGGATACAGAAATACTGATCCACTACTTTCAATTTACCTTTCATAAAAATAATGGTTTTGAAAATAAAAATGAAAATGATAATCAAATATTTGCATTTCTTATTTAGTTCTAATGCCTTAGGATTTTTAAGTTAGCAAGACAAGAAATATATTTTCAATCTCTAGCAAAATTGGCTGCAGTTTTTTAAAAAATGTCAATTCAAGGAGCTGTCTGAACTACACTCCAATGTAGATATATTTCAGATCAAAGACATCAACCAGAGTGAAATAATAATGAAGTGAGGAATTGAATACTAAGTTACAGCATTTTATGTTGAGTGATTCTGTGCCACATTTGTGTTTGCAAGAGGGAGGCTAAAGAGGTACATATTTTAGTAACATGAGCATTTTTAAAAATTGAATGGGGAAGATGGTACTGCGTGTCTTTCTGTTAAATTGCAACATGGTCAAATATAGTTTTATTAATTCTTGTTTCTTGTGTAACCAACAATCTGTTGTATTTTCTTTTTCAGCCATACTACGTCCATATTTATGTTTTCTGATTTTGCTTCTAAGTAGACCTTGTAAGTTTGCCTTAGTGCATAAATTAACACTACCTGCCTATCTCTACCGATATTCTTCTTGAAGAATATCATATAGGATTTGTCCAGATAACATCTATTATGATGCTGCCTTTTTAATTCAGATGAGCTTGTATAGGCAAATAGCTTTCACCTCTACTTACCAGCCATTCCCTGGGACCAAGCTTCACTGACATAAGCCAGAGGATCACCCTCTCCCCAACAGAGAATGAATGTGGTGAATATTCATTCTGCACTGCATTTATGACCTTATTCTTTTAGGATTTTATTTTTAATGATCCTTTAATGCTGTCCTGGGTTCAGCAGTAGCAGTCATGTTTCTCCTTCTTGGTAGCTGGTGTAGTGCAGTGTTTTGACTTTCGGCCTGGGAACAGAGCTGATAACAAGGATGTTTTGGTTTGGCCAAGGACTTTGTGAGCCTCATGCTCTGCCAGGGAGGAGGGGAAGCCGGGAGGAAGCAGAGACAGGACACCTGACCCAAACTGACCAAAGAGGTATTCCATACCACAGCACGTCATGCCCAGGATGTAACTGGGACTTAGCCGGAAGGGCTGGGAGACTGCAGGGTTGGAGGAGGTATCGGTCGGAGCCTGGTTGGGCTTGGGGGGTGAGTTATCGGTCAGCTGGTGCTGAGGTGTTGTATTCTGTTCCCTTGTTATTTCCTTTATCATTATGATTATTGGTGGTAGCAGTAGTGATCTGTGTTATACCTTAGTCACTAAACTGTTCTTATCTCAACCCGTGGGAGTTGCATTCTTTTTGACTCTACTTTCCGTCCCTCTGGGAGCAGGGGGAGGGCAAGAAGTGGGGGGAAGTGAGTGAACAAATTACCTGACTGGGTTTAAACCACGACAAATGCATATAGTTATAGTAGACACTTTACAGAAAGTAGCCTTGGATTCATTTTCAGATGCTTTCCAACTTGAAATGTGTAGTTCAAATTCCTCTAATTCCATCTCTTGAAGCGCAACATTATTTAGATATGTAGCCTGTTTTCTGACTCAGCATGAGGAAAACGATTAAGTCCTATTTCACTAGCTTTCTACAATGACAGAGGTATTGTTCTGAAATGCAAGAAATGTGTAGTATCAGCTTTTTTGTTACTGGTATTGATAGATAAATTTTAGAAGCAGAAATCACCTTTTTTCCAAATACCAGTCTGTCTTGATCTCAAGCCACTTGTTTTTACCAAGTACAGACCATCATAACTGTTTTCGAACATCTCTGCAGTGATTTTATACTTCCTTTATTAATCTGAAAAGACCACTCTTGTTGCTACTGAAGGACCCAATCCTACATACTTTATCCATAATAGTTGCCCTTTATACTTCTAAGTGAAAAGCAAGGACTGTAGGACTGACCCTCAGGTCTGCTGTACTAATGGTTTGTCAGTACAACTGTCTCTCCTAATGGGCTGTCATCAAGACAACTCTTAAAATAACCAAGAAATCTCCATACAGACACCTTAACAAAACTCCTAAGGTTGCATAGCACACTTAGTACACAATGACAAGAAGAGATTTATAGTACTTTGAAAATATACTCTATTTTCAGCATTGTGGCTAAGTGCATCAAGTACTGTCAAACAGAGCTGAAGGTGCTGTAATGGAAACAACCAGGTATAAACTCCAGAAATCCTTGCATGTGCTTGGAATTTCACTGTGTGGGCTGCATGGACCTTCCTTCTGTATGCTCTGCACACACCTCCCTTCTGCTCTAGGAAGGGGAATTCCTACACCTTACTTTCATAAATATCTATCCATGCCAGCTCAGGCCTCTTAAAATTATTTGCTGAAAATTTAGTAAATTTAAAATATGTAGTAACTGGCAAGGATACCAACCCTAACTCTTCTGATTCTACGATATCACAGCAGCACTACCTTGTAAAATGAACTAGAAAGCAGCAGTTCTATCCAGGCTCTGACCAATGGCATAGAATTAGGGTTGGAAAGGACCTTAAGATCACCTAGCTCCAATCCCCCGCCCATGGCAGGGGTGCCTTGCACTAGACCATGTCACCCAAGTCTCTGTCCAACCCAGCCTTGAACACTGCAAGGTATGGAGCATTCACCACTTCTTTGGGCAACCTGCTCCAGTGCCTCACCACCCTCACAGTAAAGAGGGTGGTGAGGCACTGGGTTATATCTAACCCAAATTTCCCCTGTTTAGTTTGAAGCCATTAGCCCTTGTCCTATCACTACAGTCCCCAATGAAGAGCCCCTCTCCAGCATCCCTGTAGGCCCCCTTCAGATACTGGAAGGCTGCTATGAGGTCTTCATGCAGCTTCTCCAGGCTGAACAGCCCCAACTTTCTTATCCTGTCTTCGTGTGGGAGGTGCTCTGCTCCAGCCCCCTTATCCTCATGGCCCTGCTCTCTGGACTTGCTCCAACAGCTCCATCAAACAAGTTCTTTACACTGATCCCATGAGGCTTTAAATCTAAACTATTTAGGAACTGAACTATTTAGGAAGGCTTTGTTGAACATGAGTTAGTTCTGTTCCTAGCAGCTTATTACTTTCCGCTTACACTTGCAGATTACTTCCTGTATTAAAACTGTTTTCCCATCTCCCTCACCTGAAAATGCTGCCTTGTCATTTTATCACAAGTTATTACAGAAACAGTCCCCGTGCCTCTCTTTTATTAACATCTCTCAAATATTTGTGCAGTGATTTCATATCCTCCTTTAATCACCTCTTATCCAGTTTACACAAATTAAGTTCAATCAATCTTTCATTATAAGTAATATTCTTCTCACCTTAGCTACCCTGCTTTGAACTTTCTTCAGCATTTCAGTAGTTTTTTTATGATGACGGGTCTCATCAGTACTACATGCAATATTCTGAGGGCAGCTTCCGCTGTCATTGATACGTACTAATACTAATGAACAGGACATTAACAACCAGATAGGAGAAGTAGTCTGTAACATCACAAACATGTCTGAAACTCAAAAGTTGCCGTCATTTATCTTCTTGCTACCCTACTTGTTTTTATCCTGCTGGATTGTATTTCAAGGCCTAGATGAAGAAGATAATAAAGACTACAAATTAAAATAAAAGATTAAAACCTGACTTCTGCTGAATGCTGTTTTCATTCCTCCCAGGCCTACCCATTTACGTTCTGATTTCAGAACCACAGGGTTCAAAACTGTGGTCCAGAGAGGGCCATATACTAAATCATTAAAAGCTCTGTTGATTAAAACATGTGCACATTCACCTGAAAGCTAAAGCTAGCTATAGAAAAAAAAATCAATTATTCACTTTCACAAAATATCCACAATCTATTAGGAGAGTCTTTAGTTTTCTATGTCTCCTGACTCTTCTATTCATCTCAGGTTTTCTAACTTGAATTTTGGCTTTGTACCAAATGACCATATCCAAGATGGCAGCATTTAAAATCTGTTTCTTCATATATAGTAAGTGCTTACGCTTGAGTAAGACAATGTATTTGCCATTGCGACTGGGCGTTGGGCGTAGTTTGCCATTGTCAGTAACCATATTTCAGGTATGTGTAGAAGTGATGTTATTTAAGTCCATGTGAAATGTAAATAAATCAGACACAGCTGAAAACTTATTTTCTCTGCCATTCCTATATAAGAGAACACAGTGTCACTTGATATTGCATTCCATTATGATAATCTTATTTTAAAGCTGACAGTCATGATTTAATATCCTGGGAAAAGCTTGAAAGGGAGAAGTATACTTCAGCTACTTTTACCAGTATTAAGGACACCCTTCCCCACCATTTTGACTGTCATGATTTGGATTATGAGAAAATACATACAGCCTGTTACCCATATAAATAAAACACACAAGTCAGGAAACCTGACATCAGTTAGCCACATGTAACAATAATGATCTATGGATGATATATTGGTTCACCATGAGTTCTGTTACTAATCTGATGTTATCACATTGTAAGTTCAGCCTCTAATAGAAAATATGAATATGTATCTTTGTAATGTATTATTTATATTTACTCTCTATCCACAAAATTCACCTATAAAAAGTGAAAAATATTCAGAGCAAGACATCAGAAAAGCATTTACCCTATGCCATATTCAGAGTACTGAATGAAAAATAACTTCTGAATTACCTTCTTTCATGTGGCTAATAACTCATACAGAAGAACTTGCATTCCAGAACTGCAGAAGTATATGCATTTTTCATCTAAGGTAATGGAAAATTATTGTTTTATGGGTCACTTACCAGTACTTCTTTCTGTGCACCCAGCATTATAGAATTGCTTCAGCAAGGCTGAAAGTAATGTCAGTGTTTCAAGCAAGAGTGTGATTCAGGTAAGGACTACACCTATTTAATATCAAGTTAGTAGGAACAAAAAAGCAGAAGAATAAGCAACTGTTTTCCTCACACTTACCCTCAAGTATAGCAACCCTTTCCACCATAGGCATGAAGCCATATCCTATATCTTTGCTCCTCTTTTTGTTCAGGGTACTACAGAAGGGAGAGGAATCAGGAGGCATGATTGGGATTATTTCTGATGATCAGCTCTCAGCATATCATTAAAAGAAAGCAGCAAGTTCAGATAATCTTTAGTCTCAGGAAGGAAATTAAAAGAAATTATGGGTATCTATTTCTGCCCTGGTGTTGGTAGCTGCACAGATTTAAATCTAATTTTAATTTCTAATAAACAAAGCTAGTAAGAAGCCAGTCATCTAGAAAAGCACTAAGTAGATCAGCTCTAAGTAGCTACAGTTTTGATAGCATTAGACACATTCCTATGAATGACAGAAAATATTTTCATTCTGAAGTGGATTACATTAACATAGTCCATTTCTTTAAATAGAGATTCCATTTGGGGAAAGACAAGATTCTAGACACAATACCTGTGTTCAGAAACAATTGTGTTTTAAATTATTTGGAAAGACTTTCAACTTAGCTGGGACACTATTTCAATGTAACCACAGAGAAAATGTAGCTATATACACATCCACATCCCTCCAACAATAAAGCTCAAACAAACCCCAAACCCTGAGGTATCTACCATGCTTGGAGGATCACTGTCGGGTTTGAATTGTTTTGGATAAGACACTACTATACCTGTCCTGTTTTAATTTGCACACTGTCACAACAGTATCGAAACATCTTCCCACGTGAGGTTCAAAGTACTACATACAAACGTGTAATATAATGTGTTTTCGTATCCAGCTTACTAAGAGTTGTGATGGTTCACACTGCTAAGGTTTGATAAATGTAAAAATAACCCAGTCAAACATCATACATACTTTCTATTTACTTTGGACATTTTTTGTTAAAATGCACCTTCCACTCTCTCTGTGCATGGTATCAGCACTATTGCGCAAATTATATAGCTGCTAAACAAGTGTGCCTGTTTTATGCACCACTGACTTTAAAAGGTGAAATACACAGTGTCACAAGCTACTGCAAAATTGTAGCTATCTTATCATAATACTATTGGCATTTTGAGACTGCCTGTAACAACCTATAAAGCTCTCTCTGGTATGTAATAAATCTTGCTCATACCTTTCCTCCAAAATTCTGGTGCTAGAAATTAAAAATAAAGAAAAAAATTAAATAAAGAAAATAAATTATTCTGCATAGTTCTTTACATTTTCTGAACACACATTTCTTCAAAAAAAAAACCCCACAACTATAAGGCTGCTGCTTTTTACAGCAATCTTTCCCATCCTGTGCAATATAAGGCTTCAGTTTCTACATAACTACCTCCATCTGGCTGGCTTAATGACTAGACTTTTATATATGTATTGTTTACATATCCTAAACAAAGACATGCTGGAGGGCTCTACACAATTTAACGTTTAGCATGGATGGCTAAGATTTCTTTAAGTGAGTGAAGACGAATGACAGACACAAAAGGAAATTCTGCAAATTTTAAAATATTGTAAGCACTGGATAGGTCCATCTAAAGTCACGGAACAATTGCATACTCTCCCAATTTAACAAACTCTTTGGTGGGTAGCTGTAAGATTAGTATGGTAGTTACTCTACAGATGAAAGCCATTACATAGGGATGGCAAAGAAACAAAGTGTGGCCTCAGTACATAAACTCATGTAGTTATAATGGTTTAGAGAAGAACATAAGCGATGTCTTCTATAGAAGAAAAATGAAAATCTATAAAAATAAGGAATCTAGAAACCACTTATTAATTCAGAAGCAGCTCTGTAATATGAAGCCACTTACCCAGGGACTGTGGCAAAGCCACAGCTGAATTCTTTGTGACTAAATTCCCTTTAGAAACTAACATGTCATTTTCACAGTAACTGAACTGTTACTCAAAGGAATATTTGTAACTGGAAAAGAAGGTTTGGGGGAAATTTGATTCTAGTGAAACAGGAGAAGAATCATGATTTTCAGATTCACCAAAAAGCTTTGGATTTTTCGCTGGCTTTCATGATAGTAGAAATCACTTTCCTAGGTGATGAATAGTTATTTCAGTGGATTAATCATAAGGTTTTCATGCAATAGAAATAATAGATCTGAGTAAAATGAAAGATATTTTTTATATTTGGAATATTTCTTTCAGGCTACTTTTGTGAAAAAGAAGTGGAAAATCTTTCGTGTAAGTGGAGAACACATTTCTGAGCTCCTCTGTGAAAGCCATGTGTGTTCCCATACTAAAGCAGTAACTTGCCCTAGTAGAAACTGAAAAAAAAGCTTACAGCTAAATCCCTCTAATTAAGACAGCTAACTCAAGTAATAATTGCATGCAAGAATTCGTAATATTAAAGAAAACCAAATCATATATTTTGATTCCTGATGGTCAGGGGTCTGTTCAGAGTTATATTTCCAAATCACATGTGACAAATTAGCTAGCATGAACTCACTAATAACAGCCTTTTGACATACTTATTTTCAAAACAAGCTACTGTTTTTCCGTTATGCAGCATAAGATAAAATAATGAATCACATTCCAGGGATTATGTTCACATTTAGGATAGCTGTACTTCAACCAGAAGAAAATACTTTAATGGATTCATCTATTAATATTTATCAACCTATACTATTTGCCTAAAGTCCCTGCAAGTTAGGACATTTCTAGGAATGGGAAATAATTTTTTCCATGCAATCTCACCAGAAAGACTTAAAAAACCTTCCAGACTTTTAAAAGTCTATGAATACTATGTTTAATGTTGGGGAGAAGACTTAGCATACTTGATCCATCAAAAGCATCATTTAATAATTTCTCCTAGCATTTATTTCATAGTTTTGCTAATCTGCACGAGGACAAGAATTTTTACTCTTATTTAATCCTTTGTGGTCATATAAATCCAGATTTTTTTTGTGAATGTTTAAAAATGAGCTACAGTTTTCTCCTCTTTAGGAGATCACAGCTGCTTGACTCACATTGACCAAAACCAGCTTCTAGTAACAGGTGAAAGAATATAAGAAATCATACCAAATCGCTTTAAAAACCACTTACCAAATATAACAAAATGAATTTTCTGTATATATGACATATGTATAGAAAACAAGGGAATGGATTTATTGGCAGTTCTTTCAGATTACTCTCAAGTCCTTAAAGCCACAGAGAAATAAAGTCATCCTAATTGCACGCTAATAAAAACTTCATACCAACACTCAGCACCATGGTTTATTTTCCCCCAATCCATCCAAACAAGAAAGAAAACTAATTTTTAATGGAAATACACAATATATTCACTAAAATTCCCAAGCTACACTCTGTTTTCTTTAACTGGAAATACTACAGTCTTATACTGAAAATTAAATTATGCTCATTAAATTCCTCAGACCAAGTCTTTCAATCCCCAATCAGTTGTAAGACAGACAGCATTTCACTACCTTCAGTTTTGCTTTAGTAACTTCTGTTATATTAGCACCACCAGTGCTTTCATTAGAGAATGCAGACTTTTTTTGTCTTTTCACATGATCACACTCTGATGGAATAGAAGTGAGAGACATGTTCCGACTTGTTATTACTAGCAGGTCAAAGGAGGCGATCCTGCCCCTCTACTCTGCTCTCGTGAGAACTCACTTGGAGCATTGTGTGCAGTTCTGGTGTCATCAGTATGAAAAGGACATGGAACTGTTGGAACAAGTCCAGAGGAGGGCCGCGAGGATGATCAGGGGACTGGAGCACCTCCTGTATGAAGACAGGCTGAGAAAGTTGGGGCTGTTCAGCCTGGAGAAGAGAAGGCTGTGTGGAGACCTCATAGCAGCCTTCCAGTATCTGAAGGGGGCCTATAGGGATGCTGGGGAGGGACTCTTCATTAGGGACTTTAGTGATAGGACAAGAGGTAATGGGTTAAAACTTGAAGGGGGGAATTTTAGATTGGATATAAGGAAGAAATTCTTTACTGTCAGGGTGGTGAGGCCCTGGAATGGGTTGCCCAAGGAAGCTGTGAATGCTCCATCCATGGCAGTGTTCAAGGCTGGGTTAGACAGAGTCTTGGATGTAATGGTTCAGTGGGAGGTGTCCCTGCCCATGGCATGGGGGTTGGAACTAGATGACCTTAAGGTCCTTTCCAGCCCTAACTATTCTATGATTCTATGTTTACTGACAGACATCCACTTACCCTCCCAGTTTATGTATATTATATGAAACACGTGAGAGGCTGTCACTTTTGTAAATAGGATCATAGAATTTTTAGATTGGAAAAGATCTTTAGGATCATCAGGTTCTTCGCACTGTGAAGTCCACTGCTAAAAAGCACCTCCAAGTGCCACATCTACACATTTTTCAATACCTCCAGGGACTGTGAATCCACTGCTTTCCTGGGCAGCCTGTTCCAGTGTTTGACAGCCCTTGCAGTGATGATTTTTTTTTTCTAATATCCAATATAAACAATCTGGCCTAACTTGAGGCCATTTCATAACCCGGGGATTCATATTCGGAGACACCTACCTGTATGTGGCTCAATAGAAAAGTAGGGCTGTCCTTCCAGAATGCTATAAACCAGCTTGGCACTATTTCCATAAACTGGATCATCTGCATCTGTAGCTGTTACTTTAGTAACGGAGGTGCCTAAATAAAAAAGAATACACACAATTAATGTTGACACTCTTACTAGAAAGTTGCGTAACATTCAAAAAATAAATTGAAACAAAAATTAATTTCTTTGTGAGTTTCATGACAATATAAAAAAACCCCACACAAATTATCACTAACAACTTATAACATTAATTCTGGAACACAAACAAAACATTTTCCTTCAAGATGGTATATGCCAGCAGACTGAATTTCTGGGTAAATGAAAAACCCTTTTAGTAGATGTATTATTTAAGGTTTCTTTGTAGAATGCATTTAAAGCTACCTGATAGATCTGTGTAGACTTCAAGCATTTGCAAGGAAATCATATCAAAGGGATACAAAATACAAGGTTAATAATACAATATAATATGTTGCATTTAAGACTTGTGAAATCACATTTGAAAGAACCCTGCCAAGTTACAGAGACCACATAGAAAAACAATAACAAAAAGGAGTCTTATTTCTTCACTTGGCTTGCAGCCACAATAATGGTTTGATGTGGCCACAGTGACAGAGTTAGGACAACAGCTATTGTCTCTGAAATGAGTCTCTGCCACTGAGGAGGCCATTGTCTAACCAGAGTTATAAATTCCATACTCTGACCAAAAAAAAACCAAAAAAAAAAAACAGGGGAGAAAAAAAAATTAAGGAAATTGCCCTTTTTTATTTCTTAGGCAACACAGCACTTGCCATTCCTGAAAGAAACAAAATTGAATGAAAGACTTTTTTTTTTTTTTCTGATGCCTTAAAAATATAATGATGACATTCATTAGAGTAACAATAACAACAGTATCTACCGAGGGAGAGAAAGCAACCATAGAAGAGAGATTAAGGGCTGAATTATGTTCTTATGTTCAGAAAGGAAAGGAATCATAGCACCCACCAAAATACTCCCATTCTCCCTTTCTGTATATGCCAATAAAAATAGTCTCCTCTTCCTTCTAGCACTGTGTGCTCCTTAATACGAATTACAGGTCACTTCAGGGTAGGAAGAGTAAACTAAAGGGGAAGGAGATGGCATGTCCTTGCACTGAGCTTTCTTCTTTCTTTGTATGGCACATTGCTGCCATGGCTTTGGGCAGTTCTGTGTGTTACAGTACATGCAAATTATTGAGAGGAATGTTTGCGTATTAATAGATAATTTGCATATGATCCAATAGGTTCCATTTCATGCTTTCTCACCTGGCCAAATCAAACATCAGGGCAAGATACAGTGCTAGCAGGATCTGTGATGTCTAGAGGAATGGATAACACCTCACTTAAGGGGTGTTAGTTCTATAAGTGTCTGAAGTTGTAGCAGGTTTGCTGCATAGTAATAATGGGGTAATTCCCTGGGAAGATAATGTGGGTTGCAGAAATGCATCTCACTAGAGAAAAAAAAAAAAATGTGACTTGTACTGGTCATTTATTTTGGCTATTGGCATAAATCTATCCATTCTCAAAGGGGAAGAACCTCAATGAAGGGAAGCAGATCAACTGGCTGTCACGCAAGCTCTACCGTGGTCCCATCAGGCAGTGAAGTGCCTCACCAACATCTCTCCTGCTGCTCAGCAGGGTCCAGAAGAATCCACACAACGTGCAACTGATGGTTACTGTGTTGAAGAGGACTGCAATTCTGAAGAATATTATGTTGCATCTATCTTTGACAGGTGCTTGCTGAGCCTGTTCTTATTGACACATAAATTGTATGGTTTGAAGTTTAACTCTTTTTTATGTTGAAAGGTGGTCTTATACCTAACCTTTCATATAATAATCTTTAGCCTGTCACAAGGCATGGGAAATGGACTTTATCCTCAACTTGATGGTTAGTTTACAAGAAACTAAGATCAGAAATTTGTTTTCTAACCAATTACAAATTTTGCTGTGTACCCAGACACTAACAGACAATGCTTGGTGGCTTTGAGTGAAAGTGATAAGGGGGGTAGATGACACAAATAAGGAGACCAGCCTTGTAGCAAGTACAACAGCCTCAGCCTATAGATGATATCATGAGTAAACTCCTGCACATAGAATAAAAACAGTAACAGGGAAGCAAGCATGGGGCACACTCGGAGGCCATGGCATAGGCTACAGAGAATAATTGAAATAGGGAACAATGACAAGGACATATGCAGGAAGCTTGAGTTTCATTGTTGCAGGAACAGAATTACAAAAGGACCCTTTGTAGCTTGCCCACAGTAACTACAAAGCATGAAGAGATGTAGCTACTAGACTTATCTCACATACTTAAGTTCTGTTGGCTCACCTTCTGTAACTCATACACCAGTTACAAGTCCTCTATTTTGTTGTCCCTAGACGCAACAATGTCCTAGCCAAGCCATACCTCCCCTCTGGCAGAATTCAGGCTCTGGCCCCACTATCCCAGTAGGACATTTCCCGCAGTTCACAACTGCTGTCCCATGTGTGATACCAAATATTGGTGTAGAGGTGAGTGGTTTCTTCAACTAGTACACCTCAAACAACAGGTGATGTACTAGGTTTCACTTTTGTTTTGCAATATTCTTAAGACAGAAGAGGCTTGCACAGAACATCATACAACTGGACAGGGCTGGAATAAGGTAAGGCTCATCACAGATCAGTGAAAGTTTTTGTAAGACTATTTCATCTAGGCTGTTCCATTTTGTTTCCATTATATAGTTTATACACAAAGGAAAATAAAGAAGTGAAACTGTTGACTTCTTTGAGATTTTGTTTGATTTGCCTAGCTGGATCTCATTTCAAAGGACTTCAGAAATAATTACATTGCTTGTTTAGAAAGATTTGATATATAATGTCTATTCTTATTTCACTTGAGAATTACTGAAGACTTTTCTAGATACTTATTTCAAGATTTCAAAACTCAAATGGGTATGCTGTTTCTCTGATTAATGCGTCATTTAGCCCACGTGTTTATTAGACACTGAAATTGAATACACCTTAATAAAAAGAGTCAATCAGTATTTAACATTGCTTCCAATCCTGATGCTCAGCTCTCAAGACTTTCTTCTGGTGATAAAAAAATATCACTTCTTGAGGACCCAAGTTTATCTGAAATTTATACATATATTAAAAATACATATTTAATAGTCAATATTCCAATTCCCTGTTTATATAAGGGGGGGGGGGGGAAATAGCATACCCTTCTTTTTCTTTCCCTTACAGATCACTTGAAGTGTGACTGTAATCTCACCTAATAAAAGTAATGAAGGGAACGGAAAAATAAAATACTCTCCCAGCTCACATAAATCAATTTCTTACACTTCATTTCCGACCATCATAACACAGTTCTGAGAAGGTCTATCAAATTCTGTAATTTGCTCCGAACTATCTTATTGAGGCAAATTGTTTATGAAAGATGCAAGCAATCACAAAACAGAAATTACATAAATTACTTCCACTATTGAAATTAGTTAAGCTTTTACATAGTTTAAATTTTATCACCTTTAATTTTTTTTTTTTTTTTCTGGCTTTATGCCTTGAATCAAATCTTCATGGTGAAATGTGCCACAATAATATGTTCACACTGGCAATAAGAAGTATATAAAGAAGCAAGCTCTGTGCCCTCTGCACCTGCAGATGATATTGCTGCACCAGTACTGCTCTGGTTCCACTGCAGGATGCTGTGTCCAGAAGAAGTAGCAACCTATCTCACCTATACAAGTGACAGAACCCTTTTCAACTAATTAGGAATGAAAGATTTGGAGAACTGAGATATTCCTGAGGGTGAAAAAGAATGCAGAAAAAAGAAACTCACAGCCACCATGGCTGTTACTTAGGCAATCTCCCAAACACAGGAGAATTCTCTGTGCTGCGGTCTAGAGCTTTGGATTATCAATATTTAAGCAGGATTTTACTCCACTACACACACTGCAGTTATAAACTACATGCATATAAATATTTTTACATACATAATGTGCTTAAAGTTTTAAAGTTAAATTTTTGCATTGAAAAAGCAGTAAGAATGCATGGAAGAGCATTTATTAAGTAAATGCTCTTTGAAAAACAATGTTCTGGGTTCTACCCAGCAAACAAACAACTACGGCTTCTGTTTGTGTTTAATTTTGACTACATTTGGCTTGTGTTTATTTCTTTGTCAATGCTACAACAAACTCATTTAGCTAGAGACTATAAATTTGAAATGGTGCCATTTTTACAAGAAAGCCACTATTATAGTCCAAGTCACTGTTGTCCTAATTACAATAATATAGCAGGTTTATATAATCTGGCCCAACAACATAATCACAGTTTTTTTACTTTATGCACCTAATATTGCCTTATATGAAACAAACCCATTTTTTTGAGAGATGAGGCAAATTTTAAGATGTTCAATTGAAAAATTTCCTGCATTTCTTTCTGAGGTTTACTTTTGCAATGCTAATAACCCTACCATTAAATACAGAGTGCAAAGAGATTCAACAGATTTTAATTAATGAACACTTCTAATGTGATTTAGCCATTAACCATTGCTGATTGTTTTACTGTTAGTGTCAGGTTTCATAGTTTCTCTTTGCAACAGGCTAGCAATCAGAAATGCAATTAACAATAGAAGTATTTTTATATGGTTAGGTAAGAAAGCCTCTGTTTGCTGGCAAACTAAGATTAAAAGCCATCATAAAAATAAGATGTGTGTGCTCAGCTAATGCTCTTCTGTTGTTTTGCCTGTAGTTTTACGTGCAAGTCAGGGTACAGATTCTGCACATTAGTCAGAAAGAAAAATATATATGCTGTCACAGGGAGTAGGAAAGCAAATTTTTTGGTGTAGCAGTGAAATGTTTGTACAGGAAAGAAAACCCCAAACCAACTTAAATGTTCTAGAAAAGGTAACACACAGAGAAGGTAATGCACAGAAATTTACATCAATCCATATTCAATGAAGCACCCATTTTGTTGAAAGATTGTAATGGCTGGTAAAAATAAAAAATGTGGCCATAATGCAACCTAGTGGGACTATGTGTTCTCATATTCCCGGGAACATCTGGGAAGCATTTTTTGCTTCTCTGATGCCCTTTTTGGTCTCCTTCACTCAGTCTTCTACTCTTCCCAGATCCTGACAGGCTGAAATCTCTGTTTCATTCAGAAGATCTGATTACCAACGTGACAGGGCATTAAGGGTACATTTGCATAAAAAAAAGACCTACTATTATTTACCCACTGTTTTGTTTTTCTAAGAGGATCACTGTGTTTCAAAATCTCTAGCTGGATTTTGAGTTTGGTTGATAGTAGCTGTGCAGTCAGCACTGGTCAAAGCAAAGCATTGTTTGTATTCAGCAGGTCAGATAAGCATTCTTTCCAAAATGAAGTCTTTTCTTCTCTGTCCTTCTTTGCTATAATCTCACAGGTAGCATGACAGTTGTCATGGTAACAATTTTTTATTGAATAAAACTGCAATAATCTCATAAAAACCTGTATGACTTCTTGACATGTAAATTATTACTGCCTCAAAGCTGAAGAAACTTATTCTTATTTGTTTTTCATTGTTCTTTTTTTTTAATACAAAACATAGTTTTAAGTCTTATCACCCTGTATTATTCTATATGAGACCATTTCTAAAAACAAGATCTATGAATTAGAGATTTCACTAACCAAATAACGAAAATGTATGTAGAATAGAAATCTGTGTAATGCACTTCAGAACTTGTTTTCATATGCAAAATACACACATAAAATATTATCACTGGTATTGCAAATTGCATAGCTTGGTGTCTATGCAGATATACACACATATATATGTGGATATGCAGCATGAGTGTTTGAGGGTTTTTTGCAGATCATACCTTATTTCACTCCTGCCTTCTACATCAGTACTTGAATGTATTTTTATTAATAGCTAATTTATTGCCCTAAAAGACCAACAGGTGGATCAGGTCTTACAATGCAAGTCTTCAAGGACTCCAAGAGCCAAGCACCAGGGATGGCAAATGCAGATGACAATATGGGCCAGAACGGTTCACTGAAGGAAAATGGGCAACTTATGCTTGACATGCTAGAGACACAGGAAGGCCAGCATGTATTCTGTATATATAGTAGAAACCTGAGTACAGCCACTCACAGAGGGAGAAATGAGAAAAAAATGTGTGTACTTTACAGATGTAACACTGATTTGTGGGTGATGAGAGCCATACAAATACATAGATACAAGACTTCATTTAATCTTCTGCAAAGGGAAAAACAACAAAATCTTCCCTACAATGAGAAATTGTACAAGGAGGAATAGGTCCCCAAGGGAAATAACAGAATCCTCCTCCCTGAAGAGCTAACTCTTGCACAGGATGATAGATAATGCATTCTAAGGGAAAACCCAAGAAAGACAGGAAGATTAACTAATAGGGTAATTTGTCTTTCCCAGCTGTAATTTATTTGACTCTAAGTAGTGAAATACTGTGATGCTGTCATGATCTTGTTTATGATGATTAAGGTAAGGAAGAATGAAAAGCGGGTTATTTATACAACTCAGTTTTAGGCTCAACTGGCTAAGTTCGGTACCTAGTTGCACTAGCTTTGTGCTCTGAGAGGGGAAGACAGATTTGTCCTTCTCATGAGATCCTTCCTTCTTGGTTGGCCAAAGATGGATACAAATTAAATTAGCCAGCTAGCGTGAATGCCTGAACTTCAATTGTATGACTACTTCCTTGTGTGTATGTACTGAAAAACAGGTCCCACCAGTCTACAATACTTACAGTCCAGGAACTTCAAGCATGTAAGCTGACACATCAACATGCAGGACAAGCACAAATCTTGCAAGACTTTTTTTTTCATTTACATGAATTTCCATATATACATCTGTATACATACATACAGCTATGTGCACTTATATAGATAATTTTACATATTTTCTGAAATAAACTACCATTGATATATTCATATTCAGTCTTATACAACTAAAAGCTTAGAGCAACAAAGCATTACGTGTTTGTTTTATGTAAGTAGTCACATATAATGTCACTGAAATGCACAGCAAAAATAATTTCAAAATCCAGTATTCTACAGACCTACAGGAAATGGCAGATGTTGCCCCAAAGACTTGATAGTCTAAACCAAAAGTTTTAACACCAGAATAGTCTGTCTTAATAAAGGGATCTGAAAGAATTCAACAGAAGCAGCTTGGTCAACAGTAGGAAATAACCACTACAATGTATTATTTAGTACCATGCAGGAAAATGCAAGAAACTTTCCTGTTTCCACCAGGAAAGTAATCTTTTCATATACATCTGATATACTGAGTCATTAGGTCCATCAGCAGAAGAGGTATCCAGGTTGTTTCTTTCAAGTGTTACATATTTCTTAATGCAATTTTTAGAGTAGATAGTTTAGAAAGCTAATAAAATCTTTAAAAAATCTTAATAGCATGCACTATTTGTGTTAGTCAAAATCTCCGAACAGCTGAACATCCTACCAAGTGTAACATACAATGTTTTTAGATTGCTCATGCATCATTTTAAGGACTTTTTATCATGTGAGAGAAATGGGAAAAAATATATTGTATGCAAATGTGTAACTGCAGAAGTATGAAAGGTGCTTGCTATGCATAGGAGAAGAATGCCTTCTGTACAGCCCACAGACAATGGAGCAAGCTGGCAGCCTTCAGCATTTTACAGCTGTATAATGAGGACTGTAGAAAGTGTGGCTGTGAAATCTAATACGCTGCATATTTTACAATTTTTTGTGCATACATTAATTGTTTTAGAACTCTGATGCTGCTGCCTTTTTAGCATGATATTTTGGAAAAGAAAATGTTTTACATCAGAAATATATATTCACAACTAGTGATACAGATAACTCTTTGGCAATTACCCATGCTGATGTTACCTACTGCTTGGATTTAGCTAGCATGAATCTAATAAGTAAGGACACTGACTTTTCAGTTTTAAGGTTGGCAGCTCTTTCTTGCTACAACTTATAAGATGGTGCCATTAGAAAGCCTGCAGATATTCCTTTATAAATTCCCCTGGGTAACTGTTTGTTAGGATTAGAATACAATCTGCAACATTACAGGCAATAGTAGAAGGGTAAAATATATTTTACGTTTGGCTTAAAGAATGATGTTTTCTTTCAATGCTTTTGTTTTGTTTTGCTTTGGGTTTTTTCTTTATTTTCCCTTCAAATATCACCCTCACTATAGAATATTAATTGATATTTGCGAGAGATGTGGGAAATAACTGTGCCTTTGTTCAGGATTTTTTGAAAGACTGCTTGTCTCTAATCAATTGACTATTTCATCAGCATTCACTTTGCGAGATCCCCAGGCAAAGACAGTAAAATTGGATGATCACTGTAGACTACATTTCCAAGCAGGAAAAAACTCCAGTACCGTAGGGCTTGTTGATTTCAATGGAAGTTTCAGGTTATGCTCAGGTATATTGCATTAAAATATACATAAATCATAAAGTAGCCCTAGCTGTTTATTGCAGAAACTCTTTCATTATAACTTTCTGTTGTGAAAGCAGAAAACGCCCAGTATAATCTTGCAGCTTTGATCTTCCGCTTGCTTTGTTTGGTAAAGTGAAGCCTACAATGCCAGCAACTGTAAAGGTTGCAAAAACAGACTCTGAAATATTGCCCCCTCAGGCCACTGTGGAGCAAGCATATGGCAGCAGAGACCATTTGAGCCCCAGGGAAAGGATACAGTTGAATCAGCTGCCCAGCAGTACTCTACTGGCTGATTCATGTCAATACGGCTTTCACATCAGCTCCACAGGCAACTGCTTATCTGTACTCATGAAGAAACATTAAGTGCTGCAGATTCAGCAACTAAACAAAGACAGACTTACCAATTCGGGGCAGGGTGCGGAATGACCAGTGACAGAAAAAAAAATGTATTCTGAGTAGGATCTGAATCTCATTTTCCCAAATGTCAAGTGTGTCCATCAAAGAGATGTCTTACACAGGCCATATGAATTAATAGAGTTTAAGGAGTATTGGTCCCCACTGTTTTAAAGCTAAACTTTTGTGTTAGCAGAGTGATATAGGTTCTATCACCAAAAATTTCCGTGAAAATATTAACACACTGAATGAAATTTTCTGATCTAGAACTTCCCACCTTGTGGTGAGAACTTGTCTACATTTCCCAAAACTGAAAAAAGAGAGAGTATGTTCCAGTCCTGTTGCGTTTTATAGAGACTCAGTCTGTCACTGTACTGGTCTACTTCCTCTCATCTGTCTGTTTTCCATTAGGCATCACTGACTGGCCAGCAAATGGGCTCATGTCACAAGACTAGCTGTTTGGAAAAAATAAAATAGCATGCTTTCAGATCCTGCAAAATAAACACCCTACCACTGTTCGAAACACCTTTTTAATTAGAAATTTGGGAAAATTGTGAAAAATCCTGCCAAGAATAAATTTAAACTTGCAATCAGAAAATAATGTTTTGCAAACCTGAGCCAAAGACTTATTTTCATGTAGTTACAGAACAGAAATAAGATGATCTGTTTGATATGTACAAAAGAAAGCAACCACAAAGAATTTCAGAAGCAGAATACCTGCAACAAGAACAAGATGTTTGTTACTATGAGACAAGAATCATCTGGAAAAATGACAGTAGCACAGATTCTTGTAGATTACATGAGACTAGAGAAGCATGCACCTAAGACTGCCAAAATTTTCTCTGCTTTGCCCTCGTATGATCAGCATACAGCTATGTCTGTCTGTCTGTCCTCCTCCCATCATAGGAAAATGCATTCCTCTAGATGAACTCCGTAAGGAACTATGACTTCAGTTCTGACCCCAACAGCTTTTTCCTGAGGAGTTTATCTTTGCTATGTGTCATTTGCATGATTTTCCTTTGTGTGAAGGGGATGCATGTATGCAAAAATTGGAAAATTTGTGACAAATTGGTGACAATTATTGGAGAGGAAAAATGGCAGTTTGTGTCTAAGAAACAACTACACTCTAATACCTTTACACTTTGCACAGGTGATTTAGGGTTTATTTCTAAGAATCAGGCAGTGTCTTCAGAACCTGAACATTCAACCACTTGCTGCCACTGGCAGAAAGTGTTTTAAGCAATCCCACCATTTTTAACAATTTTGTGCAAAGTCAATGCACTAGCTCAGTACACATGGGACAATAAAGGTCTGTGCAATCAAAAGGTCAGATTATATACCTCTGAAGAGTAATATCATAACTTTATCTGTTGTCTAAGAGCTCATAATGGTCACTTAAGAATGATACATAAAGACATTTTCAATCAGACCTCATGAGAAATGAAAGTACAAAAATAATAGCACACGGTCAGAAATACCTTGTTTTTCAAGGCTCAATAACAAGTCAAATTAAGGAGAAGACTGTCTTGGCTTTGAATATATCCTAAGGAATTACTTAAGGTTACTTACGACTTTGCTTTTGGAACTGTGTCTCTGTCAAGCAGAGTGTACAGGAGATTTTAAATGAATGCATACTCACTAAATAAATCTCTCACGTAAAACAGTGTTCAGTACCACAGTTAGCGAACTTGATTATGCACAAGATGAACAAGTAGAGGAACAAGACAACATGAAGATACACATTTTCTAACAGCTGCTACATTGTTGCCATATTTTACAACATCTGCTAGGTTTTTCTTTAGCTTTTGCACGCTCTTTACGTTTTTCATTTGGGCTAATTTGTAGTTGACCCCAGTAATATAGTCCTTTTACTCTACAGTTTTGTGACAAACTATCATTGATTTAACAGTCATGCTCAGTGTCTTAAAAATCAATGAATACATTGGAAAAAAGACCCAGCAAGACAGTGTGGTTGATTTTGATAACATTTCAGGTCAGGTTTTTATCGCAACTTTTTGATTTATCAAGTTAGTTTATCACTACTCATATAAGACATTGCATGTTCATTTCATATTCAGCAGATTTTGTCCTTTTGCAAACAATTTGTAACTGGAAAAGAACTAATACCTTTGAGAGAACTAGAAATAAAAGCTACACTGTGTGCAGTGTGCTTCTACTATACATGGTCATACTGCATAACTCTGTCCTGCTTCTGGGAGGAAAAAATAGAAAGATTGAATGATTTCTTATTTACTGTGGTGCAATCAAGGGCAAGCTTTGGAAAACACTGTGAAGTACATGTGCTTCTGCCAAAATTGGAAATTGATATTCTGACTCAACTGAAAACCCAAATCATTTCCAATAAAGACCTTTTTCCCCTGATAAATAATTTTCATGGAAGCATTTAAGGCCAAAAATATTATTCTAAACTTTTTCACATCATTAATATTTTCAAGTGCTAAAGCCAAAAGCATTTCTAGAGCAATGGCAGACTGAATTCCACTGTATGCATTCTAAGATGAATTTTTTTATGACTCTCAGGGGAATTCTTAATATTTCAAGATTATTAAAGTTTGTCTGTTTACCTTAATTCAAGCAAACTATAAAAGAATTCTCTTCCCTTATGGCTTTTGTTCTTTTTCCATCTGTGTCCTTTTTTATTTCACCAACACATTTGTCACTCTACTTCTGTCGTCTTCTGTCTTTCAGCATGTCACTAGCTGTCTAAACATTCTTGGCTTCACTAAGAAAGGAATCAAGAAATTTCACTCCTCGTTCTCTCCTGAAAAAAAGATCCTGAAACTTAAGGGGGACAATATTCACTTTTGCTCCCATTATCACCTCTGCAGCATGCTTCCAGGGTATTCACGGATCTGTGTGTAGCTGAGAAGGCAACACAGAAACTGAACATACTCGAGGGAGGTGGCGTGGTGGTTTTGGATTTCTTTTCTTTAAATAAGCTACAGAACCAGTTCCAATTACCCTTGTGGATCTTCTAAGATTGCTCATTCATTTACATAATACACTATCTTCACTGCAGGCATGTATACAGAGCTCACAGACAAATGGGAGGAAGAAAAAAAGAAGCTTCCTCCCAGAAGCTTAGCTGAATCTCTTTTTTGAAAGGTCTTAACTGGGTTTCATTCCCAGTGTGTCCCTTTAAATCAAAAAGTAATCAAGCAAGATTTACAGGCAAATTAAATTATTTCCTATTTGTGAAATGCAACACTGTTAAAATCAAGTGATTCCACAGATTTCACTTTTCGGTCTTTAATTCCTTAAGAAAACTAGTATCAGAATTAAACGATTAGAGTGCTCAGTTTCAGCAAAGAATATATTCTCCATACACACTATTAGCTCTCACAAGCAAATTCATAATTTTGGAGTTAAGGAACAGGGCTTACTATGGTAGATTATATAGGAATTATGTAAAAAATAATAAGGGAACACAAGGATGAAATAAAGGAAAATTCAATTTGGTTCTCAAAACTTTTTCTTGAATGTGCTCCCTTCTTTCCTCAAAGAGAGAAATAAATGATTTCAAAATAACTCTGCACACAGTGACGATACACAGCACTCAGTACACGTGTGGGTGTGTGTGCTGTAAAGGCAGCTGAAAAGTGAGCATCATTCCTACAGGAGATAACACAGTGCAATACTAGTCGTCTTTGCACCAAGCGATGGGAGGAAAGTCACGCTAATCCCTTTCTTTTGTTTTATTAGGGAAGCAGGATTTTCCAGATATCACTGATATATAACATAAAACTCAAACAGGCTCAACTGTGGCCTTATATGTGTGATGATTTCATATATTGGCACACACACCCCCTCATTCATACATACCACATACAGAGGCTTGAATGTACATTCAGTTTTCACATTCCCCATAGTGTAGCATTCATGTTATAGATACGCAAAAATACCACTGATTTTCATATAATATATCTCTTCTACCAAGGAACAGAAGACCAGTATTTATTTCACCTAGTAGAAAAACTGCATTGTGTTAGAACCTCAACATTACGTTACAGAGCAATGAAAGGCTAATGTGTTCATCTGTATTTTATGCACTGCTTTCCACAGAGGTCCAAAAATAAAATGCCTTGTACTGCATCCTCATTACATAAGTACTATATATAGAACATGTGAGTTCCTCTTCTGTTTCAGGAGTCAGAATTGCATTTTGAGGAAAGGGGTTTAACAGAATTTTGCTTTATCCTGAATAAGAACTTCAAGGCTGAAATTAGCAGTGGGTAGAGCTCTCTTTAAGGGGAATTAATAGGTGGATAATAGAAGTGAAATAATTAGTGTGGCAGAAAAGCAAACAAAAAAAAAATCCTTGAACTCTGAAAGGAAACAGTTTTCTCATAAACACTGTAGAGAAGTTGAAAGTCATTTTAACAAAATTTCAAGAAAGTTAAAATAGTTAAAATGCTCTATGGACAGCCATTTAATACAGCTCTCGATGGTGCCACCTGTGGATTAAGAAAGGAAGGGCGAAGGAAATAGCAACAGCAACATTAATGAAGGAGTTACATTCTCATCTTCAACCTTCCAGCCTTGAAATCTGGTTCCATCAGGGACTAAGCTACAGATTGGAGTGTGTATGCCACTCATTCATGACCTGTGTTATGCAATGGCAAACATACTCTAAATTTTGAAGCAGTAGATGAGAATTAAGTTCTGTTTTCCACAAAAGGAGTGTATGTTTGTGCTTCTTTAGAGAAACAGCTTGAACGCATGAACCCCTAAGAATGTCACATAAAAAACCCAAACATGCAATGGTCAGGGATCATAAAGGATAAATGTGCAAAACTTGCATAGTTTCAGAAATAAAGGCAATAAATGGTAGACCTCCGTGGTAATCCGTAATAAATTTTTACCTGTATTTGTGTTGTCAGAATAAACTCATTTTGGACCAAACTCTTCCCTGCAGTTTAGGAATACACAAAAATGTGGAAATACATTATTTCAGAGGCAGTTCAGTGAACAACTATTTCACTTCACCCCTCTCCCTCACGCTAGGGAAAGCAGGTGAAACAGTATCCTCTGAAAGCCAGCCCCTTTCACTATTCCCTAAACTGACATCTATGTCCAGATGTTGGTCACTTCTTCTACAATCTTCTACTATAAAGTTTTCCCAGATAAAGTTTTACATTTTAATTAATCTCTCATGATTTTCCTTTATATTTTTACCCCTCCTCTTTCATCCTAACACTTTTCTCAATTGTTTCACTTTCCCTCTTTCATTAATGTTTTACCTTTTATTCTCCTCCTCTCATTAAAAGATCTTATGAGATCTTTTAAACCTCACCCATTCAGTAGATGTTTATTTATCTAGTCTAGTTTCCTGTCAAAGTTTTTGGTTTGGTTTTTTTTCCTCATCTTCTTTATAGTGAATCCTCCTTGGATAGGGGCCATGTTTCTACTAGGCATTATAAATGTTGTTCACATGTACAGATATAAATTATTTTTGTAATAGCATCTGTGATCAGAAACCATCTTTTCTTGTCTGCAAGTATCTTAATTTTCTTTTTTCCTAGAATACCAAACAAGTCCCATTCATAGAAGGATTAACTGCCTTCAATTTTTCTTCGTCCTTCTATTCCCATTTTTTTAAATTTATTTATTTCATTTAATTAAGCCATTTTCTTGCCTAGAGCTTGGCAGAAATATCTTCTGAAAGCAGGTCCATATTATGCTTTTGCTGCTGCATAATTAGAAGTAACTTCACAAATCAAGCCTATGTTTTGGTAAAAGAACTGACATGCAGGCTTGAAAATTCATGTATCAGTTTCGACACAAGCAATTCAATGCAACCAAGATATGAAAATTTCTTGGAGAAGTGATGATAAAAATTGTAGCCTTGATTATCACTGTGTAGCCAGCACACTGTGCCTACATTTGAAAATGACTTGGTACAACTCATTCTACTGAATGTGAGAGGACAATGGTTCTAGATCCTCCCATTCCTCCTGTTTTTAACTAAAAAGACAGAATGGTGGTTTTGAAACTTTTTAATAGGCTGCTGCTTTATTTTACAAAGTGCCCTGGCACTCCTTCAATTATCTTGCTTTGACCGACGCAGACAACTTGCTGAAAAGCACATTATCCTCAACCTAGTAGTAGAAAACATTAGAATTTACTCTGCATTTCATGGCCAGATTTTGTTGTCTTTGATTATATTGAATTCTTATATTACCCTGAAATTGAGTCTTTCAGTTTGATGGGTTTACTTCCCCTTTGCTTTAGGGACAGCTAAAGAACACCTGCACTTGATGTGTATGTGTCAGTAGGGACATAAATGTGTACCTCTCTAAGTACAAATTTATACATCTGCAATTTCAGAACAAGGGACAAACTATGTAGGAAAAAAAAATCTACTATATTAATCCATGAGGAAATAGATTCACACTAATCCAGCAAAATCAGTAAGTATAAGTAAAATGTATTAAGAAGATTATTTCCTACTCCTTTCTTTTTCTCTGCTTTCACCCACTTAATTTCCCTTTTCACCATCTTTTCCCACAGCTTTCTCTGCTTTCCCCTTCCATCCTCTATGCAGATCTTACTGCTAATTGGTTAAGTCCACTCTGGAGTCTAACCATCAATTCCCAGACACAGAATCTTTCATGTCAATGATTTTGGCTGATTACAGTTGCACTTTGAGGAAAAAAATGTCAACATACAGCAAGTGCTACAACAGTGTATGAAAATACACAAACACATAATTAAACATCAACAAAATATCAGTAGGATTAGAGTGTCATGTTGGAGCAAATCTTGATAAATCCTTCTCAATAACAATACAGCATCATAAAAGGAATATAAATTTAGTCCATTAAAGTGTTGTTGGACAAAGAAAGACACATTAATACATCTGTTAGTCATTTCTTACTACTAAGGGACTCTACTATTATGCTGGAGATGAAAGCTTTGGCCATGAAGAGATTTGAAAATATGCAAATTAATGCTAACAGCATAATAAATATCATACTATTCATCAACAACTCAATGGCATTCTGGCATAGTTTAAACTGTGAGTAAACAAAGTTAGTCAACGTTTTGACATACATACCTACAACAGACATTTCTGGAACTGTGGCATGATATGGACCATCAACAAACTCTGGGGCATTGTCATTGATGTCTTGAACCTTAATAATGAATTCTGAGGGAGGCTCGAGAGGTTGGTTTGTATCCCTGTCGACTGCTTGAGCTGTTAGAGTGTATTCAGCTTTTTCCTCACGGTCAAGCCTTTTCATTGCATGAATGTCTCCAGTTTTGTCATTGATCACAAAGATTGTTCCAGCTCCATCTCCTGACAGAATATATTTGATTTTGCTGCTGCCGGGATCCAGGTCTGTGTGTAACTAAAAGGGAAAATAAAGCATTTTAGAGACAAAAATTATACCCTGAAATATTTTTGTACTTGTCTAACCATACATTTTCTGAAGCTATTCTTTTGTACTTTTATCTTAGCATAAGTGATCCAGATCGCAGCTTGAATACACAAGGAGAGTGGGAATTTGTATGCATACTAATCAAAAGTGAATGTAATCATAGGCATAATTAGACTTTCTATTTAAAAAGCAGCTGTTATATATATTTTAAATCCCTGTTCTAAAATGTAAATGTCTCCAAAACTATTATCAGCCAAAATGAACAAGCACAAAATGTCCTTAACCTGTTAGATCAAAGGGTGAAGGATTAACAATAATATATATTTTAATCTAGTTTCTTATTTTTAGTTATTGCTTTCATCTTATTTTCAGGTGATTGAAAATGGCTGAACACTGGCAGCTATGCAAATGCTGTAACAGACAGCATTCACAGAATTTTAGAACTCAGCTGTTAGCAGAAGTTAAAAGGTTCTAAGATCATTACTATGAAAGCATTTCCCCTGAAAGAAAGTATTGCTAAAGCAAGTTTCCAGAAATCTAAGAAGAATCCTTAGACATATCTTCCTTTTCTTCTCAATGCCTCAAAAAAAAAAAAAAAAAATTTAGATTGAACTTGACTTTTCAAAAAACCAAGATAGGATTATAATGATCTGAAACAGGACAGGAAGAGTAGGTATTTCTTTTCTGATTTTTTTTTTATTTGTTACTTAAGAGCCCGAACTGAAGAACACTGGAAACAATGGACTACTACTGATTTTTTTATAGGGTCAGAGCCAAGTACTAAATACCAGATTATATCAAAAAACTTCTCATTTGCAACAACAAGCACGCCAATTGCTGGACCATATGTATTAGTGTCAACACTTTCAAAACCACTGGACAATAAATATACTGTAATAATGCTTTAAATTCTATTTACTGTTACATCAAACACATTCAATGTGAACAGTAAGAAGTGAATAATATGTCATTAAAAATATAATTTGCATTTATTACTATTTATTTCTGCCTCACAAAAGATAGGCTGAAGGAAATACGATCAACCTGCTTAAGTAAGCTGCAACATGACTTTCAGCAACTACTATTACTACTTATTCCTGTTTGCTCATTTTAGTGCAGACAACTCAACAAAAATTGTTGCTGGTTATGCATTTTGCTCTTCAATTGATAGCAGTGGTTGCTAGGGCTGGACAACATTGTCATTTGATATAAGAACTTCCATTAAGATATTAAAATAGGTGTGGAAAAAAAGTCTTGTAACACTGGCTACAGCAGAGCCACAAGTCATGCCACAAGTAGGCTTTGCCACAAGATTTTCATGTCATGCCACAAGTAGGCTTTGCAGGTTCTTCAGAAGATAATTGGTCACATACAGTTATATCTTCAAATTATCTGTTAGGAATAAAAACTTAGAAAACTCAGTAACAGCACCTTACAAAAAAGGAATCCTGAATTGTTGCAATGAGCGCAGCAGACAATTTCATTCAGGTCTGATTTTCCATTTCATCTGGTTTCTTATACATACAAAACTTGGGCCACCATTGTATTCTCTCCTCTGCAGTAACAGCAGAACTCCCACTGAGTACAAGAGGTGTAACTTCACCCCCTGTGTTTTGCTGGGCAACACATTATTACCACACCAGCTACTGCCACACCACTGTTTTAACAATTTTTTAAAAGCACTTCAACTGTCTGTGAATATGAATGACTCAATGAAGTTCACTCTCCCTACGCAACCTACACGAACGTACACATAAACTTAAAGTGACTGCAGAGCCCTTTTTCAAAACCTCTGGTTTTCTTTTTGTAGTTTCCATCAGCTTTTACTTGAGAATAATCAGTGCAATTTATGTTATGTTATTTAAAGTTAACAGCACTCTCCAGTTGGTTGGTACTGCAGTTTTGTCCAATTGATAAGACACATTAATACGTTACCACAGATTTTTTTTACCTTAAAGATTATTGTCCTTATGAACAGGATTATACCCAATGTAGGTATTAGGAACACAAAAAAATATTTTCAGGGTCCCAGAGCCTGTCAAGATCAATCTAGAACCTGTTTGTATTTTAAACAGGTTGTTTATACTTTGTCTATTTGATCCCTAAATAAAATCTATACATTATTAACATTGGCTATGAAGATTTTGTCAGTATCCACAGCTGAATTAGAGTGGTATAATATCATAACACTGTCTAGGCACACACAACTCAGCAAAGGAATTTGGAACATCTTAGTTTGCCTGAAAAAACTCTATATTATATAATAATACGTAATAATGAAAAACCCTCTATAATTACAATTAATTGTTTCCTCTAATAAATTAAAGTCCTTTGCATCAAAAGAAATAGACATTGCTATTTGAAACTCCGTAAAATGAAAAAAACATTCAACAAAAGTAGAAGAGTTAGAAGCATTTTATAATCTGGAAGTTGAAACTGAGTATGATTAGCAGATCAGTTTTTTAACCTAAAAATTAGTAGTGGGAAAAAAAAAAAAGGAAAAAAGAGTAAATTTTTTTTCATTTTTAATTAAAAATAAAAATCAAAAAAATAATAAAAAAACCTCCCAACAAAACACCCAAACCAGAATATAGCATTTACTAGAATCACATGTGCTTTCTATGGTGAGCATTCAGGCTGACCAATTATAATATCTTTCTAGGTTTTGAAATTCTTGCACTGTACTATCAAAATATTGTAATAAATGACCTATGAAAGAGCCATTTTTTCAAAATAATTTCATTGTTTGGATTTAGGATTAAATCATCATCTGCTTACAAAGTTAAATTACTGACCTGAATGGAAATTCTAAGCCAGAAAGCACAGTATTTTTTTCCAAGTAGTATTTCCTCTCTTCTAGCAAATGTGAATGATAATTTACAGCAATTGTCAAGCTTCAGCAAGCTGTGGTCATGTGAAGGTTAAAGATCATTAACCACATAATTATATAGGGTCTAGGTGAATGATAGAGAGGCATAATGAATATGATAAATGAATATCAGTTTCTGCTGAAAAATCCTCACAAATGTTGTAAATGTGAAACTGCTTTCCACACCTGTAGCTTTATTTGTTGAGCCTGTGCTTGAAGGCCAAGCTGTTATTTTTCAGAGCAGTACTGAGAAATGTAGCAAGAATTGCTATTTAAAAATGGAGACATCTATAGGTCGTTCCTATGCCCCACTACCAGACAGCATCCCCAAACAAACAGAAAAGCATGTTTACCGGAAAACCTGATCAGGTTCAGAGAGAGTCAAACTCACTTCCTTTATGTGAGATTCAGTTAATCAGACTTCAAAGGAAGTGAAATCTTCTTCCATCACTTTGCTGCCTGTGCAACTATGAATTCACACATCTCTCTCCCTTAAAGTAGCAGATGCAACACAATTTGTGCCTGAATTTATGGCAACCGGAGAGGTTTTGGATCCTCTCCTGGCTTTAATGGTGATGCAGATGCCTTATATTAATACCCAACTAAAGTCTCCCATATAGCCTCACCACAGGTCTGTTCCTAAAAATGACCTTCATTCAAAATGAACCCTCAGAAAACTGCAGTTTCTAATCATTATTAATTCTTTTGCTATTCTATGTTACAATACAGATGATAATCAATGAAGCAAGTATTAATGGTAACAGCATACACAGTACACAGTGTACTTTCACAAAACTACCATTATTTTCACTAATAATGCATGCATATCTGAAACTATTGCCAACACGCTATTCAAATAAATAACATATATTTATAGTCTCCCATGTACATACATTACAAATATGCATATTTACAATCAATGCAAGAGAAACTGCGGAGATGAAACTTATTCAAAGAGCCTCTATATTCTGTGTATGTAAAAGTGTGTCCTGGGTTCAGCAGTAGCAGTCATTTTTCTCCTTCTTGGTAGCTGGTGCAGTGCTGTGTTTTGACTTTCGGCTTGGGAACAGAGCTGATAACAATGGTGTTTTGGTTTGGCCAAGGACTTTGTGAGCCTCATGCTCTGCCAGGGAGGAGGGGAAGCCAGGAGGAAGCAGAGACAGGACACCTGACCCAAACGGACCAAAGAGGTATTCTGTACCACAGCACGTCATGCCCAGGATGTAACTGCGCATGCCCAGAAGGGCTGGGATGGCGGGGTTGGAGGAGGTATCGGTCAGTGCTTGGTTGGGCTGGGGGACGAGTTATTGGTCGGCTGGTGGTGAGGTGTTGTATTCTCTTCCCTCGCTATTTTCTCTTATCGTTGTCGGTGGTGGTAGCGGTGGTGATTTGTGTTGTGCATTAGTTACTGAACTGTTCTTATCTCAAACCCTGGGAGTTGCATTCTTTTCAATTCTCCTCTCCGTCCCTCTGGGAGCAGGGGGAGGGAAAGAAGGGGGAGAGTGAGTGAACGAGTTGCCTGACTGGGTTTAAACCACGAGAAAGTGCTACTTTGCAGTAAAAGAACAAATACATAAGCATGTTACTGATACTTAATTCTCCTGTTCCATAGATGCTTATAATATATTTAACCACATTTTCTTAAGAAGTATATGGTTCATAAGTACATGGCAGCAAAGGACTTAATTTATGGACAAAGGCCGGAAGCTCCAAGCTAGGTTGGAGATTTATGAGTCTCTTTGTGGAAACTGTCTCACCTGCCCTCAGTCAGCTACCTGGATAATCCACGTAGTAAAAACAAGTTTGCTCAGCACAATCGATTTCATGTTGAAGCCATATTTTCACCATCAGGAAAATACATAATGCACTTATTCCCTACCCCAAATTAGCAGAAAGCTTTTGACTGGCCTTTGTAGTAAGATGGGGCACTTCGAATTCTCTCCAGGTGTGGTGTTGATGCACAACTTCATACAGGGTAGGCCATATGTGATGCATCACCGAACAGAGGTTTTGTAACCCCGATTTCCTCGTATTAGTAAAAAATCACAAATATACCAATAATTCACAAGAGGGGGAAATCTGCATATTATGAAAATAATCCCGGACATTTTTAATTAAGAAAAGAGAAGGTGGTATTATGTAGTCAAGTTTTTATTTGAGTTTATTAGAAAGTAATTAATTCATCCTCATATAATTACAAGGGAATTACCCCTTACTTGTTTCGAGGGAAAAGACATAATCTGCCCTTAAACCTTCATTTTAAAATTTACATAATTCTTCTCCCTCATAACTCTGCAATCTTTTCTAAGGGATTAACTTGCGCATCACTGATTTTCACTTGATGTTACACTGATACACACAGAACACATCAACACTATTCTGATGCTTCAGGTTCTTCTATTTTTTCCCTACCTATGCCTCGCAATAAAATTCCTCATTTATGAGGCAGACCCCATTTAATGAATTTAAGAGACATAATTTTCATCTTTTATGACTCTTTTCCAAAACTGCTGGATTCTAAGAAGCTCTAGATCATTTTGTGAAAGTATGGAAGGATTCTGGTGACTTTCACAATGATTTATATATACCAGCGCTTTCAAAACTGTAATGTACCTTACTCATCATGTGCTCCTTTCTGTATGTGATATTGCAGAGATTTTTTTTCTAAAAATATCAACATCATTAGATGTTACAGAAGGTTTTTGTGTGTATTGTTGATGTGCTCTGACACATAGTAGACAATGAGGACTTTTATTGACAACCCACAGTTTTAAAATAATTCATAATTAAACTATTATAGATTCATTTGAACACAATGCAGAATTAATAAAGTGAAGGTAATTTAAATTTAATGGAATCTTTCATTTTCTCCATGGATAGGCTGATCCCATCTTTAGTAATGGAAATTATAGCTGCACAATGGGGAAGAGGAAAAACAAATATTCTGCATTATTATTCAGAATAATAATTGGGGCACAGACTTGATTTACCTGACATTATGTCAGTACTTGGAACACTTTTAGAAAGGAAACAGACATGTCCATGGATGACAAAGGTTTCATTTAAATTATGAGAATCATGTAACTTGAAGCCTTTGGAGTAACTGTCAGAAGACATTACTACTCACACTTCTCAGCTGCAGTTTCATAACCATATTCAAAGAGAATTAAAGCAATGATACCCCAAACACTTTCATTTAAGACTGTAATCTCTGCTTTTGTCTGCCTCAGTTTCCTACCATGTTATTTGAGTATCTTTGATTCCAGATGGCTTCTTTTATGTTTCTGTTTATTCTTTGCTACTGCTTTTTTATTCTATTTGATTTGCTAATTTTGTCTCTGTTTATATTCATACTGCAACTGTGCACAAACTGCTTTTCATTGCCTACCTTTTGGTATCATCTTATAATACACTACAGGGAACTGTTGTTTAAAATCCAGAGACAAGGTTTGGATCTAACAATCTGCTCTAACTCACTGATTATGACCAAGTGATGCAAAAGGAAAGCTATGGAATGTGACTAAATCTGCTCTAAGACCTTTTTGGTTAGAGCAACACTGATCCTTTGTTTAAGTGTCACGTATCACCTCCCTCACCAGGCTGAATTAATGTTTTTTAATATTTATTTTCACTCAATGCCTTGTGAGGAAAAAAACATAACTATACTTGTTTTTACAGATGGGAGGAACAGAGGGAGAGAGAAACCCACATTAAGTCTCACAAAGAGCCACATTAAGAAAAATCATCCAGAGCATAGGACTACCCATACCCTTCCAAAACAGCTGTACGCATTTATCTCCAGTTAACCATAATATTAATTTTTAATTAGAATTGTCATCTATTGCCAGTTTCCAGGAAGCTGTTCCCCCTGCCAGCAGAACTCCCTAAGAGGGAGGAAACCGTGCCCCCCAACACAAAGTTTCCCTCAGATGCAGGTCTTCCTCAAACCCACAATCCCACGTTCACCTTCAGTGATTGTGATGGCAACAAAGACAAGGTATAATGTTTCTACTGTCTGCTATCTTCATTCCAAAGCATGGTCTTAGGTTGCTTTTTCTTTATATATTTCTTATATACCTTGCTTCTTCTGAATCCTTATGTTAAGCCAGATGACAGCTAAACCTTTCTGTTTTCCTAGTTCTGGCCTTGGCCTTTTCCATTTGGGAATACCATCTGTCTTCCCTTCTGTCCTGAGAACAACCCCACCACATACAACCTGTATCCCACCGCAGCTTGGATTGCCGCCTTCAGTCACCGCTTTCTGTAGCTATTTAATGCCCAAGTGTCCTATGTCAAGTGGCCTCAGATGGCTGGCACCTTTTTGTAGTTGGCTTTGTGCCTAGCTTGGAGTTCATGTAACTATTTCTGAACCCAGACTGCTGCTCCTTTCTTGTGTTCCAGCAGACACTGCTCCTGTGAAAAGGTCTTGAAATTTTAACCTAAATGTTTCTGATACTTAGAAACATGCAATGAAATTGTGTCATACTGACAAAGAGGAATTCTTTCCCATCTCATTTGCTTCTCCATTATTTCCTTTGTACTGTACTGTGGTTCACCACAGGACATCTGAAAGCTGGGTATAGAGAGACTCAAAAATTGCATGCAGTTTTAGTCCTGCAAAACATATTCCCTCTTCTGTATCCTTTTAGGGAGAAAAAGTATCTGTCTGTCATTGCTTACTCTTTGGGGTCAAGCACTTATATTAACAATTCCAGTGCTTCATGCAGAATAATTAACAGTGCCTCCTGCACTTGTCACTGTTTCCCAACTCAGTGAAATAATTGTAAAGCCGTTTGCTCACTCCTCCATCTTGTCAGTCTTGGACACAAACTACACTGTAGTTTCTACTACCTGCAAGATTGTGTGAAGTCTCCAAACATGACTTCAGAAGAGTGTTCCCTTTTGGCTGTCAGTTTCGACTGCCAGGAGAGTCTGTCTTGCTGCTCCTTCCTCTATATAAACAGAAGATGGGTAAGTCTGTATAAAAACATAAACCATGGGAATTTCCTACTGAAAGAGCTAGACAGCAGTTCAGCAGTTTGTATGTATCAAATCCTTCTCTTCTGTTCCTTTAATCATCATCATCACCTTATTTAGAGTGTTCTGAGCTTTTTCTTCCATGTTGGTTGAGCTGGATTTTTTCTTTCCTCTTTAAAAGCTTATTATAACTTGCCAGGCTTCATTCTCAGGCACAGAGTACATTGCACTTGAGCACTAAGACCTCTTTGTGTTTTTCAAATTATTTTCTCCAGTGAATGTCAGAGTAATACCTTACAATACATACACTTAGGATTGCAGAATAGGAATAAAAAAGTTAATCACTACATACTCTCAGCAGTAATTTGATGGTTGCTTACAAAATCTATCAAAATTAAACAAGCTATAGCCTAGATCAGTGAAGGCAGAAAAAAGTACAATAGGCCAGTGTGGTCAAAGATGACAGGATATTTCTATTTATTTATTTAAGTTGTCATGATTTTACAACCCTTCAAGGCTCTGCTTTCACCACCCTGGCTTCTGATCATGCTTTGCTCATAAGGATTAGGAGGATCCTAGTGATTATAAATTTAAGCTGTCTTATTTCTTAACAAAAGAATTTCAAATCCATGCAGAATTCATTCTGTTATTGAATAATATTTCATAAAACAAACCTTAAAGCATTAAAATACCTTTTTCTTAAGGTAATTTTTCAAACTTAAGATGACTGCTTAGCATACTTCAGTGTCTGAACATAAGGAAGTAAGTACTATCTGAAACCGCATAATGTGTAAAGCTGGCAGTGCAAATAGAAAGCTCTTTTCTAGCAATTGGCTGTCAAACACATCTACAGTGCAGAAATATAAACATCAGCTATGCAGCCAGCTTTGGGCTAAAATTGAAAACTGTTAAGAAGGTAACTGAGTGAAATAGAGAACTGCAAAATTAAATTCTGAGTTACGTACATATTGATTATCTTATAAACTATGTGCTTACATGTGATAATATAATTTACTTTTAGTGTACTTACACTAACCTGTGAACTGTGCACATGGGTACAGTATAAATTTTTTCTTGCTAAAAAGTATTTTTCATGTTACTTGGAATGTGAAAACAAACGTAGCTAGGAAATGATACAAAGTAATTCCTCATGAGATGTCAAATAAAACATTAGTTCTTCAGAGTCACTATATTTGCAGTTACATAGAAACATCAGAATGTCATACATCAGAATAAACAGATATACCATGAGAATAATTTGATTATTTCCCCCCATTTTCTTGCAGTTAGATATTTATTAGGGATAACTCGTGCAGAATTGTGAGTTATTCAGAAAAACCTGGTTGAAACTAGTTATTATGATTTCATGCAGTTTCACAAGAAATTATTTGCCACATCACTTTTGTGGTTTTCAAAGCTTCCTAATGTAATTTCCCATGCATTTCCACTAAGTCATGCATTCCTGTGAATTTCTTACAAACCTACTTGCAATGGTTATGTCTCTCATAATGCGATCAATTTGCAATACCACTAGATTTGAGATATTTTTTAAACCACTAGAGATAGAACATAGCTTCTGCCTTTGATAATGCTTTTCTGGAAGAATTGACAAAGGAGAGGAGAACACAAACCATTACAGAGAGACAATATTAAATATGCAGAAATAAGCAACTGTGCTCACTTCAGCAGGGTCTGATACTTAGTAATGTATTACCTCTGATTCTCCAGCTTCTTAATGAGTCCTGCAGCCCCCCTCTCAGTACATATGGAGACTAGAATTTCAGTGAAAATCATTACCATTTTTGGCACATCAGGTAACCTGTTTCCAAAGAGGGAAAAACAGCAGTACTATGATTATAAGTGTGGGCACTGTTTGGAGTCATTTGCTGTGAACACCTAACCTACCTGTGATTTCAAACATCCAAAATATGGGGTCAATGTTTCATCAAAAGAGAAACTCTGTCTTAGCATGAATACAGACAAATTGTATACAAATGAGTATCACAAAAGCTGCAAGTGTGTAACATATGTCAATCTCCAAACAGCCAGAATCCATACAGACTTCATAATGACTTAGTCTAGACCTTTATCCAAATCATCTGAGCTCATGGTGAAGACTACTGTGGGAGGCTGCAGGAGACATCTGCACTAATTTAATGATGGTTGAATCATTGTCATTTTTTTCTACCCACACAAGCTTGGTAGTGCTCCTATCACTCTGTGAGCATGGAACAGCCAAAACCCCATATGGTCCTCTCCCCATTCAGCTGTTCTTTGCATTTCTCTAATGGGACATTCTTCTGTGACCAGCTATCCTGAATTTTATCTTTTAGGACTGTGAGTAGCAGAGAAGATGCACAATACATACTAGACTGAAGTTAAGAGGCAAAGAAACATTATGATTTGTCAGGACCTCTTTTCAAATTATATGAGTATTCTTCCTCCTTCAAAGAACTGTTTCTTAGGTTGCCCACTAGGGAACATAATGGCCATGAAAGGAAGGAGGGAGCAAAGGAGGGAAATATGCATGAGGGAGATCTTTGAAGACCCCCAAGGACTCTGATGAGGTTTCTTTAATAAAACAAGTTCAGGTACATATTTGGAAAGGCTCAGAAAAAAACAAGCAAGCAAACAAACAAACAAAACTCAACTTTAAAAATATGAGAAAGAGGTACCACATTGAGAACTGCAGTTTCTAAATGATCCAAATGTTAGCCTAGATACAAGAACAACACAAAATCGAGGTATTTATGTACATTCCTACTTTTTATCTGAAAGAAGTCTACTGAGATAGATAACTAAATAACAGCTGGTTACCTGGTCAGCTGACAACCGCAGAGCCAGTACTCATCTATAAATAATGATTACTAATTACTTGTATTACAATAACACATAGAGGTACTTGTAGACACAAGGGCTTTGTTACACTGTAGGGTGTAATGCATTGAGCTTACTTCATTGTCTTCTGCTTATGGTGAAATATCAAGTGGCTCTTTTTCCTCTTGCCTTTTTCTGAAAAAGGGACAAGGAAGAATGAACCCAGAAAACATAATTTTATAAATTAGTTTCTAAGACATTGGCTAATTTCTACAATTACCACCTATGGATTCAGTACATCTCAAACTCATGGAAAAAAATGAGGTTGAATTCTCAAAAAAATTCTAGTCCTAAAATGATTATTTTTTACATTTTTTTTAATGCAAATAGTTTTAGGATCTGATGTAAAACCCAGGAGTGTCTGTCTCAAATTTCAAGGGACACTGGATAAAACTCCTTTTTGTAACATACACAGAGCCGCAAAGAAAGCCACAGAACCAAAGACACACCCCCAAAAAGAAAAACAAAAAATCACAACTGACATCTAGTTGTTAATTTATATTATGACTCCATAATTTATAGTCCAGTTAAACTCAGAATTTACCATTAGCTTACACTTTTTTACACTTTTCTGATAACCAACAGATCAGGTGTAGCAGACTTTCATGCAAACTAAATAATGAGATTAACAATTGTCTGACTGTGAGATAATAAAGTGTTGAAAATAGCAAGACCCTGGAGTAAAATATTTGAGATTATTTATCAAGTCAGTAAAGCTGCCTTTTCACATTTACTCAGGATATAGGAGATGGAATATTTTGTTTGCCTATGGAGATGGGATCACTGGGTATGTAAATGGACATTGATGGCAAAGTTAACTGAAAAGATAATCTGCTGTATGATGTTCTTCAACAAAATATTAGCAGGATAAAAGCTGTTGCTCAGTTCTGTTATAGATATTGTGACACAAAACCTGATATGTATCTTGGCTTATCAGATGTTAACTCTTTTTGACAAATTTGGCTGTTAAAAAAACACAATCACAGCATGACTAAGCCCAGTCTTTTTTTTCCACCATACTGGAAATCAAAGCCATATTAAATATCTCAGCACTGACCACCTTCATTTTCTGAGCTTCTGGACCATAGCTCCCTATATCAGCTCTGCCAACCCCACCAATAGGCAGCTTTTCTCAAAAGCCCACAGGACAAGAATGCCTAGTTTTCTCCACTCTGGTGTATAACTGCTTCTGATCAGCATCAGTGTTAGCAAGGTGGCTAAATGGGGAAAACTCCATGGGTTCTCCAGTCTCCTCTTTTGCTGAATGTTACATGAATTCCAACCATTCTCTAGACCAGAAGATAATGTATATTTGTAAAAAAGGATAGAAGATAGTAGGAAAATTGTATAATATATAGCATACCAAGTCTTGATAGCTTACAAAAGAACTTCAGTATAAGAGTTAAATAGTTAGAAGTCTGACATCTGTCCTTTGTCAATAAAAAGGAATGAGGTTATGCAGATTAGGTGATGAATAATAGAGAAGATGCAAAAGGACTGTAAAAAGCCTTCATCTAAAGTATGATATATTGTCACACAAAAAAATAAATCCTCATATTTCAGCTTTCTTCTATCTGCTGAGATACAGTTCCAATCTGATAGTGGTAGTGAAAGTCAAAAACCAAACATCAGCCAGTTTGGAGGATGAAAACAACCAAGAAATAGAAATACCTAAAGTAAACAAATGGGAAAGTGGGAAGAAACAAAAGGAAGTAACTACCAAGCATATGGCTCCTAAAAAAACATGCAGGAAAAAAGTTACATGAATGTTAGGCAATTTAAATGTTGCCATAGAAAATGAAGCTGAGAAAATTTAACTTCCAGATGCCAGTTTATTGGTTACAAGATGGCTGGGTTTTTTTTTTTGTTGTTGTTTATTTGTTTATTTGTTTTAAAAGACAAACCAACCACAGCCTTCCAAGTACCTAAAGCAAAGAGGAACCCCCCCCCCCAATAATCTATGTACACTTCGATAATATTCATTTCAAGGGTTACCTGGAGAGTTTTACATTTGGTAAATGCTTTTTCTTTCCTTTTCATGTTCTTGTCTGCAAGAGATTTGACAATAAGTGAATTTTTAAGTCTGTGTGGAGAAACACCGGAGAAGCAGTCCCTCACCATCAAAGAGATGGGGGTTTGCTCGATGGGAAGAAGTTCTTCCAAGAAATATGCACAAGGAAAAATTAGAACAGCAGCTAGTTAAAATCCAGGAGAATAAGAGAAATTACATTCCTAGAAGGTGGTCCACAAGCTGTTCGCAAAGATAACATAAATTTCAATGGCTCCCTTGACTGCAGACCATAGCTAAATGAATGGATATAAAAGACAAGATCAATAGAAAGCCCCTGAGTTTGTTTAGTTGGTTGTTTGTTGGGTTTGTTTTTTTTCCACCCAGAAGTAATACCTGATTTGGATCTCATTATATTCAATACTGAGTGTATTTCTTTGTTAATAATACTACCAAACCTTATTTATTCTCTATAGAATCTTACTGCCAAGCTCATTTCTTCTCCCTCCCTGTGGCTAAATCTCTCTTCTGGCCTGATTTTCTTCTGGAAGTGACAGTTTATATTGATAGCCCAAGCAAAGAGAGTCATCATCAAACTGGCCACATCATTCAGCCCTAGGGTGCAATGCTGAGAGTGATCACACACCCTCAGTACCAGCAATTCACTCAGAGCTTTGCACAAACTCGAGATAACCTTTTAATTGTCTTCCTGCAATCAAGGTAATGTTATCTTCATCTAAACATTAATACATGGACATCATGCACATTGCTCCACAATCATATCATCACAGTAACTGAATGAGCAACACCACTGCCAAGCAAAAATTATTTTTTTTCCATTTCTGCTGGTGGGGAAGCAGTCACAGAAACAGAGAGGCCCAATAATCAGAACAGAGTAGTTGAAGGTCCTAGAGACAGCTTCTTGACATCACTAAGCAGTACACACGGCGGCATATATTTTTTTATCAACGATTTTTTGTAAATGAATAATGTTTTAGTGACACTCACTTCAACCATTCACCTGCATATTACTGAAAAATTATTTAGGAAACAAATACAGGTTTGAGAAAAGGCCAGTGCAGTATTTTTTTTTCTGAAAGTTTCTGGACCAGAGTGCTTCAATGTCATCTTACATTCAAAAGCTTTTTGTGTTTATATATGCATTAACTTCATTCTTTTAAAGGAATTAACTTTTTAATATGTTTGAAATGTAAATCAAATGTTTTTTTTTAAACTAATTTCATTTGTTATCACATGAGGGGTTCTTTTTTCATACAATAAAAATACCATGCCTATCCCAAAACATTTCTTGATATTCCAAAAATTTATATTTGGAGTGACATAAAAGTATCTTTTCCCCCCAACGTTTCCAAACTGCGCCAGAAATGAAAATCTGTTACTCATCACAGAAAGAGCACTCAAGTTCTAGGAGAATTAAACTTTTATTTGCTTTAAAAGCAAAACCATTCCTGCTGCCTACACAAATCCTGCAATTAAACCTCTACTTCCAACAAAAATAAAGCAATTTCATTCCCTTTGTTTACCGTAATTTATTTTTTTTCCTTATTAGAACCAGCTTTATTTTAATGTTTTAGTGGTTTTTATGCTATGACTCATACACATTCTGTAGATATTAGAACAGCTTTCTGCCTTGCCTTTACTTCTGCAGCAACACAAACATAATTAAAACATATTTGCTGTGATTATATTTCAGCATATATAGATCAACATGTATTTTGCTCTTAGGTATAGAATCCCTATTGTTCACGTAATTGCTATGAAGAAATAATGCAAATGAGCCTGCTGGAGACAATTATTGGACTTTCTTCTTAACTTTATAATCTTCTAAACAAGAATTGGCATTCCACTCAGGGGCGGACAGCAAACACTCATTTTATTGAATGCTTTAAAGACTTCAAATTAACAGAAGCTAAGCAACCATTGTAATCACTCATCCAGTACATATTAATACATGTCTAAAATCAGATCTTAGATTGTGCTCTAGAATTACACAGATCAAGATATCTCTGATTAGTATCTGTTAACAAACAAATTTAAGTATTCTGCTTCTGTGATAAAGGACATCACATCTATGACTTGGCAGCTGCCTGCACGATTTGAATAAGCAATCACAGCAGGATGAGTTAAGACTGGAGTAAAATCCACATTTACAGAACCTGCTGAGAGTACTTCTTAACTTGTTTAGGATGTAGAAAGACCTTTAAATTATTCAAACTTTTTTTGCAGTTTGTAATGAAAGTCACTGAACTATATTACATCCACATACTATGTTTTCCTAAATAAGCTCCCTCTTATTCCCAGTGACAGAATTCCCCAGCATTAAATAGTTTTACCCCAGTAAACATGCTTTATTACTTACATACACGTTGTCATGGTTCAAAAGAACATGGAGACACAAGGCACTGCAGAAATTTACCTCTGAAACGGACAGTCACAATCAACCCCTGCCACTAGCACAACTGGCAGTATTCAGAGACAGGCAAGTGGCAAGTTCATCCCACAGTGTCAAAATCTCAGATGTTCAAACTAATTTCCCAGGTTTTGCTTTCTACCCTTTTCCTAGCATGCCTTTTCTTCACATTATTTGGGGTACTGTGCATAAGGGAATATCCTGCTGCATTACCCAGTAATAATAGGAGTCTTTTCCTAATGATTTCTTCCTGCTCGCATTTCACAGATCCTAACTTGGCCAAAATATTTTGGAACCCAAGTTTCACCATCCAAACCCAATCATTCCTGTGCATAGCCTTTTGTGTTACTGCTTTGAGTATATTTAACTAGCAAATGAATTAGGCTGAGTTTGTTGTGTCTTTTGGTTATCTCCAGCTCTAATTTTTGAGGCTACTTTCAAATGATGTATTTGTGATGCAGTTCGTATTTTTGCCCTTTCAGAAACTGCAGTCAAAAGAAAGAATACCAACTCTCTTCTAAATGCACCATGATGTCTAGATTATGTACAAACTATCAAAAATGGAGATATAGAAATAAAATAAAAACCAATGTAAAAAACCTGCTGGTTTTATCTATGCTGCACTAGTAGATGCTCCCATAATTTCAAATGCAAAAGTGTACTTAGATATCTCACTATGCTATGTAGAAGCAAATTTTTGTCTATCCCTATGCTGAAGAGAAATCCAATGTTACAATTACTCCAGCATTCTAAGAATCTCCTCAAATGCCTGTATCGATAAAGTTGCTCTGCGATGCTAAAATCTGCTTGATATTTTAGTGACTTATTTCAAGGAAGGGAACGGGGGAAGAACTCAAATTATATTTGTTCATATAAAAAAAAAACATTTTTGAGGAAACTAAAATAAAACTTCAAGAGCCTTAATATACTTTTCTTTTTTTGGTGCCTCCTTTTATTATAAAAAATGGAAAGGAATTTTTATTTGATACATATCTGAACTCCTTCAGGTTCAGTAGTGCAGGAGTTTGAATTAAGCTGGCATTATTTTTGAAAGGCTAAGAAGTGCAACCATAGTTTAGCTCTGTTCAACTAAGCAGTGCCTGTGCTTTGAAATGACAGGAGCCTTTAAGTGCAAAGCATTAAATAAGCTGCTGATGATGAAACTAGCCACATCTGCAGTTACTTAGATCCAATTCAATTCAGTCCTATTATGCCACAAATCTCATATATTCTTGTACGCTTTAAAACAGTATTACTGTGAGGTAGTAAATAATGAACTTGCACAGATAATGAGACTTAATGCAAAAAGGAGAAGAAAACCCACAACCCTGTAATATTATTTCTCGGTTCCTGCTCCATGAGAATGTAAGTTGTTACCACCATAATAAATTATTTATTATGAACTTAAAAATCCCAAAGAATTTTACTGAGTTATTAATTAGAAATTTCCCCTTTTACATGGAAAGAGGTTTTAATTTCCAACATAAATTCAACCAGAAAAGAAGGCTATTGTGTGTTAAACATTACCTTGTTTTACATTTGGCTAAGATCAGGCCCTGTACATAGAGGAAAAACAGCAACAGTAGGATTACCCTGCATTCAGTCTCCCCTATGTTAGGAACTCGGATGAAATATGGAATGTGGGCTACTACCAATTATAGTTAACTTTCCAGGGAAAAAAACCAGATTGTTGGGACCAATTCCCCCACCCCTGAAGCTGAAGGTCATTGGAATTAAATACATTGATTGGATATCTTCTTTGTAGGGAGCTAAAAAGCTCTCTGTGCATAATACCAGAAAATAAATGGAATAGGAAGTGCTACAAGTTTGTCACCTAAGGATTCCCAAATACCAGAGCAATCAGGACAGAAATGAACCCACACTACCATACCGGTTGAATCAGCTGAGTAAATGTCTTTTAGCAATCTGTCTGTCATAGTATAGCCCAGCTGCATTTTACCCTCCTTGCGGATGCAAATTGACAATATGAACTCCAAACACAATTGGCCCTGCCGTGCCCTTATCAAAGTCAATTCTGCAGTGCCAACAAGGTTTTTAATTAAAACAAATAAACAGTAAGATTAAAATGTAAGTTACAAAAAAACCAAAACAAAACCATTCAGGTAATTCCATGTTGGTTAAACTTTTTTTTTATGCAGCATACAGGTAATTTAGTATTTCAAACCGATTTTGCAAATAGATTAGATGTTAAAATTGTTAAGCAAATAATTTCAGGAGAAAACCACTCTGGGGTACAGTCATTGGAAGAGGTCATATACACAAAACTAAGCTTTGCCCAATTGATTTCTAATTATAAAATCCAAGGCTCTAGAGTTTGTGGTTAATAGTCCTTCCCTTTAGGCTGAAAAATAAACTTCCAGCGCGTGCCCACACACAAATACGCATAAACTGCTCCTCATTGTTTAACTAAGCAAGTGTGTGTCCTGGAACTGTTCAGCTAAGAATGAATTCGATGATGCCTCACTGAAGGCCGTCTATGGAATTAAGTCTACAATGCCTCACTGATGGCCAGCTGTGATACAGCAAACTGTTCCTTATAATAAAGCTACAATAATATCTGTTTGGGAAAAAAAAAAAGCCACAGGCAGATTCTACAAGGGCTGAATGAATTTAAATGCCCATATTGTATAGTTACATAGTTTTATATTTTCCTGTATAAAAAGATAGAAAGATAGTAGCTAGGAATTTCATATATTTAATTAATTCCTTCTTCAGCACCAAGTGTAGACTGCCAGGACATAGGAATCTCTTGTCTCATTTCATCTTCGTATGAAATTGCACAATTCTTTGGATAAAAGAAAGACAAAGAGTTTAGTTCTAATTATTAAGTGGGCTCAACATCTGACTACATTTGGGACCTTCACCATAAACTAAAGTGGCTTGAAAGTGAGTATATTTTATCTATAATAGAAACAAATTTAGAAAATTCTTAGTTAATCTATATTTAAAGTTATATGTAATCTATAATTAAGACCTGTCTGTCTGTTTCACGCAACAGCTGTGTTCAGCATACACACACTGTACTTTGGAAATTGATGATTTCTCCTGAGTTCATAATCTTATAATAAAATGCTAGGACATTCATAAACACTGTGCATCTTTTTCTTGGGGAATCTAAATTCTGTGCTGTGCTGTGTGATTACTGAAATAATAATAAATTACTACTCCTTATGACAAGAAGAGAAGAACTGTGATCTATGTAACTTGTCATCTCCATCACTGATATTTACAAATGAATGCATCTAATGATTTGGCTGCTAGAAATTTCACCCTGTAATATTTGCTAAAACGTATTAGTCATCTTCATTATTTTTCTCTCTAAAGCATTAAAAAAAAATCACAAGAAAATTGCTTTTAAAAAGAAAAATACTGTCTTAATAAATTATTACTTTCAATTCTCGGGTTGATTTTCTGCTGCATTATTCCACTTGCACATCTGAGAGTCAGCAGAGCAGAGATTACATTTCTTGAAGAAACAGGTTTTTCTTTGCTCTGCTCCAGTCCCCTTATCACCCATTCAAAGTTACACAAAGTAATCTGGAAAAAAGTGCCATGAATTTGGTTGCATATATCTGAGTAACAGGTTTTTAATCATGTATTGCTAGTAGACCAGCTTGCAAGCCAGCAGTCAAATTTTGTGGTGGCATCGCCCACAGATGTTTCACAGAAAGTGAGACACAGGGAGTTGTCAACCCACTGTGAATCAATTTATTCATTCTCACCAACTCTCCAGTCAATTTCATCCTTCAAGGTGCAAATTAGAAATACAGATGTATTCTCTGAAACGCTTTCCAGAGTCAGGTTTTTAAAGCAAGTTTAGAGCCCGCTGGCTCTCATCCACTGTAGTACCAGTTTAACACTGGAGGAATACTTCTGCAGGGAGCCACATCCCCACCTTTGAAAAGTGAACTTCATAAACACGTATTTATATCAGTTATTATGTCCTGCAGATCCAAAGTCCTAAGACTTCATAGCCACAGTCAGGAATTGGCAAAACGCCTTTTGACTTTCTGCCACTTCTACCACAAGCAGCAAGCGTAAAGCTCTAAGACTATGCCATTGCCTTAAACTTTGTGTTTGACATTGTTAGTACTGGGGACCAGAGTCTGGAGGACAGCAACTACCTGAGACTGCCTCACAAATGAGAAGGAACTTTAGTACTTGGAGTTTTATCTGTATAGAATAGTCATCTGCATTAGATCTTGCACTAATTCAACATATATTCTATCTGCAACAACCTGGAATTTAAAATAAAAGGAAACTGGAAGCTGAATCAATAAACTATGTAATAAAGTCATTAGAGATCTGTGAAGTGATGAAAGAAAGAATGAACAATGGTACGTTATGCCTCTTGCATATACTCTGAGCACTGCTCAGTGGAGCCTTGTTTTCGTAATTTGTTAGTATTTGTTGTGAGAACTTGCACCAGTCAACAGATAAATAAAACGATAAAAGTCTGTTGGGTTTTCTACTATCCTAATATATATTTTTCTTTCTAACACTGCAAAGTGATACAAGTGATGGTACTGTATTAGTTTGACTGATAGAACGCAGATGAAATTTACTTGCCTGATTATGCCTCACTTTGGCCTAGCCGTAAGCACAGCGAAGAACTGGAAAGTAACCCCAGTAGGCTGCTCTGTTATTCTGGGCTATCGGTTGCAACACTGATTTCTCTTGATAATGTATTGCAGAGGATGAGAACAGAAGACTATGTGAGTAAGAAGCAGCGGTGAATATGTTTCATTCACAATAAACTCACTACCTTTTTTATTTAGACTGTTTGGAGCAAAGTATGCCATTGTAGCTCAGAGATAGATACTGCTAAAATTTGTATTAATCATAGAGTAGTTAGGGTTGGAAAGGACCTTAAGATCATCTAGTTCCAACCCCCTAGCCATGGGCAGGGACACCTCACACTAAACCATGCCACCCAAGGCTTCGTCCAACCTGAATCTAAATAATACTATTCTGGATTTTGAAATATGACTATAGCTGACAAAATATGATTTCCTACCAGTCACAATGACAGCCCTATCTCCTTATTTTCTTATTCAGCCTTTGTTTTAATAGGCAGATACTAATGATTCATAGTTACATAAATGTAAATACCAAAGATTCCATTTTAATCAGGATACATGAAAAGAGAAAAAATGTTTAGAAGTGTAGTGACAAAGCAGTACTTCATGGAAGTAAAAAGTCATACACATATACACAGTTTACATGTTTCTTATTATCAGTGAATTCTTCACTTGCTTTTGCAAATAGCTGTAGGATAGTGACTCAACCAGGGTGAGCATCAGCCAAATCCAACCAAAGGAGGAAAAACAATGCATACATATTTTATATTGCTTATCGCAGAAGAATGAACACTACTCTGACCAAGACTTTTTGAAGAGTATGAAAAAGCTGCTTTGGGGTGCTCTATGAATGACTGTTTCCTATTAAGTTACAGAAAAACTTGCAATGGACTCTTCTGTCTCCTGGGAAACTTTAAAAGCTTAAATAGAATTTCAATAATATTTTGCCAATAGTATAAAATTGTTGCTATAAACCTAACTGCAGATGCATAGATTATATTTAAGCCACATTTTTTAAAACAAAAGTAAAACAAAATCAGTTATGAAGGGTTAGCTTTTATCCAAATTAATAGGGCAGTGCATGCAGCTGGTTGACTTATGGTTAATGTGGTACTTTTCAGAGCTTTTAACACACTTTGCTGATTGTTTGCTCAAGGCATATGGTTTGAATGATCTGGGCAGTCCACAGTACAGCTGGCAGACTAGATATCAAAACCTGGCAATAAGCCTCAGAGTTATGTGTGAGTAGGTATCAAATTTGCCTGAATTTTATGTTATCATTTCTACACTATTAGTGTAAATTTGAAGTCACTTCCGATTCTACTACAACAGATGCCACTACTTCCAATCCTGCAGCAATTAGTTGTAGCTGACCCATGTTATGGAAGAAGGGTCTTAAAAGGGTAGAAGCATTTTTCTAGGGCAAAATAATTATGAAAAGCTTTCATTAAACAAACCCAGTATTTTCAAAATGGGCAAGCATAATTTTCTCTAGTGCACAGATTGGAAAACCGTGACAGGTGCTATTCTAAATACACATTCATTTCAATCAAGCAAAGAACAGGAAGGTTTGGCAGCTTGTCTTGTTTTCACTATTACCTCCCATAACCTAAGTCAATGGTTTCAGCCTTAGCTCTGAAATTCAGGAAGGTCTAACAAAAATCTCCAGCAGTATCTGACTACAATTTTTATATTAATTTAATAAATGAAACATCATTTTTAGACTCTCAGCATAATAAACTCTCATTTGCACTGACTAGATTCATAAATTCATGCTGTTAAAAACTGTTTTCAACAGAAATGGAACAGCCTCCCATGGTGTCCATTCATATTCCAGATCTGAACTGCAGGAGGTGTTTGCTAGTCACAAGTGTTCAGTTATTATTACAGAGTTTCCTCTATTGCTGCTTGAAAAGCCAATATAGATACTAAGAGTGACTCTCTCATCTCAGGGTACATACAACTGAGTATTTCTGAGTATATATTCACAGTTTTTCAGTGAAGTGCATCACATTTTTATGCCACATGATCTCGATGCAATGAATTAATATGAATTCTAAGTGAAATGGAGAAGATGCAAATTCCTTGCTATGGACAAGCATGGCTATGTAAGAGTACTTTGTAATAAAATGTGTGTGTTAATGATCTGCTGACCTCAGAGTATTTCAAGAACAACAGACCTTTTCAATCAAAATAAATAGAACACTAAAAAGCCTCTATTTATCTGAAACACTATTCTTTTAACTTTAAAAAGAAACTAATTTTCAGAAATTCCTATTTCCAACAGTAGAAGTTTCATAAATTTGTGAGTTTGACTAATACCTTAAGTAACAGCAAACAGCTGGAAAAACTTGTGAAAATATATTTTAGTAAAAATAAAAATTAATTCCTTTGAAATCTTCCATTTTGCTATTCTCCCAATCCCTTCCTTCCCACTTCCTAATTGGTCCTTACGACAACACTGAACACGAGATCAGCACAGATATGCTATATTTGGCACAAACTGGAAGTAAATAGTAAAGGATTTTTTTTTTTTTTTTCATCTCTCAAACCTGAGTTTCCTTATCAACGTGAAGGAATATAGAGAGGGAGAAAAATAAGTATGAGGAAGAAAGGTTGAATATTCTTAGAGTAGAAGTACTGCCACTAGATTCTTGAACCTTTTGAAGATGACCCCGTGAATAATGAATATAATGTGTAAAGGACACTTTCACAAGACAAAAAGATTCAAACACAATAAAAATGTCAAATATATTGAAGTGAAGTTTGTGGAAGCATAATACAACTGGAAAGATGTATAGTACGATTTCTTTATCAGCAAATAATACGATAAGCTTGTACTAGTTCATGAAGCAGCTCTTCAGAAAGATGGCATGGCATATGTTCTGACACAAGTAAGTGAGCATGGCACACCTCTGACTTTCCTGCTGTGGCTTTTACTGTGCCTGTACTACTAAGGTAGTATATTTCATTTTTTTTAAATCGTATTTTTAAAACTGAACACATTATTCAGTCCTAAGACTTTACAAAATACACAAATATGCACACCTTTACCTTCATGGCCTGATTTACAGATATGTTCAGAGTACATGTTCTTCATAAGAACAACTAAAACACTGAATATTGAAAACAACTATTCAGAAAATAGGCTGAAGTTTAGTTCAAAGAACACTGAGAGGAAATAACAAGCATTAGAGATCATCTCCCCTACAAAGAAGCAACTCTTGCGTCAATTAGCTACCAGGCCCATTTCAGTTCCAATTTCTAGCATTAATATGGACATTAGCAGATGGCTGCTTACATTCACAAGCAGACTTAGAAATCTACCACCTTTAGGCAACCATAGCTAAATTCTCTCTCTAGCCCTGAAACAACTAAATTCCTTTTTCCAGGTTTGTGGAAAAGCTGACAGCTGTCGGTTTGCATATTTCAGCCTTCCACGTCACTTGGATGCAAAAATAGTCACACCCTCTCACAGAGGGCCTGATTTATAGAATTATGCAGCTAACTTTCAGAAAACAAAGGAAACACATTGACAATTTCCTCATCTCACATTTTACTTATATAATTAGGCAGGTATTTGAAAACCCTCCCCTCCAAGACCAGAACACTGAACAGTAGCTTTCACCTCTCATAATTCCCTTCCTCGAGGTTATACCATTTCTCTTTAAGACTGCTCTTCATTTTGCTCACTACTGTTTATTTTTCTTGTGTAACAAACAGGAGGAAATTTAAGAACAGACCCACCTCAGACTATCAGGACCCCCCTGAATTAAGGCCCTCTCTCTTCTGGGGGAGGAATACTGGCCTGAGCTGTTAGGCTTGAGCCTAACACAGGAAAGGATCCATACTGAGAGATACTTTCTCTAAGCAGAGAAAGAATCCCAGAAGGGTTAAGGCTGGAAGGGGCTATGAGAGGTCATCTAGTCCAAACTCCCTGCTAAAGGAGGGTCACCTACAGCACGCTGCTCAGGACTATGTCCTATGCTCTTGAATATCACAAGGGAAGAAGACTCCACAACCTCTCTGGGCAACCTACTCCAATGCTCAGTTACCCTCACAATAAAGTTCTTCCTCGTGTTCAGGTGATCCGAGTTTCTCATGACAGGTGACTCGAGGAGTTCTGTCAGCAAATAAAGAAAATATATTATCTAAAATATCAGCCAAGACACCTCATCTTCACTGACGTTTTAACTCAGGTTAAAAATGTAACTTTTGTACTTCTGTACTGAGGGATTGTTCTTTTTATATTTCTATTTTTCTATTTTTAACAATGTTTTCACAGCAAATTAAGACAACAACCAACATACAACTCACTAAGCAAATTATCTTAGAACTCAAATGTTAGAATTGGAAGAACTCAGTGTATATTTTCATAGCAATGCAAAATAGAAAAATCTTGGCCCCAGAATACAAAAACACAAAATTCAGACCTCAATTACGAGTCTTTACATATGATAGTACGTATTCGGAATCATCTGGTTAACTGAAAATGGAATTCAAAATTTGGTCTTGGAGAATACGCATATTCCCAACATAAAATTTTTGATTACCAATATAAGCCTACCATTGCACTTCAATATGCAACTAATGTCAAGCCAAACTTTTAAATTAGAACAGGAAAACACAAAAAGTATATTCACTGAGAGAAACAGTGTCTCCTTTAAAATAAGCATTGTCAAAATGGCAGCTATCTTCTTGGGTTACACACTACCAGGGTTCTGGTAAATTGTTTTCAGCTGGAGAGTCATATCTTTCACTATCTTTCCCTGGGTTCTGTATTCACAAGAGCCCTTGATACCAAAATGAATGAAAATAGAAATGAGAATGTTCAGTTCCACAACAAAAATAGAGACAGAAAGGTTTCATTGTAGGCCTACCATACCCTAGCCTCGAAAGTGTCTTCTCTGCCTGAAACCAGTCCTTAGTTTTATGTCTGAGATTCTGTATGGCTTTTGTTGTCTCCCACTTTGGCACATTGTATGTCAGAAGGTTTGGAATAAATTAAGTACTCTACAGTGTATTGCAACCAAGTTAATTCTAAAGACATGTTGATTTCTTTCTGTTTCTTCCTATCCTCTACATTTATTTTGCTCAACGTAATAAAACCTGTATCAAGATGTGGGTTTCAGTCCCAAAGTGGAATAATTATTTAGAAAGGCAATGAACTCCTGATATAAACCCACATTTAAACACTAGAAGTACCTGTATATACACAAATCAAGATACATATCCGTATGCTTAGCCTAATATATATATATATTCCCCTGCAGTTCTGTATTAATCAAATGGAATGCCCTGCAGTAGGAATACGTACTAACAACTGAGAACAGCACTTCGGTTCAAGTTGCCTTGCACAAGCTTATTTGAGTTCTAATTGTGTGCTAAAATTCTCTCTTTTAATGCCTAGGTCTATTTGAAGGTTAGCTTTTGGTCCCACGGAGATAAAGGAAAATATGCCAACATCTGAGAGATTTGATTACCTGTACAAAATTATGCTTGCTCATTTTTTCCTAGGCAAGATACTCTGGGGTAAAGTTATATTAAAGAGGGAATAGAAATAGTGTACATCCAAAGAAAATATTTTCCAATTATGCTTCACAAGATGCAGAAAATATTACTTGTTACAGAGGATTATGAATGAGATAATTACTGAGAGCCTAATGTACCTAAAGCTACAATAAAGGAGGGAGAAAAACATTAATAAGTGGTTATTGACTGTTCTTCCTGCTCTTTGTAATAAGGCCAGAACAGTACCAAGGACAAACCTTTCCACAATTTTGCTGTGATACATTAAATACAAAAATAAGTTTTCTATTTACATGGCCCATGATTAATTCCTATAAATGAAACCATATCAGCTTTTATTTAATATCCAAACCACTTCACGCCTCTCAAAAAACGCTTAACAAGATTTTTTTCGTATCGCCAATTGAAAATAATAGAGATTTAGAAACACATAGAATGAATGTTTCCTCTTTTAAATTATTTCACATATTCCTAATGATCAAGCTGCACTTTTGAAAGAATCCAGACTAATGCCAGTTTGGCAACGTACAGAGTAACAAAAGACTCTGACTTTTAGAGATTAAAGTATGTCCTATTATCACTCTTTGATTCTCCATAAAATAAATGGTAACTCAATTACTTCTGAGGAGCCCTACCAAAGAATATTTGAGCTTTGACATACAGCATTTCAATAAAGGTGTGATCAATAGGGAACATTATTAAAAAAAAAAAAAAAAGGATTTTTGAGCAGCTGCAGCAATTTTCCTGATGCAAAGCACAACTTCATATGTCATGCAAAATCACCTTTGGCACGTTCTTCCCTCCCCAGTTTCAGCTCACAGTACTGCAGCATCAAGTGTGAAGGTACAGTCACTACAGAGAAGGTTAAGAGTATTTCTAATAGAATGATACAGAACATGAACATTACAAGGGTCAATGCAGATGGAGAGCAAGCTGAGTGCTGTGGCTTTCTTATGCTCCTACACTTAATCCCAGAAACAGTAACAGCTTCACTAATGAAACACACACCCTAGTGATTATGGTGCTCCCCTCTTCTTCACAGGAATCCGTTTAATATTGTCTTAGGTACATGTACCAACCTGTATATACACACAACACACACATAACAGTTTTCACCTCAGTATAGTCATTATTTTTCTTTCATCTCCCTGTTTCCACCAGACACTGCATAAACTGTATATAAGGCTTTACATTAAGACAGACTTAATGCCTAGTGACCTTACTTACCAAATTTGGAATGAAGTTGATCTATTCAATCTGAAGCTACCCAAAGTATCTGGAAGGCTGGACCTCTCAAAATTATTTTAATCAACTAATTGCAGTATTGCAAAGCATACAGCTTCACAAAGCAGAGATTCAGGCTCTGTAACAGCATATATCACAGGACATGATAAGGACAAGTGATTTATCGATTAGGTGGCTGAGAAAAGAATAAATTAAGGATTAACTAATATGGGATTATTGGTCTCCCTGAGAATTCTCAAACAAATGGTCCTGAGAGACTTGTTTTGATTGTGTCTCATGGGGACAGTGAAAGACATGAGTGCCTGAAGGCTGTATCATGGTTACTACAGAAGAAAGGTCATCAAGAAAAGAGACTCCTGAAGTCAGTTACTTTGTCAAAGAACTACAGTGAACCTTATTGTCTCAGAGGGGGCCTCCAGCCTGACTAGTAGAGCAAAATTTTGCTTTATTATCCAAAAGACTTTGTCCTATTGAGAATTTTCTATTACTGTATTTGTGCAGAGTGCATTTTTTTTAGATAGAAAGATTTACTCACAAAAAAAATCCCTAAAAATCCAAATATTTATTTATGCATATATAGAGCTGAATTCCTAGAATTCCTTTGCTTATGGGTAGTTTGCAGTAACTAGCAGGTGGTCTTCTAAAGTGACTGAATTTAGAACTACAAAATGATTACTTAATAAGATGATCGTGCAATTGCCTTCTACACAGCACAAGAAGCCTAATTCTGCCTAACAATTTAGAGTGTTTGTCATTTTCTTTATTTTTGAGGTATGCTACTTCGAGGTATGACTCCACCGTGTCAATAAACCTTATTTTCAACAGATTTAAGTGTACATATATACTATTACATCAAATTTAGGATATTAATAAATTGCAGAGGACAACTCTAAGAGAATGTCCCATGTGCTTGACAAGTAATGACATCATTTCTTAGCCTTCATGATAATATTTGGTCTTTTTGCTTTGCAATACCATTGCTGGCTAGTGGGAGACAACACTGCCTACCGATATTAACAGAGAATCAGACAGGTTTTCCCCTGGAAATGCCACGGACTGGAGACATAACTGTACAATTGAAAATTACTTCTCTGCCCACACCATCTTTCTACATCTGTATTTTCTTTCTCAGTTGCAGTCTGCATATCCCATTTAGACAGAAAGAGCTTTGAGGCAGGAATTGTCTCCTACTCAAGAAAAAAGATACAAAAATTTTAGCTAAGGCATTAACATCTTTCACACTTACTGTTACTTGCTGTACCGTTCCCCATTTGCCACAGTCCAGTTTATAAAAATGCCCTTCATGTATGCTTTAAGTGTATGCGCAATGTTTTAAAAATTCACGTAAGAGTACACACTGAGATTCCCTTAAGAAAACCCCATGGCTTAAATCTCAATTTGGTCTGTGAATCTTTTCATGCCAAGGAAAATCCTGGTATATTCTTTAAATTACTTAAGTAAATTCTGTTTATTCATATGAAAAATCAATAAAAAGTCCTTGTGTATTTAGAGGAGCACGTGTCCTCATGTAACCAAATATTTAAACGAGTATGTGGGATATCCAAGAAAATAAACAAGACCCATTAATTATCAGAAATAAACACTCAAATTTTAAATACTGCTTTGACATTAAGTCTTGTTTCAGATGATTTTGCATGAAGAAAGAAATAAAAATATTTTGCTCCTGGACATTGTATCTTCTTGTCTGTATGACAAGACAACAATAGGAATCGCAAAGTGTGACAATGGTATATATTAAATGGTTTAGATAGCATAATAATTAGAGAACAGGTTGCCTGCAAAACAGACGTTTAAAGAAAGAATGAAAAGGGAATAATAAGTATGTCAGTTTTCTAAACTGTATTTAGAAAACTTGTTCTGTAAAAATACGATAGATTAGCATTAAGCTATTTGAGTTCAGTAATACCAGATTCTGAGTCTTTTGCATGGTGCTTTAATATAAATGACATTGCATCAGTTATGCTGCAGATCATCCACAATTAATTAAAAACGAAGATGGGTTTTTTTTTTTCCATTCACTTTAATAGCCTGTTTCTTAGGTAGGGTATGCAACATGCCATAGATCTTAATGATCTTTGAAACACACACTTTGCCACATGAACAACTGGCTGATGCACCAGTAAAGAGGATCACTACTGGTGATCACTACTGCCAGGAAAAATCAGACCACAGATCCCTGGGAGAGGTGGTTAGGGGATCTGGAGCTCAGGTTGTCTTTTCGTCAATTCTCCAGGATACAGGGGAGGAGCCTAAAAAGGCTAGGAGATTGGCCAAGTTAATAAATGTTTAGAAGGGTGGTGCCATAGGCAGGGGTTTGGGTATCTTGAACACGGGACCCAAGATAGTAGGCCAGGTCTACTGGAGGCTGGTGGAGCTGGTTTTGTGGTTTTGGTAGGAGGCTTGCCAGACATGCTTTAAACTAGATGTGTTGGGGGAGAGGGGCATCATTCCATCCCAACACTCCCAGTCAGTTGCCAACACCTGTAATAAATGCTTGGAGCAATGTAGAGATATTTCAGCTACTCCAGCCAATGAGATGGCTTCATTTGGAGCTCAGCTCAGATGCCTCTATACAAACGGCTGCAGCATGGGGAACAAACAAGAGGAATTAGAGATGTGTGCACGTGTGTGGGGGATATAATATAACCAGTATCACAGAAACATGGTGGGATGGCTCCTGTGACTGGAGTGCTGGAACAGAAGGTTACAGGCTCTTTAGAAAAGACAGGACCATAAGACAGGGAGGACGAGTTGCTATTTATGTCACAGATAGGCTGGAGAGTATGGAACTCTGTCTGGGGACAGGTGAGCAGTCAACAGAGTTTGTGGGTGTCCTGGGTTCAGCAGTAGCAGTCATGTTTTTTCCTTTGTGTTAACTGGTGCAGTGCTGTGTTTTGACTTCTAGTTTGAGAACAGCGTTGGTGAAGCCGATGTTTTCGGTTGTTGCTAAGTGATGTTTACCCTGACCAAGGACTCTGTGAGGCTCATGCTCTGCCAGGGAGGAGGGGAAGCTGTGAGGAAGCAGAGACGGGGCGCCTGACCCGGGCTAGCCGGGGAGGTATTCCATACCACAGCACGTCATGCCCGGGGTGGGGGGTAACTGGGAGTTACCCGGAAGGACAGGAGCTTCCGGGTGGAACTCGTTTTCTTGGCCGGTGGTATCGTATTCTCTTCCCTTGTTATTTTCCCTTATCATTGTTTTAGCTGATAGTAGCGGTGGTGATTTGTTGCTGGACTGTTCTTGTCTCAACCCGTAGGAGTTACACTCTCTCGATCCTCCTCCCCGTTCCTCCGGGAGCGGGGAAGGGGAGAGCCCCGGTGCAGGGGGGGGGGGGAGACGGACACGGACCTTGATTGTTGTCAGCTCGGCACCACTCACTGGGAGTGAGTGAACAAGTTACCTGACTGGGTTTAAACCACGACAGTGGGTCAGGGTTAAAGGGAGAACAGCTACAGGGGGACATTACTGCGGGGATCTGTTACAGAGCACCTGATCAAGAGGAATCTGTGGATGAAGCACTCCACAGACAGATAGGAACAGCCTCACGCTCGCAGGCACTTGTTCTCATGGGGGACTTCAACCACCCTGACATCTGTTGGAAGGACGGTACGGCCCAGCACAAGCAATCCAGCAGGTTCCTCAATTGTGCGGAAGACAACTTCCTTCTGCAAGTAATAGAGGAGCCGACAAGGAGAGGTGCCATGCTTGACCTCGTGCTCACCAACAGGGAAGGGCTGGTTGGAAATGTGACGCTCCAGGGCCGCCTTGGCTATAGCGATCATGAGATGGTCAAGTTCGAGATCCTCAGGACAGTGAGAAGGACACACAGCAAGATCACTGCCCTGGACTTCAAGGGAGCAGACTTTGGCCTCTTTAGGAACTTGCTCGGTAAAGTTCTGTGGGATACAGCCCTATAGCACAGGGGGACCCAAGGCTGTTGGTTGATCTTCAAGGATCACCTGCTACAAGCTCAGGAGTGTGGCATCCCAACTGTAAGGAAGTGCAGCAGGAGGGCCAGGAGACCTCCTTGGATAGATAAGTTGCTGCTGAGGAAACTTTGAGGGGAAAATAGAGGCTTATGACGGGTGGAAGCAAGGACAGCCGGCCTGGGAAGAATACATGGATGGTGTCCGGGAAGCTAGGGACCAGGTTAGGAAAGCTAAGGCTCAGTTAGAATTAAACTTGGCTAGGGATGTTAAGGATTACAGGAAGGGATTCTGTAGGTACACTGCAAATAAAAGACAGACTAGGGACAACGTGGTCCCTCTCTGGAAGCTATCAGGAGAACTGGCTACCCTGGATTTGGAGAAGGCTGAGGTTCTGAATGACTTCTTTGCCTCAGTCTTCACTCGTGAACGCTCTGACCACACCACCCAAGTCTTGGAAGGCAGACGCAGGGACTGTGAGAATGAAGACCTTGGGCCCACTGTAGGAGAGGAACTGGTTCGAGACAATCTTAAGAACCTGAATGTGCACAAGTCTATGGGACCTGATGAAATCCATCTGTGGGTCCGGAAGGAGCTGGCAAATGAAGTTGCTAAGCCACTGGCCATCATATTTGAAAAATCATGGCAGTCAGGTGAAGTTCCCGATGACTGGAAAAAGGGAAATATAACCCCCATTTTCAAGATGGGGAGAAGGGATGACCCAGGGAATTACAGACCAGTCAGTCTCACCTCTGTGCCTGGCAAAATCTTGGAGTAGATTCTCCTGGAAGGCATGCTAAGGCACATGAAAAACAACAAGGTGCTTGGTGACAGCCAGCATGGCTTCACTAAGGGGAATCGTGCCTGACCACTTTGGTGGCCTTTTATGATGGGGCTATGGAACTGATGGACAGGGGTAGAGCAGCTGACGTCATCTACCGGGACTTGTGCAAAACATTTGACACTGTCCCACACGACATCCTTGTCTCTAAATTGGAGAGACATCAATTTGATGGATGGACCACTCGGTGGATAAAGAGCTGGCTGGATGGCCGCACACGGAGAGTTGTGGTCAATGGCTGAATGTCCAGCTGGAGATCAGTAACGAGTGGTGTCCCTCAGGGATCGGTGTTGGGACCGGTCTTGTTCAACATCTTTGTCGCTGACATGGACAGTGGGATTGAGTGCGCCCTCAGCAAGTTTGCCGATGACACCAAGCTTGTTGTTTGGTTGATATGCTGGAGGGAAGAAATGCCATCCAGAGGGACCTTGACATGCTTGTGAGGTGGGCTGATGCCAACCTCAGGAAGTTTAACCATGCCAAGTGCAAGGTCCTACACCTGGGTCAGAGCAATCCCAGGCATAGCTACAGGTCGGGCAGAGAACAGATTCGGAGCAGCCCTGCGGAGAAGGGCTTGGGGGTATTGGTCAATGAGAAAATGAACATGAGCCGGCTTCAGTGTGTGCTCGCAGCCCAGAAAGCCAACCGTATCCTGGGCTGCATCAAAAGGAGCGTGACCAGCAGGTCGAAGGAGGGGATCCTGCCCCTCTACTCTGCTCTCATGAGACCTCACTTGGAGCACTGTGTGCAGTTCTGGTGTCCTCAGCATAAAGAGGACGTGGAACTGTTGGAATAAGTCCAGAGGAGGCCACGAGGGTGATCAGGGGACTGGAGCGCCTCCCATATGAAGACAGGCTGAGGAAGTTGGGGCTGTTCAGCCTGGAGAAGAGAAGGCTGCATGGAGACCTCATAGCAGCCTTCCAGTATCTGAATGAGGCCTATAAGGATGCTGGGGAGGGACTCTTCATTAGGGACTACGTAGTCATAGGACAAGGGGTAACGGGTTAAAACTTAAACAGGGAAGTTTAGACTGAATATAAGAAGGAAGTTCTTTCCTGTAAGGGTGGTGAGGCACTAGAATGGGTTGCCCAGGGCATCTGTGAATGCTCCACCCCTGGTGGTGTTCAAGGCCAGGTTGGACAGAGCCTTGGGTGACATGGTTTAGTGTGAGGTGCATCTGCCCATGGCAGGGGGTTTGGAATTAGATGATCTTGAGGTCCTTTCCGACCCTAACTGTTCTATGATTCTATGACGCTTGCAGATTTTTACCTCAGCAAATAATGTGATAGAAGAGCTAATGTTTGTTTCAATCCCTCTATCCTCTGTGTACTTCTTGTGTGGATGCCTACCACCAGCTTTGCATGTACTAAAATCCACCTTTTCTCACTTGCTAACAATACCCCTATTCAATGTAAGCAGTTCTTTCAGCAAGGTAAAAGAAAATTAGAGAATATGGTGTCTGGTTTAAACCAGCGGGTGAATAGAGCACTCTGAACTACTAAGAAATATCTTTTGCTGGTTCTACCTACAACTGGGCTCCTTGCCTCCAGTGATCCTCTCCAAATCAGTCTTTTCTTTAGCTACATTCCCTCTCATTGAGGTGCAACCTAGTAGCAACATGCAGCATATTAAGCTGAAACACAAACCCTCAGCTTTGCTCCTATTTACCAGGGGCTGGGTGCACAGCAGTTACTGTGCTCAGACTCTGGAATAATAAAAAGGATTTCTTAGGTTTCTCCTAATGATTCCTCCGGTTAATTCAGAAGTAGCACTGGTGATAGTCTCTGGGGAGAACTACACTTACTTTTTCTCAGCTGCTTGCATTACTGCTGTAAAATAAAGGCTTTGAAAGAAATTATGGGACAGGAATCTTTACACTAATGAAGAGTCCTCAGGAAAAAGAAAAGTTATGTATTACTCTATATCACCACAGGTGTTCCTCAGGGATCACCAAAAGGCTACTCAAATACATAAGTATTCGCTTAAATACCTTTAGGAAAATTATCTACATTTATTTTCAATGGCATGTGCCCCACACATTGCTTTCAAATCATAGTTACCTTTAAACACTAAAATACTTATTGCAGCAACAATAACAATAAACAACTTTTAAACCAGAACTTTCAAGAAACAAAATTTATGCAAACTCTTTCCTGTTCTTTCCACATGTCAAGTAATTTTCCTTGTGATTACTGCGGATGTGCATTTATTACATCCTAAAAGTACAGAGCCGTCCACCAGCTAAAAAGCCAAACCTTCTCAGATGTAATTCACTTCATGAAGTATCTATCACCTACTTCAGCTCCAGAGCTCTTACTGGCAGCTTGCAGACACCAAAAGAATTACTCCCAAAGCACCTCTGATCTTAACACCAAATTATTTTTAAGGTTTTAATTTCATAAATCTTTGGCAAACTGAGGAATATTGTATCAGGACCTGAAAACAATAAATACAGCCTTACACATTACTGGTTGAAAGGCATCATGCTCGGTCACTTTTGGGAAGTTACTACTGTACGAGAGCTTTTCAGTGGCCTATGGGAAATATGTTTGTCAAGTGCAGAAAGGACAAACTTTTAGCAAAAACCACCATCACAATTGGCACTAATTGGTAGTTAAATTGACAACTGGAACGGAAGCATCCTGACAGCATCAGAGGTGGGCCCTACAGGTAGAAATTGAAAATCATTTACTGGAGCAATATTGGAAAGATGAAACAATCATAGGACATCTGCAGAACATCATGTGGAAGGCTCCACTTAATTGTTCATGCTGTCACTTCAGCATTTTGCATGCATACTTGGAAAACATTTCTATTTATTGTGGGAAAGATAGAGTGTTTAGATCAGTATATTGAACAAAAGCACACAAGCTTCTAATTCTTTACAAACAAAAATATCTCAGTGTAAGCACTTTTTTTTTTTTTTTTTCCCCAGAAGATTAGAAATCTTTGTGGCTTTGGAAGAATATGACAAGGAAATTTAAGCGTGTAATGCTCAAGTAACAGTGGTGGCCCATACTGGTACATGCCCCTTTTTTACTCTCTTGCTTTAGTAGTGTGAGGCAGAAATAAGAGAAGGCATCTGACAAAATGCCTCTTTGAGGTTATTACCAGCCCAGTTGTATTAGCTGACATAAAAGTGTTTCAAGTTGTGACTCTGCTTACACTGTGTTCAAGTCATGCCCCAAGACTGGAGATGAAGGAGCATGAAAATGTTAAACCTCACCCCATGATACTCCCAGAAAGATACAGAAATAAGATTTGAGAGTCTAAAGATACATCTCATTTGTTAATACTTAGAGAAATCAACAAAATTATTTATACAGGATATTAGAAAATGTAAGCACTGTTGGTTCATTTCAGTCAAACTGTCCTTGCTTAAATTTGTGCATTCACGAAGAAATTTACTGGAACTTGTACTTAGTTAAAAAGAAACACATGAAATCTGTGCAGACTCACGATTATTTGTTTAAAACCCACTACATTTATCAGGCTTCTATAAAATACTGTATACTATGTTTATTGTCTTTGCAGCAACTTTTAATTAAGAGTTTTTGTCAGAGCTACTTATATTCCTCCCTACAAAGCCAATTTAGACCACATAAACTGGAGCATACTATGAAATATGCAGTCATTTCTTCTCACTTAGTAGCACACAAAAGGCAGAGGGAATTAATATTTTCCAGAAAGAATACAGTAACAAAATAAATGATACATTTCAGTTTCTGGGAGTTTATTAAACATAAGTAGGCAAATTAGTGTATAATTACGGTTGCAAAACAACAACAAAAATCTAGGGCTCAGAAAGTAATGTTGACTTTGCAACATTTTAGATATTGAATATTTTATGGCATGCATTTAAATCACAGATATCGGAACATACAAGTGTATATTAGAAGGAAAAGAGAAGAATCTATATAATACGGTGGTCTGATTTCTCTTGTTCTAGATGTGAAAACTTTGTCAATTCATTAACATAGCCTTAGGAAACTTATGCTACTGCTGTACTACACCTATATTTAACGATGATTTCTTCCATTCAGGGAAACAGTGTGTAATTCATCCCCAAAGCAATGAAAGACTGAGTTATAACTCAGTGTGATACATTTCTGCTATCACTTGAGAATAACAGTATTTTCAGGCAACCAGGATAATCACAAACTTAATGCAGGAATAAAAAGGAAAACATATGGAAAGAACTTGTTTAATTAAAACTTTGTTTACTTTGCATATATGTATCACTTGCACTTCAACAGAACTATTTATAATTTTTAAACAAGTAAGATTTTACCATTTCCTTGTTAAGAGATAAAATGTATGTTGGCAAGGAAATCAAAGATTGCATAAAGCATGTATAACGTAGAACATACAGCTTGAAGCTATTTATAAGTGCTCTCTGCATTTCCAGGTTTGGTTTTTACAGTAGCGCAGCCTGAAGCATTTAACTGTGAAAACATGATGCCTCTCTACTGCTCCTCCTACAGGAAAACTATTTCTCCTCTAAAGGCTTGAACCTAAGCTGTATACATCAAGGGAAAAAAAATCTCCATTGCTCTAAAAAAGCGAAAGTTGCCTAACCCCTCATCCTACAAGCCATATAAAAAAACCCACTGCATTTAACAGAGTGGAAAGACACATACCACGTAAGTCAGAAGCAAGGGAGAAAAACTCCCCAGTCACAGATAAAAAATGTCTATCCAAGACTCCCTTATACTAAAGAGGTGAGCCAGCCATGCTCTTTCTGAGTCTCAGTAACTCAGTCTGGTTTGTTTCCTCCCCTGTCCTGGCTACCGACCACATGCCACAGATGTGACACAGCAGCTCTGCGTCTGACACAGTTGCTGGTTTTCCCTGGCATGCCCATTTTCAAACCTCTCATCACAGAGACTGTGTGCAAAATATGCAACATATTTTAGGGCTGGAAGCAGGTAAATTCAAAAAAAGCCTGGGAAAAGTTCTGGGAGAAACTGGGGAATACTGCCAGAGGAGTGTTATCACAGAAAGAGCACCAATCTGACTGACCATTAGTAGTGTTCTGTGCCTGGACCTAGATGGTGATTTATGTATTAGTAAGTAAGGGAATATAAAAACCACCAAGCCCACTGCCTCTCCCCCTCATCCCCCCCCCCCCCCCCCAAAAAAAAACAAACGAACAACCCCAACCCAAAAAAAACTTTTGGGTTTTTTTTCACCTTCACCTGCCAATGATGGCCATGGGGACCCACTGATGATGGTCGTGGCATGGCAAGGTGGCTGATGGAGCTCAATGAGGACGTTCTGCATGGTTGGCGAGATCTTCATCTACTGTTCCAAGTCCCACGTGAGCAGGGATCAGTGGAAAAGTAGGGGGGGGGGGACATGGGGGAATGGTGGTTGATGGAGAAGCTGGATGTCAGCCCCACATGTGTGTCATCCAGCATTCCTGGCAGAACTTCAAGTGTGAAGGAGCAGAACTTCATGGTCTCCAGGGAGAACACAGAGCAACTTTCAGTACCTAAAAGGGTCAACAAGAAAGCTGGAGACAGGTTTTTGACAAGGCCTTGTAGTGACAGGACAAGGAAGAATTGCTTTAAATCAACTGAGGGGAGATTTAGATTAGATATGAGGAAGTTCTTCCCTGTGAGGGTGGTGAGGCACTGGCAAAGGTTGTCCAGAGAAGCTGCGGCTGCCCCATCCCTGGCAGTGTTCAAGGCCAGGTTGGATAGGGCTTGGAGTAACCTGGTCTAGTGGAATGTGTTGGAACTACACGATCTTTAAGGGTCCTTCCAACCCAAACCATTCTGTGATTCTGTGATTTTGTTCTCTCCATGCATTGTGCTTACAAACAACTGTTAACACGTTAACTATCCCAGATTTTTGCTTCAAAACATCCATTAAACCAGGTCCTATCCCATCTAAAAATCACAGATATTCCATAAACCAGGAGCTATAATTGTCTACCTAAACCCTGCTTTCTTAATGCTTTTTAACTCTATTATCTATTTCATTGTGAATTCGGTGGCTGTCTCCTGTGAAAGAACAGTGGCATTTGCTACACCACAGATTTCACAGCACATCTGCCATGGTGCTGTAAATGCATACAGGAGAGTCTGAGGAAATGCAGCAGTGTATATCAAGTAAAAGTTCTATCTAACTAATCAAGTCCACAGGGACAGCATGCAGTGTCACAAGACATATCACTCTACAGTTGAATGAGGTTGTTAGCCACTGAGAGATCTGGAAACTGCTGGCAGCAATATGCAATATATGTAGTCTTCTAAAGTCACAGTAGCTCTGCAAAGTATGTCTTCCTATGGATGAAGAAAAAGAAAAAACAAAACAATAAAAGAAACGACATATGAAAGTGTATTTGTTAATCTGTCTTTCCATATTGTGTTGCTGTGAACAAAATCAAACTCGTTTGAAGTATGTCACATGGACATGAAAAAGGTTACTTTGTAGGTTTCTCAAATTGCATATACACATGTACAGACCAAAACAATGTGGAATTTATTACAATACCATGTGTCAAAATACACACAAAAAAAAATAATAGAAAAGCTAGAATGTTTCTAGCATTTTATAGCTAAATCTTATAAATTCAGAAATCACCCTAAGAGCATTCATACACTTTTTTACAGATGTGTGAACTCCAGTAGAGCTGCTCACAAATTCAGTATAATTTGACATTAAAAGTGCTCATTGTTGGAACTTGCTGTAAGACGTTCAAGAATGAAAGCAAAAGATTCTCTCCTGCCCTTTACTCAAGTCATTGAAGAAAACTGCCATGCTTTAAGAAAGCAGTCACATTAAATCCTCCTATTAGTCTTACCCCGGATTCTTTCATTTATTAGAGCAAATACACTGGGAATGCATTTATTAACACATATTCATGAAGAACAGCAATGAGTAAGTACCTCTGTAGAGTGTGCAGGTGTATCACAAAACTTAAAATTCAGAAGAAAGGTCTTTACACCTAGAAGCTGTTTCTCCTGGAAAAACTTAGCAGCCTGATAAAAGATGCTATGTATCCCTGTAAATCCTGTCTTGCTAAACTCTCTCTGTACTTCAGTAGCTTTGGTATGAGTTCCTAACAGAATGAATGCATAGACTCTATATTCAGGCTCTAATTAAAAAATTATTTGCATTCTGTTTGTATTTATTACAATTAATCTCAAATTTTAGCTTTATTTTGCTGGTACACATTTCAATTCCATTAGAATCAAGTGTTTCAAGCCCATGCCTTTCCACCCACTGACATGAAAAACATTTCAGCTGTTAAGAGCTGAAATTTCAGTAGGCTTTAAATGTAAGGTTGAGCACATACATCAAATTCTGCTTATGTGTATATTACATCTTTGTGGAAAAAACTTATTTTTCATTTACTACTACAGCACCTGATTACATATTTGTGCAAATCATGCATGACTATGAAAAATACCATGTACACTCTACAATACTGTAGAAAGAGACAAAAAGGCAAACAAACCCAACATAATTAGATTTGCTTCAAGAATGTTCCTACGTTAATTCACTATAACATATTTCACAAAGTGCTCTTCATTCAAAGTCTGACAAAAAAAGGAAAAAAAAAAACAAACAAATTAAAAAAAAACAAAACCACAATCAAGGTAAATCATAGGGCAGAAAAACATTTCATAAAGTAAATCATAGAATGAAGAAGATAGCCCAAGTGTGCAAATCCTTTGGGGAGGTCAAAACTGAAAGGTTGGAGGAAGAGTATAAGTAAAAAAGAATTGAGGAGAAACTAGGCAAGAGCAAATCTACTGTGAGTTCTGAGAAAGAAATTATTTTTAAATTGTAGTGACTAAGAATCCAATGATGGTGACAGAAGACAAACCACAGTCCAACTTCATGGAGGAGAACATTTTACTTGTGACATTTGGTACACCTTTAATTTTTTGGGAGAAGGACTGCCAAGAACTAAAATTGAGAGAGTTGCTGCTTTACAGTCAGGAATCATTAAAAGCAGCTCTGAAAAATGTGGGATACTTCTGTTACCACTGACTACAGCAGAGTTTGAAAGCACTCACAGTACTCGTAAACCTTAGGAAAGAAAAGTAAGTCAGAAATAAGGGTTATTTTTCTGTAGAGAGTGAAAAAGTACAGCCAAGAATTACAAGAATACTTTAAGCCATTTTAATGAATAAACCAAGGATTTCTCCCTATGGGAGCAAATTTCACTTTTTGCTCATTTCCACCTATATCATGCAGTGTTTTAATTATGCAGCAGTCTCAACAAATAGATTGTCACAGCATTTTAGAATAGCTAATTCTATTCAAAATGCCAGAAGAAGATGGGATAATGTCTTTATTGGTTTGGCTTAGTTTAACCCACCTGCTTCTATTCATAAGGACTTGAACAATTCAGGATATTATATTCACCAAAAAAAGCTAATATTGCAGAAATATTAAGACCTGGATATACCCTGACAATCAAAGTACAAAGAACAAACTCAGGATTCTCCCAGCTACTCAAAAGCAACTCAAAATAATTTTAAAAGCTTGACCAAAATATTCTAATAAGAATGGGTTGGATAAAATATTTTAAGGTCTGAGATAAGCACATTGCCGCTGTCTCTCTGCAATGGAAGTGTGTTACTAACAACAGAAAAACAAGTAAGATCAGATATATAATTCCTGATATAAATTAAGACAGCACTCAAAAGTGACTGGAGATAAGTTCATTACCTCTTCTGAGCCTAAGTTTCCACTGGAAAGTGGTTACACAAAGGAAAATTTAGGCATGCACTTTATCAGCATTCTCTTCAATAACAGATTGACATATATTGACAGTCCCTATATTATACCATTCATTTACTCTCAACATTTCCAAAATTATCATGAAGTTAACCAGTACTCATAATTTCTGTTCTCTAGCTTTATTTTTTTCTTTTACTCTATTTCAGTAGCTGGGTAATATGACAGTAATGTACCTGGTTATTCAAAGGGAACTGAACATTAAACAGTAAAGGTATTTATAACTGCTCACTATAGGCCAAAGATGCATTTAGAGACAGATAATTCTTTTCTAAGAACAATTTTAAAGATAAAGTCATTTCTGATGACTGCACATGGCCCATAATCTCTCTTTAGTTAAAGTGCAAGTCTGATTCACTCAAGGGGGGTAATACACTGAGCTGCAGAATAACCTAAGATACAGAATCGGTCACGGGTTTAAGGCAACAGTCAAGGAAACACAGAAAACATGATAATTTTCCTTATCTTCCTACCTTCAAAAAATATTACAAAATCTGTGGCAACAATGTTATTTCATGAGTGTGCATATCAGTACCTCCCTAAAAACTAGTACCTTGCAATTTGCTGTATATACCACACTTCCCTTTTTGTTTGGTTGGTTTTGGTTTTGCTTTGTTTTAAATTTTCAGAGCATAAATAACCTCTGTGTGATCAGGCTGATGAAAGAAAATGACCTATAGGTGTAACAAACTTTTTGAATGAATGAATAAGACAACAAGCTGCTTTGGTGAAAATCTTCAGCTGACAGAGAAGAGTGGTGACTAATGATATTAAAGTAAGATGTGTACATTGCTTATGCATATTTTACAAATGGAATATGCATTTTTTTCTTTTTGTAAATAGGAGGTTTGCAACCAGGAAACCATATCCTTAAACTGAGGGAAATTTAAAGCACGTAAGTGCAGATATGTGCAGACAAAAAATTCAGTGACAGAGCACCTCAGATTTTAATTTCTAGAGGAGTGCAAATGGATGAAGACCTTCACATGCTATACATTTACATACTCAGAGAAAAAAAAACCAAACCAAATCTTGCCTTACCCGGCCAACTAGTATTGGTTCAGGTCCAGAAAATTCTTCTAATACAAACATTTGATTCCAAACCCAGCCTCTCTTGGAACGGTTCAAAACTCTTTGTTCTTCATTTAGCCTTTTTAGTCCTGTACTGGATCCACTTGGTATTACTTGAGACTGATTCATTGGAGCCATATAAATGGAAGGAAGGACAGTAATCCATAATATTATTAATGGAGTCCATGTATCCATAAGCATCTCCATTAGTCTTTCTGGCATTGTACCACAAGCTACGCAAATCACCACAGAAATGAAATTATTATTTTGCTCTCTTCCAGACTGTAGCAATCCAATTCATCATGCAGTACAGAACATTTACTTACAGCTCCTCCATGTGTTTACAGCACAGTCAACGTAAAAATAGCTTAGATTATAAAAACATGACCCATTGAGTTTTTCAGTCATTAAAGAATTCTGGAAGAGAAAAACAAAAAAAAGAAAAAAGTCAAATCAATGACTACAGAGCTTAGAAAAGCATTACTTTTACATCACAAAAAAAAAAAAAATTAGGTTTTAAATTTGTAGTACATAATGTTAGTGCATATTAAATTAGTTAAAAAATAATCTAAGTGATCCTGTGAACTCTTTCATTGCCTGAAATACTGAGAGGAGACCCAGACAAATGATTACATACACTCAGGAAAACATTTTACTTGCAGTTCATCTTAGATTCTGAAGAGGCTCCTGGCCTTCTTGCCTGTATTTTTTTTTTTTTTTTTTATGTAGTCAACTATAAACACTTAGTGTGTCAAATAATAGAAGTTGAACACAATAATGGTTTTGCATTCAGACTTATTGTCCTTTCCCCCACAACAAAAATAAATTCCTGTAAGCAGACACAGCTTCAGCAGTACATTCTCATACTAGTAATCACCTTGCTGCAGCAGCATGCAGCTCAGCAAAACCTTCACAGCCCAGTAGACGAGCAGGAGTGGGAAGTCCACTGTGAAATCTGTGATTCCCAGAACAGACCACTACCAGAAGCTAAGTAAGCTTATTTATGCACATTTGCCGTACAGGACTCTGAGCACCCCTTTCTCACTTTCAGAGAAAACACAGTCAGATTCTGCTTCCAAGACATTTTCCCTGATGGGCACTTGGAGGCATTTTGTATTTCTTTCCCCACTCATTCTTTCATATATTAGAAAGGCATATCAGGTTTCATCTTAAAGTAAATATTCCTTTAAATGGACAAGCAAGTTAACGTAGTAGGGCTTGCTAATATCACGGCAATTGGCAAAACTGAAATGCAGCCATGGATCACTTAGAAAGACAGACAGGACACAGCTCAGGGAGAAGGGCTGCATTACAGATACTCTAATGAGGCTGGGGTTATGTAAAAAGATTCCTGATGCATTTTCTTTGACTGATTCATATCCAATCTCATGAGAAACCACTATATACAAGATAGGTAGAAATGTCTAATCTTAAGCTTACTACTGAGTCTTAGGCTGTTCTTTTTCCACTGTAAAATGAGTTTGTTGCGATGCGTGTCCATGAAAATCTTGGGTAGGTTAGGGTTTTTTTTTTGGAGGGGTGGCTGTTTTTTTTTTGTTGTTTCATCTACACTCATGGCAGAAAATATCTGAAAACATGAATGACACCAGTAAAAGTCAGCTGTAATTTTAAAAGCAAACAATGTGAAAAGTTCTTTCTTTTTTTTTTTTAAACTTCAGTAATTGCCAAAGCAACTGTGAAATCTGTTGTATGAAATTCTTAAACTGTGAGGAACTTGTCTTGTTAAAAGAAGAGACGAGCTGTTATCAAACTAAAACTCAATATCTCAAGTAGCATGGACGAATGGCAAGCTAATAGTGCGGTGCTTTGACAATGCATCAAGAATGAGGTGAATATCCACTGCAGAAGTAACTGTGGCTTACAGGCCTCACTGCCAACTGAGATGGGAAGAATACAGGATGGTCTTGCGATGAAATCTGAGGGAAAATGCGAAGGAAGCAAAAGAGGCCTTCAATCTCCTGGCTTTCTCTCAATCCCAGAAAAGAGAAAAGGAGGAGCAAATAGTCTAGTTTTTGATGGGAAGGGTCTGTCAAGTCACCCTGTGAAAACTCTCTGGTTTAGGGAACTAAAGAGAGGCTGCTACTGCTTTCTAGCACATATCAAAAAGATTTTGTGTAGCACATTTGGTGGTAGAAGGTATCAAAACAAAGTAGCAGCCAAACTTTCAGTGTAATCAGTTGTGTTTGCATGGCACCCTTGTGCACATGCTGAGTGGGCTTGTGGGTGCAGATACTTCTGGACACAGAGGACAGATACTTCTAATTTTTTTCGTTGAAGCAAGAATTGAAACACAGGAAAAATAGAACCACTGTAAAATAGAGTAATAGACATCATCTTCAAACAATATCCAGGATTAAATTCAAAACTGGGGGCATAAACTGAAAATCCAACTTGAAAGTCCTTTTCTGCAGCTGAGTTTTCAGTTTTTATATACAAAGAGATTTTTGACCCAGAAATAGAAGCCGACCAGAAACAGAATATTACATTACACCTTTGTGCAAGAAAGCCTTAAAAAGAACCCAAGTGGGCTATTACTGACTTTCTTACTCTTCCAGTGCAATTGGTATACTACTTTTTATTCTCAGAACCAAATAATAATAAAGCACTTCTTTTCATAATCAAGAAGCTTTCTGAAAACAATTCTTAATTAATCTACACAGGCTGCCTTCTGAAGGAGACTAAATAAATGAGATATAACAATACGATGCTCACAGAAACATTTTTTGTTTGAAGAAAGAACAGGATATTTGTTTTTCCGACTGCCATTCTGAAGACTTGGCAAGCATTAAGTTCATTTCAGGGCATCCCTCCTCAGTTCCACCCCCAGACTTCCTGCCTGTTACTCTTCACTTACTCCAATCAAATTTAGGTCCTATCTAATAGCACTAATGCATAATATTCACTGAGACTGGACCATCCTCACAGTAGCTCCCTATTCAGAAACACCTTAAGTAGTCAAAAGCCCACTGAAAACATTAGTAATGCACACACCATGTCATTAAACCTAAATCTACGAAATAGCCCAGTGAAGAGTACAGTTACACAAGCTCAATACACACAAAACTGCGAGATTCTTAAGTACCAAGAGGAAGTTAGAAAGGTGTTAAGCAGCACAGGGTAAAGAAAAAATTTGATGGAGCTTTTGCATGTAATAGTGTACTGCAGGGGAATATGATCAGTGTGTAAGAGTAGAGCTGGATAATTTTACCCACATTTCAATCTAGCCTGCTGGAGTCTTGAGACTCATTTGAGAAAGAATCTCATTTGGGATTCACTACTTTAGCAGTGAATTGTGGCATTTATTCTATGTAATATATGGAGTGGTAGCATTCCCAAATTTTTTTACCAGATTCAGAAATGAGTTTTCTTCTCTATTTGTGGGAGCAGAACACCACCCATGTGGTTGGGAGCTGATGGAAGGCATTATTAAATACTAGGCCCTGCAATTTTCCTGTTGGCTACTGTGAAAATCAAGAAATGCCTGGCAGTTAAATTATAATCTTCTGGATTAGCTGCGTAGGAGAAACTGATATGTCTACTGAATACTGAAGGCTATTGTAACAATATTAAAAAGCCATAAGGAAAGGGAGATCTGGCAATAACAGAACACTAGCAGGTGAGGCACAGAAACACCTTCCCTTCTTAAATTATGTTAGGATCTACAAAATGGTGAGTATGGAATGACAGCAAAATTACACCAGTGATGACAGAAATTCCTTTTACTAAGCAACCAAAGCTGACAAGCACATGGCCCTTAGAGAGTGTATTTTCACCCTGATAAAGATGCTGTTAGTGTTTATAAAAGCATCATGTTTTGTTTTAAATTTCCATGTGTTCAAATGGCTCTGGGCTGTTTTCTTTAAGAAAACTTCCTTGTCCTTCTAAGTGGTTTCCCCGGATAGTGTATGATATATGCAACTATAGATATAACTCTAATGCACCAAAACTGCTTACAAAACAGCTTTAGTTCTTCATTCATCCCTGAAAAGGGAAAGTGATAGTTAAAATACAAAGAATTTCTTTAACTTCACAAATAGATGAAAGAAAATGTGACACTAAGCTAGGTAGCAGAGATTTAAATAACTCTCTCATATTCATAAATCTGGTTCTCCATGCACAACCATACAGAAATACAAATAAAGCTGAATCGTTTGTTTTCCATTTGGTGTATGTGCTGATATAGTTTTAGGAAAATATTATTCTATTAACAGAAACAGGCATCTTAGATCACTACTTGTACTCTAGGGCATAGAGTGCATAAGTTTCATACAAGTACAACATAGAAAGTGATTACAATGAAGTAGAAATTTATAACCTAACACTAGTTTATAACTAGCATACCAACACCAGAAATTTATGTAAGACACACTGCAACCTCTTTTGGAAGTAAAATCTATCTAGGTTACTTGTACGAGTTAATTGTCTGCATAAAATTAGAACCAGGTATGTCAGTAGATAGGTATAGTAGATATACTTAACTATGACAGTTCTTGTTTTGAATATAAGTAGTACAAAGCTTTATGATGGCTAGCATCTCCCATGTAACTAATTTCACTATAATTATTCTAGAATTATCTTGTAGCTTTAAAATGTCAACACTGGAATAAGAAGATTTGTTAAAAAGATTAATAAAGTTAATAAAGCCAGTTTAATATGTAAACGTCTAATTGAAAAAGAAGCAGAAGAAGATCATAAAAAGCTTTTAAAAAAAATATTTTTAGATTTCAAACCACAGTATCTGGTCAAGCAAACCACTTTATTACAATGCTAGTGCATTAATTTGCACCATGATCTTAGTTTAAAAGATTTTAAAGCCACTCTAGTGTTTCGTCACACAAGTGACATGGAGGTTTGTCTTAAGAATTAGAACAAAGTTTTTTCTTTACTTCATTCTGCATAACCTTGTCATTTTCAGGGATGCTATGCAACACCTAAGCCCTTTGACCTCGTTATTTCACAAGGGTGGATTTTATCAGTTCCTAAACAGCTGTCATTATGGTAAAAGAACCCTTAAAGTACTAGTTTATTTAAATAAGTTACATTAAAGATGCCAGTCAAAAGTTGGTGACCTTTGCCTAAAGCAGGGGTTATTCATAGAACTCTTCGGATCTATTTTGTCCATTAAATGACCCCTTCAGCACACATTCAGAAGACTGATAGCAGAGTGCCCCACTCTGAGGAGGTAAACAACACATAAAAGCAATGGAGTTCTAGTAAAAGTGTTTTAGATACCTTACGCATAATTTCTACCTTTGACGCTAATTCAAGGTATGCAAATCAGCATTGCAATACAAGCACCCTCAAATAATTGATGAGAGGTGTTCATTAGCTCATCACCTAGAGAGGTCCAACTAGAGCTGTGAGATAGCAGGCAGACAGACTGTGCATTTTGCATGCTTCCTTTGGAGCCCCACAATTCCAACTGACCCAGGCTGGCTTTCATGTCCAGATGAATGAATTTAATTTAATTTCTGCCAGAAATAGGGATCCTTATTTCTGAAAAATAGTTTTAACACAGGTTAGGAGAATAAAATAGGAAGGTTAATCAGATGTCCTTGACAAAACTTTGCTTCTCCTTTATCTGAATTTCATTAAGTAACAATGAGTTTCTCCTTATACTATCACAGGTTTCCCACAGCTCACGATCAGGTATTGTATTTCCCCTGTCAATAGCTCTGCAAATTTGGGATCCATTTGACAGCCTGTGCACAGGTATAGGCATTTGGTATTTTTTAGTATTTCCTTTCTGAACATCCAAGAAAATTCTTTGGATTTTGTTTTGTTTGTTGGTTTTGGTTTTTTGTGGGTTTTTTTTGGTTTTTTTTTTCTTAACCTGTGGTCATTTCCATCCCTTTTCTTTTTTTTCTTGTTTGGGGTTCTGTTTTTTGTTTTGGTTTGTTTTTTTTGTTTTGGTTTTTGTTTTGTTTGGTTTTGTTTGGTTGGTTTTGTTTTTTTTTGTTGTTGTTTTGGTTTGTTTTTTTGGTTTTTTTTTCTGGTTTTTTGTTTGTTTGGGTTTTTTTGGCTTTCTGTTCTTCCTGTTCCATAACCTCTTTTACTGCTACAGGTATTGCCTATACTCCCACTTATGCTTCCTAGTCCCATTTCTCAAGGATTCAGACAGGGTCCTTTTCCATCAATAGCAGCAATATGATACAAAGCCTTCCCACTGTGGGAAGCACAATTATCTCTCCTTCATTGATCCTCTTTTGGCAGCAGAATAGAGCCTTAAGCTTTCAACAGTAAAAATATACAGCCTTAGCACTCCAGTCTCACTTGTAGGAATAATTCTTACTCATGAGAGAACTGTGGCGAGGATTTTAATTTGCCATTAAAGCAGAACAAAACCAAAGTCCATCAGAACAGAACTATCAAGACAACACAACCAAAAAAATAAAACACATCATCCTTGCCCTCATAACTTTGCTACATACTCATCCTGTTTCCAGTACATGTTCATATTGCACATGAAATTCATTTTGAATCACTTTGGATAGGGCAGCATTGTCATGTTTCTGCTGCAAAGGAATGAGTACTTCTTGCCATAAATAACTATTATTCTTCAATGGATTATTCATTTGTGTAAAGATTACAGACTCTCCAAAAATTAAAATTAAAAAGCAATTCTCCACCTTACTGCAAGCTGAAGAGGGCCAGACATGCTGCTCTGGCAGTAGTTAAGATCATCCTTACAATGCCCACTGCAAAGCGCCACTTGCATGCCCTGGCTAGACTTTACTGCTTCTTTTATGTGCCAGCATAACAATGTGTAGACACTCCCTAACCCAGTTCTGTCAAAATGATCTTGTTAACTTAAACGCTTTTAATAGTAAGGTGTTTTAAAACCAAATCATTTTGACAGAGCTGGGTTATGCCATTGCTCATGTTATTTTCCACCAACAGCAATTTTAACGTAAGAGGTTCTTGCCCCCCCTGCCGCCCCCAGAACATGCCAGCTGCATTTTCAATAATTCTTCTCCATTTCCATTCCTTTCTTCACTGCATTTTACTGCCCCTGCAGTTGTGCTATTTGCAAGGCAACACTGCAAGCCAAGATTGCAACAAAATCCCATTTCAAGTCTTTCCTTACAGTTTATAACCCAGATCATTGTACAACTAAAGAGCCTATAAACTTCAGGACAACAACAGAAAATTTTGAGAACAGCTGTGCCTGCAAAGAGCATATGAAGTTTGACTATGTGCTTTAGAAAGCAATCAGACAAAGAGTTGAATCAACAAAACTGGAGAATAACTTCTGGAAAAGAGGAGCGAACAAGCAATTAAGGACAGCAAAACTACTTAAATAAAACTTATGGACCCCTAGTATATAACCACGGCAATGTGATGCAGCTCTGCTCATTGATGCTGTTAGGTTTTCAGGAGGCAAACCTCGCCCACTGTCTCAGCTGCAGCCTGCCAGCAGCCAGATGTGCTGTTCTGAGAACAGTCTGTGTCAGGAACTCCTGGTGATCCTGACTACGATCAAGCAGCACACACCACTGCATAGTGGAGAAGGGCTAAAAAAAGCAGTGAGCCAGCAACCAGATTCTGGGCCACACATGGTCTGGGCATTGCCCCAAATCATAATTGCGTGTTATAGCTGCTCTAAACTTCACCAACTAACAGTGATTATAACGGACTGTTATGTCACCTGGAGTTAACTGTAACATAGGAGAGCATTACCCACACATCCTTTCCTTTGGCCAAGCACCTGAAATTTCAAAGGAAGGAAAATGAGATGGGAAATATTATGCTAACTCTGCCTCAGGAGCAGCGTGAGGTATACCTGAAGAATTGCCGTCTGAGATCTGTAGGAGAGGATCCTGCCAATATTTAGTGAAAATCAATTGAAAATCAATTGTCCAAGTTTATTTTGATATGTGGCAATTTGCTCATGGCTGCTTGGAGGATCAAAGGCAGTTACCTAAAGAATTACTTCTTTCAGCAACAATGGTATCAAACAGACAGCATCTCTCTTTTCTTTTGGTCTTAAATGTCCTATCCTATACAAACACACACAGAGCAATTCAGTGTGCAAAGATGCTACTTTACTTTTTTAAGTTTAGTCATGCATCGCTGCTCATTATAGTTGAAGATATCTCAACACTTCTTTAGGTTAAATGAGCTCTTAAGCCAGTATCAAATGATAAGAGACTGTTATAAGCAGTGTTGTCAGTCTTTGCATGAGGGTTACACCTGATTGAATTCTTACTCTTACATTAAGGAAACACACATGCAGAAATACACATACAGTACATAAATGCAACAGTTTCTTCAGTATTTAGACCTTTAAATTTATCGGGGGATTTGTTTATCTATTATAAGATAATTATTAGAAAAAGCAGGCTACTTCATTTTTCAAGGTCTGTTTCAGAGGCAGAGCAAAGGAAGGGATAGAAAGGCTTTTCTAAGATAAATTCCTCTTCATTTCCTTACTCTTTGCTTTAACTAGGAAATACCATGACTGGTGCTCTTTAGTAGAGATGAGGCTGCTGCAGGATATAGGTCATTACACAACTTGACTAAAGCTTTGGGATAAAGAGAAAATGACAGGTACCTCACATTGAAATATATCTTCTTTAACCAAAGTATCAGATTATAACAAATTGTCCATTATTCTGTGATGATACTTATCCTTTCTACAAAGTCTATTTTATGTTAGTGATTACCTAAATCTTTTTTATACTTTTTGGCAAATATTTAATTTCAGTAAATCCTTTTTCCTAAAAAAATGAAGAGTATCCTGGCCACACCATGTCAATTTATTGTTTAACTTCTACTGGAATCAACAGACTTTCTGATAGCAGATATTTTTATTACTCTTCTATAGTAAAATTAACATGGGCCAACTTTAAAGCTGCCAAGGCTCTGATGCTCATATAAAAAGCTGTCAGACTTTCCAGAAGTGTTCAACACTTTATAGAAGCAGAATACATTTTAAAACCCCCACCATGTGTGTTGTTAACACTTCCAAACTATTTTTTCTACTTTATTATTACTTGCATTATCTAGTAATGCTCAGGAATTCCAGTCATGAATCCAACTGTTTGCTACACATGTACAGATACAGGACAGTCAGTATGTGCTCCACAGTTCACAGCTGAAGGAATAGGACTTGTTTGATTGCATTTCCTCTCCAGTGAAATCAGTATCTACAACATTTTAGGGTTGGATTTGGGGTTGTTTTTGTGGATTGCTTTTGTTTGTTTGTTTGGGGGGTGGTTTTTTTTTTTGTTTGCTTTTTCACAACAGCTGATACCAAAAGAATAGGCATTAAAACAACAATACAGCTATTAAAATCTACCATAAACCAAAAGGTATTTACAAACTTCTCAACCTCTTATACTTAGGAAAGAAAAAAAGATTTAGTTTGGGGTTTGTGGGAGTCAGATACTCCACTGATGTGTGTCAAAACATCGCTTCACCTCACACCATTGTGCTGTGAAACTCATGATGCAGGCTCAAAAGAGAGAAAGAACAAAGTCAAATTCTCTTTGAATCACGAAGGTGGTCCAGAAATTTAAACATGACAAAACTAGTTGCATCTGCACTGTTTTCATTCTATAGTAAGAAATGGACTGAGTAATTTTTATTCTTTAGAGTCCACTGATTAAAGCGATTTTCTGTTGACTAATACAGAACGACATTACATATATATTTAACAGCTTCAGCTTATGCCAATGTCATCTCCAAAACCAATGCTCATTTTTATGAGGGTGTATAACATAATTTGAAGACATAATACTCTTAAGGAGAGCAGAAGGGGGAGTGGCAGGGGAAAATGAAGGCAAGTTGTGCAGAACAGGAAGAGAGCTCATAAAAAGGCAAACAGATTGGCCTGTGACTGAGAATTAGGTGTTAACCATGCTCTGACTTGGGCATCCTTTATCATAAGAGTTTCAGCAGCTGGGATGTGCTTACCCTGTACTAGATGAAAAATGTTTAAATATTAATGGAGAATACAAATATCTTGTTTTCAGGACTTCTTTTACAGTCTTTTTGTATATATATACAGATATACACAACAGAGCTTTCATTTTAATTGTTTTTCTTTAGAGAATATTGGTTATTCTCTACATAATTAAACAAAACTTAATAATTAAGGAAAAACTCCAAAGTGACATGTATTCTTTTTAAACTAAGAATATAAAATTACGACTGGTTATCATGATTTAGCAAAATACACATATATAAGCATACAATAGACATACAATATGTAAATTTTCCAGGCATACGCACAAATGTGTGTGTACAGAGAAAATCTTTAAAAAGCAAAACCATGAACATAGCTAGACTTTTCTAACTATGTACAGTACTGATGCAGTAAACCTACTCAAATAGTTTTTGCTGAAATATATGAAATTAATAGCGAAGGTCTCTAATTTTGCATCACTGAATTGGATGACAGTTTTCCTATTAACTTAAATTAGTTGTTTGGAAAGAATGAGGATCCTCAACAACTTATTTCTTTTGCAGTTGTCAGGTTGGAGTTGTTGTTTTGGTGGGTGTTTTCACTAATTTGTTTTAGTCTAACTTTTTTAAATGCACAAACAATAAAGTCAAAGAATAGAATACAAAATTCAATCTAAGAACATTAAGTTCTGATGAACTCTTACTTGAAAAGCAATCATAGCTGTTCCGTTTAATCCATGAGAGGTTCACATCTAAAGTGTTGCTCAGTTGCAAAGCTCAACTAATTAACTGCACTGCCTCTGAATGCATACAGTCCATTTCCTTAGCATTCAGGGGCTTTAAGAAGTGATTTTTATATATAGATTAAAACCCCATAAAAATATAAAATACATACATGCATATGATTATGATGATCAGCGACTACAAAGGAAATGGGTTTAAATGGTTATCTGAGTTCCTCAAACTAGACTGAGCATCACTTCCCAGGAGTAAGTTACTTTGACCACATGAACACTGAATCATAAAGTTGAAACCGTGAAGTAATGACTGCCAAGACTGACTGCTTTCAACATGTTTTGAATTCCCATATGCAGCTGCAAAAACCTGAGTCAGAGACACTGAAAAACACCTTTCTGAGCTTGCCCATGACTTCGGTATTGAAGGGTATATATATATATATATATATATAGGGTACAGAAGACGCTTTCCACGGAGGGTTTCAATTATTCAGATCTAGGACTGGCTGACATTACTAATTTCAAATCCAAGACGAGGCGCTGATCATTCTCAATTTCAAATGATTTTCACTGGACACATCATGATCAACACCATGGAAAATCAATTCTATCAGCATTATCACTGCAACTCACAGACAAAGGCTACTTTTATGACTCAGACAGGTAGAAGTCAGCCTGGAGTCAGACGCTTTCAACTCTACCTGTTAGTAACTGAACTGTTGGTTCTTTTCATCTTGCACTTACCATTTCAAGATACCACCAGTAACCAATGCTTCTGGGGAACAAAATTTTATTAAGAGATTTGAAATACCACTGTGTTGACATTATTTACTTGGTTGACAAAATGAGAAACGTGCTGAACAGGCTCTAGAACAAAGAGGTCTTTCTGATGTGGGGGAAAAAGAAAATATATATACATACATACATACACACACACACATTTGAAATTTCAAACTGGACTTTATTTTGTTGTATGTCTATCTACTGCTCAAATAGTTAAGTTCAGAAAGCTATGAAGTGAGCCATCTTTTCTATGGCAACAACACTAAGAAAAATATTGTTTCCATCACCTAATTTATTTCTTTTGAGATCTTATGGTGATGCTTAAAATGTGCTCTAAATGCCTAGCGTTTCCCTCCCACTGAAGGAATTTAGTTTGTATTAATTTAAGCTCATAGTTGAAAGACTGTCAAGATACCACTATAGCATATACTTCAAGCGTACAATTGTCAGTACTAATAGTCTATCCAGAAGGTTAGGCTCTAATAATATTGAAATGGAAAACATAAAGAAAAAGGAAAACTGCTAAAGGGATACAGTACCTTATGGTTGTTGGATGTGCTATGAAAATACCTGTTTATGGGTTGTAGCATGAGCAGTTGCTTTCTTTTACAGAGTATGCATAATCATCTCTTAGAGATACGCAGCACCAAGACCTGAAAGTATGCGTTCATGTTTCCTTCTTGTTCATAAACTCTAAGGTCAGTATTTTCTCCCCTTTAAAGTCTCTCGAGTTTTGAAAATGAAATAATCTGTATGTATCAAGGGTCAAGGGGGTGGGTTCCAGGCACCTACGTCCAATAAGTGGCTGAAAAAGTTCCAGCTAAAGTCTGTAGGGCACTTAAGACTTTAAAAATGGAGATTTTAAAAGACAAAATCTGCAACTGAGAGAAGAAATAAAAAGAAAAATCTGGAAGTAATTCCAGGGTAATAGACGTAAATTTATATCCATGGCTGATGGTACGTTCTTACTCGTAGCAGTTATATATTCTGAAGAAAGAAATACAGGTGCATTTTTTTTCTAAAGAAGATGATGTAGCATACACTAATGGTGATGAAAGTTAGTGTCCAGGGACAAATTAGTTTATTTGGTAAAGGTACAACATTATTGGAAAAATTCTGAAGATTAAAAATGACAAAGAAAGTGAATTTAAATCTGATTGTGAGACCACTTTCAACTTTACAACACAGTTTCACAGCAGGACCTGAGGAGAATGAGTGAAGCATACGGAAAAAGCACTGAGCCACACTGTCTAAGGAAGATTCTGTCCCATCTCAAAGATGAAAACTTATTTTAATAAAAGGTGTAAAAGGAGTAGATGTCCAATACAGCAATATTTATTAAAACCAGCTGTATTCGTTAAGCAGGCATACATACTTCTAATTGATTTTTTAATATTGAAGAAAATGTCCAAAGTTAGTTTCTTGGCTAGCAGCCTGCTAACTTAACAAATTGCTCACCTGCATAACTTACATGAAATATTTCAGTCTCTGAGGACACTCAAGGTTTCAGGTTCTCAACTTAGAAGCAGGCATGGAAATCAAAACTCTTTATAGTCAGGATGCAAGTTTTCCAAAAAGTAGGAAGAGTTAATAAATAACAAGCCTAGGAGGAAGCTAGCAGAAAGCCCTGCTCATTCTGAATGCAGCAAGGTAGAACAATAAGCCTGAATGGATGAAAAACTGAGACCAGAAGATCACAGAATCATCACTTTCCTTCCCAGGGTTTTCTGTCGCCAGCATTGATACAATTAGGCTGGGAGGTGACACTACAGAGAGCTTTTGAGTTTTGATGCTATCACATTTTATGGGCGTGAAATTTGATAATTTCACAGGTATGCAAAAGAATTCCTCTAGATGCAATACCATTTTATGACAGGTAACATGTACACTAGGGTAATTCTTCAGTCTTCTGAATGTATTTATTATTTACTAATATTTACTTAGAAGCCTATTGTGAAATCTCTCCTTGTCCGTAACAGTCTGGTATTGAACACAGAGGAGGAATATCATTCATACAAAAGTACTGCATATCTCTCTTTATCCTCATTGCACAGAAACTCTTGGAAGAATTTCCAGAAGAGGATGAGTGAAGTTAAGAGGATTCTTTATCTCTAGCTTTGGTAGTTATCAGCTCCATTCATTAATTGAAACTGAAGTGAGCAGCTGTTAGCTTCCCTTCTATTTAGCAGTAACGTGATAGATTTGAAACAATAAACAGCTAATGTTATTTGATTTCTTACAACCAGCACCCTCAAAAAAACACCTGCCTGTGATACACAGAGACAAGTAGTGAGCCGTTCATGTGATCAAGTTGGCTGTTTAGAGCTGCCCGCCTGTATGAAAGTTGGGCGAGCATTTATTCTTACTTTCAGAGGAAGGAAAGATAGATTCATTTGCATGAAACAGAGTGTGTTTGTGCCTGTCTGAAAGAGAGGAAGAGGGAGGGAGAAGCAAGGGTATAGAGTTTGATACCTGTTGGCAACATGAGCAGGTTTGTGTAACACCGTTATGTGCCAGGTTGGATTGACTCCACTCTATTTAGTCTGGTACTAAACGCAAACTGTTGGAAATGAGACAGATTCAAGACATGACTGAACAGCAATGAACCCCAAAGGAATTTCTGCCTATGTTAAGTAGTGTCACCTTCATGGTGGTAGGCAGGGTCTGAATCAGGATTTGAATTAATCTCTTCTATAATATCCACATAGAAACTGCCACAGGCTTTCTGTGCCGAAGCTTTGCACTGCCTCCCAGGCTCCACAGCCAAGCACCATGCACAGGTCTGATACTGTCTAGCAGGGATGCTGTCTGACAGCTCAGGGCTCCCGATTGGGATGCTGCTACCCAGCAGATACTGTAGACAAGCAGAATGTAAGGATGCATTACTCCTCTGCCTTCCTCAAACAGAAGATGAAGCGTTTAGTGGAACAGCCAGCTTTAGGGGTCGACACTCTTGCATGTCTTCCCTGGGAGCCTTGGCAGAGATGCACCTAATGAGTGACTGGAGCTAAGGGGCTTTCTCCCTCTCTGAAGTTTCAGCTGGGTGCATTATCTGTTTAGTCAACCAAAGAAAGGGAAGGGAAAAAACTTGTGAGACAGAGATGACTCCTGTCTAGTTACGGCTAAAGATTCATTCCCATCTCAGCTTTTAAGAGGAAAAGCAGTATTTCTGGGATGCTTTCCTCTATGAAAGTAGGAAAGGAAGCTATCACACCATTCGTATTTATTTATTTACCTCTGGGGTGTAAGGCTTTAGGGGGAGGGAAAGTGGTGATAAATGAGGGGCATTTTCCCCCCCTCATGGTTCTTCCAGCCTCCTCCTCCTTCATTTACATATCTGGCTGGTGGGTGATTTTTATTCTCAGCACGAAAACTGCAATCTATTTCAATGCATGAATGCAGCCCTGCATCTATTCAACACAGTGAAACAGCCCTGAGACTTATTGTACTAAATAAGAAAACAAGGAGAAAAATGGGTTCTCCAGCCTTGGAAGCAATCCTCTGTGGTCCAAAGTCCCTCTGATCCTTTAAGAAGAGGTTAGAGGGAGCCGGGAAAAAAAATACAAACATGACACCCCAAAAAACAAAACAGGAGAAACAGCCACACCACCACCACTCCTCCTTCCCAAGGGAATAAATAAATAAGAAAACCTAACTATCATCCCATGACATTTCCATTATCAGGAATTTCAAACGTCTGACTTAATAAGCCACTACAGTTCAGCTTAATGTCATACCTATTAACAAGAAAGGCACTCGCACAGTGCACCTTGCGAGAACACAGACACTAAGTCAAAAAGAAATCTACAGAGAGACAGCCCTCTGCCAGCGAGACATAAATAATATCCATAAAACGAATACTCACTCTCTTAAGGACAGAGGGAACCGCTCGCTGACAGCCACTTCACGCATGGATTGGAAGGGCGAGGTAAAAACACATTAGCCAGTCCCTGTGAACACGCAGGATTCTCCAGGTTTTCTTTGCAAGCTCTCCGAGGCTGCTGACGCTGGAGGAGATGCTGCTCACGGAGCTTCTCCGCTTTCTGTGCCTGCACGCTGAAGTGCAGTTGTTAATTTCTCCCCTTGCACACGCCAGCGGCAGCAGCACGACTCCAGGAGAGCGGGGATATTCCAAATAGATCCACTAATTCCGGGGTCTGAGCGCTCCGGCGCGCCTGCCTGCCAAATGTAACTGTGAAGCGATGTGGAAAAGTGAGCGGGGAGCCTCCCCTGACAGCTCTTATTGGGCTGATCTCGGAGGCAGGTCTAGCGCTCGCAAATTCATGCAAGCAGTTTTGGGTGGCGGTTCTTCCCCCCTCCCTCTCCTCCCTCTCCTCCTCGCCCCGACACCCCGCCTTCCCCCCGCCGAGCACACAACTTTTCCGCAGGCCGCGGCGCCGCTCCGCGCCGGGGCGTCCCCTCAGGACGGGAGGGAAAGGAGCGCGGAGGGGATGGGCTCCGTGCGCGGGGGCCACCGGGGAGGTGCCCCCGGGGCCGGGAAGTGCCCAGAGCAGTTGGGGGCCTGAGGGAGGGAGAAAGGAGGACCCCCCCCACCACCACTCCCCCGCCTTCTGAGGCGATGCCCGCCACGAAGGGGAGGCCGAGGCCGCAGGGAGACGGGCACCGCGGGTCGGGATCAGGGGACGCGGCTCCGGGAGGAGGCAGGATCCTGGGGAGCGCTGCTAAGGGCCAGGAGGCGGCTGCTCGTGTCCGCGACAGCCGCTGCGGGAGCACCGGGCGGGAGCTCCGCGGACATCCCTTAGAAACCCTTTTCCAAACCAATCCCACAGAACCGCAGGCATCTAAATTTTCGCCCGTACTGGCTTAAAGCCACGGGTGGCAATGAGATTTTAACCAGGAGCCTGAACCAGCCTAAACGCAGAGCAGAGCCAAGACCTCCACGCATCAAGAGATGGCTGAAGGGCACCCGCGGTACTGTAAGTTGTTGACCAGCGCCCCGTTTCCAGATATTTTTTTGTGACTGACATCCTGCACAAACCCAGCTTGGAAAGTACTGGGAAGGGGCTAAGGGATCCGGAGCGTTGAATATCCTCCACTACCTTGGACTTTAAAGAGCCGAGGAGTGCTCATCCCTTGCGCAGTCATGGCACAGGCAGGGCTGACAGCAGTGCCCGCAGCCGGCACCATGCTAGAGGTCAAACCACCCCCTGGCCCGTCTTCCTTAGCAGCTGGGTCTGTAAGTTCTTTTGTTTGTGCTGCACGTATTATCTATTAGCATATTAAATGTATTGTATTTAATGATTACATACAATTAGCTCTAAATGTTGCTGCCACCTATATTATTTCCCCCAAGTTTAATGTTTACCAACAGAGAAGGGGTTCGTATTGTGCCAGGAGCACAAGGTATAGACATGGGCAGGTGCAGACTGACTGTTAAAATGGAGGGCTGATTCAGCACTGAACTAGTACAGCTGGAAGGTTAAGTGCACTCAGACCCATCCTCGTTCTCCTGCTTCCCTTGACCAGTATTACACTATGTTTAAGATGAGCAGTCAGTGTGGTTCTGTATTATTAAATCCGGTTTGTTTCTTAACTTTATTTTTAAATGACTGGCCATCTGAAACTCATTTATATAATCTGAAAATCTTTTAACCTTAAGCAAAAAATACGATGACTAGATTGCTGAAGATCTGTGTAGGATTACAGAAAGTGGAGCCTAATATTCTTCCATGTAGTAGCAATACTATCTAATTTAGTTTTGTGATTGTTATTTTGCAGCTATTATCTGTATGTGCATGCACGTAAGACAGTGAATGAGACACCTGCATTTTGAGCTTTTATATGCTTCTCTTTAAACTAAATGCAATTTCTTGCACAAATAGTTATTCTGAAAAGTCTCAAACTCATCAGGATGTATCAAAATACACCCAGAATTCAACATATGGCAGTGAAGAAATACCTATTTCTTTTGCTTCTGACAGCCCAAACGTTTACTTTCCAAGCTGTGAGCATGGCATGATTCCTTGGAGAAGGATGGATATAAAATACACAATACTTACCTGAAGCAGGCAGAGAGCCTTGAGGGAAATACAAAACACTTTGCAGTGCAATAGATAACATCAGAAATGTGGCTTCCCTTCACCTGGGGTTCCATTCAGGCAAAGGGTATTTTTCTCCCCCATTCTTCCATCAGCTGAACAACACACTGAGAACATAGATGCTGTCAGAAGGAAACATGAGGATGTTCATCCTGACTTTACTCCTGGTAATTAATGACGGTTTTCGAATATTTCTTTAAGGTTCCAGAAAGAGTAGTTCAAGTCTTCTTTTCATTTCTATTAAAAATATTTGATAGAAACAACCAAGAACAAAATTTCTCACTAATAAGAATGGGTTAGATCCCTTGTGTTTATGCTTAAAATGGTCAGTGCAGTTGTGTGCAGGAAGAGAGCTAACAATGGAAGTTGTACCTTCTAGTACAGCTTAGAAGTTTAGGTTTTGTTTTGATTACAACCTTTGACTTTCTAAGTGACCTTTCTTGCAGTTGGAAATTACTGGGGCAAATGCTAGGCTGTTTCATCCTTAAGTTATTGTAGGAAAGGGTGGCAGGTGTCTTGTTAAAGTGGATTATATCATCCATGGATTCCCCTGCTGGAAAACCTTTCAGATGATGGTGTAAATCTTGGCAGGAAGAAGTGTATGGATATTTAATTTTAAAATAATCTTGGAATAGCAAAGGAACATTTACAACTTCCTGCATCCTATCCAAATTAAATGATTTAGTGTTATCATTGTGATACATATATATGCTCACACACATGGCCCTGATCAGTGTATGCTGGCCAAAAAATTATTTCCTCTTAATACATATTATGAGAAAGATACTTCCTCTACTCTCCTAAATGGTAATTTCTTTTTTTTTAAGCAAAAAGCAGCTCTGACTCCAGTTGAAATGGGTTACAGATTTTTAGTAACGTAACTGTAAAGAAGGAAAAAAAAAAATCATCTGCAAAATGTGGGTGACAGAATGCATCCTGAATCAGATTAGAATTAAATTTTTAATAATTAAATCCTCGTATCAGGAAAAAAAAAAGAAGTTTTCACAAAATGCCTTGGTTTGTGGTGAGTGAGGGTTGTTTTTTGTCTGTGTGTTTTTTGGGGGGGTTTGCTTGGGGTTTGTTTTGGGGTTTTTTCTTCATCTTTTTGTTGTAGGGACTTTTAGTTTCTGATTTGGTTTTGTTGGGGTTTCTTTTGTTTTGTAGGGTTTTGTTTGCTGTTTTTTTGGGTGTTGACTGATTATGAGTGATAAAGGTGGAAAAACTGACCTCTGCTTGGAAGAGAACTTGAGGTAATTTTTTCCATATTACATTGCTTTTATGAGTGAGAAGAATTAAAACCCCAATGTGACTTCTCATTCATATATACGGGAAATACCTGTCTATCATCTACAAATGTGGCATAATAGAATTCAAACATCTTTTCACCCTTTTATATTTTTGTGAAAACAGTTGTTGATTATCATGTAATTTCTTTCTTCCTCAGCATCGCAAAACAGTGCAGTAAACTGTTTTCTAAAGACAGGATTTAGACCTTACTGCTCAAAAATATTCAATATAGGTGACTTGAAATGAGTTCTTTTTGGGCAACTCAATCACAACACTGCTTCACATGGGCTCCTGGTAATGTAAATGTTCATCATAATCTCATTTTAATAACAATGCACAAGTCGAGAATTTGAAAGGGGTGGGGAGGAGAGTGAAAGGATGCAAACCTGGAAAGGAAACCACTGTGTCAATTCCTCATATTCAAGTTTTATTCCATCAGATCTCTTAGTAATGAGATATTTCCCTGAAAGTATCAGTATCAGTTTTTAATAAACAATACCGAGCCTGATCCAAAATTACCTGAGGTTAATGAGCCCAATCTGAATTACTTGATCAAGATAAATGACTTTACTGCAAACTACTTCTGCTTACAGAGACTACCACTAGCATGCCACTTCAAAGTAATAATAATATAAAATAACTCATCCAAAAGTTACTAGCTTTAAAAAAATTCAGTGCTGTTTTCTCAGGCAATATCCAAATGGTCTCCCTAGTCTGTACTTTTTTTCTGAAGTTGTGTGAGGAATTATTCCAGAATTCAATTTAATTTGAAAGGCTAGAATTCACATTCCATAAAGAAAGAAACAAAAGACTTAAGATAAGTCCTGAACATTTCTGAATAAAAATGTGCTTCTATCAATCCGTTCACTATGCCAGTGGAGAGACATAATTACCTTTAGAACATAGGCTCTTATCACCATCTTGCAACCTTTAAAACCTGCTTGTGTACAGTTATCACAAGTTGGTTATCATGAAAAGTAATGATCCCCTGTGTTTGGGAAGTCAGTAAAGACATCTGTAACTTGAAAAAATTCCATTATATAGTGCTTACAACTGATACTGCAGATTGAAACAGAGGAAGTGATACGAATGTGCCATAAGATAAAGGCATCTGTTATGGGGTACGTTGTCTTTTTTTTCCTTGTTTGTTTTTTTTTTTTGTGGGTGTTTTTTTTTTTTTGTGTATGTGTATGTGGGGTTTTGGGTTTTGTTTTGTTTTGTTTTTTGGTTGGTTGGTTGGGGTTTCTTCAGTTGTTTTTTTGGTTGGTTGGTTGGTTGGTTTTTTGCTACATATTCAAAATCAGTTAAAATTCAGTCTCCAACACTGGAACAGAAAGCTTGGAAACTCCATTGAAGAACGAACAGGCCATAAAGCAATAGCATCCATAAGTGACAAAAAAGATTCTCAGTCATCTAAAAATACTTGCTTTCCAGTCTGGCCTTCTATGAGAGACATCTGATCAAAGTCCTTCCCCTTGTTATTGAGTACATGAGAAGAAATAAGTGCATTGATTTTGACTACGTTACTTATACTTTGAACACATTCTTATAATCATGCAAATTCCCTTTCCAGCCCATGCACTGTCGCACAGAAACAAAGGTTTAACTGAACAGCAGCACTGGGCTTTTAGGCCCTTAGCAAATCCTTTCCCTGTCCCAGAATTACTCTATTTAGTAAAATAAAGCATAACTAGTTTTAAGCCCACTTTCCTCTCCAGAGATTTTAAAATATAAAATCCCCAACTGCTACTTTGTGTACTATATGCACCAGTGCCATTACCGAATGCATAAAAATAATGACATATTATCAGATTTTATTATTCCTTGGGTACTGTTTGCAGTTTTGATCAGTTGCTGTTAGGTTGACTGTTAGAAAAAAAAAACCAAATATTTCTTTTGTACATCAAACACTAAGATATAGACAAAAGAACATTATATCGAGCAAGGCAATCAACCTTTATTTTGTATATTAATGTTCTGAATACAATTTGGAAAGTTAATTTTTTGCCTCCAGTTTTCAGTATGCCTTGTGAATATAGGTAACTAGATCCGTTTCAGTAGCTGTGCAAATACTGTTTGCTCTACCTCAAGTGCCCTCTAGTGTGCAGTAATTAAGCAGGTTAAAATATTTTTTTTCGTTTTTCCTAGCAGCCACACTTCTAAATCCCAAAGTAATGTGTAACATTGCTTTTCTGAGAGGAAAGAGAAATTCAACGTTCACTGCATGAATTGTGTGGATAAAAGTAATCTTCTCAATGTAAAATCAAATCACCCCATTTGTTGTCAAGTTTTTATTCTCAGAAATATCAGTTGAATAAAGTCCAGTAATTTTTCCGAACATTCTGCAAATGTTGTTGAGATACAGTCTGTAATGTTATCAGAATCAAAACAACAGTTTTCTCTATCTGCAAGAGGAAATTAACATATTCATCAGCAAAACATGACCCTAGACCAAGATCTAACAACAAAACCTCTTACTACGCTTCCAGAGTTTTGTTTAGGCTGTTTTGTTTTTTTTTTTTTTAATTGTTTTTCAAAGTGCTGGACACCACTGATAATTCTAGCCCTGAAAGTTATTTTTAGCTATTCAAGGCAAATATAAACACCCTCTAAAAATACACACCAGTTGCTGAAAAATGGAAGTACTCTGATACAGGCATCCGTATGCCATCTTTGTCAGCAAGTGATTGAAGAAGGCCACAATAAAAGTGCTTTTTATCACCATTTTAGAAAGTAAGTAATACCACATTAACAAAAGTAAAAAATTTACTGAGGCTTAGATGTAACAAATTCTGTGTGTTCTCATCTGTCTTTAACAGGAGAATTAATCTGTCCTTCCGTTACGCTGATGTCCTTGGTCACAATTCTGACATTACTTGGCTGGACAAGTTGTGTCATGTCTGTCAGTGATAGGAAGTTCTGTACAATGCTGCTTTTTGGCTGCAGGAGGCAATGTGTGCAGCCAAGCAGTCATAGCTGTTTAACTACCACATCAGCAGGGCAGAAGAAGGCTGCCTGACAACAGATAAAGAAGAAAGCAAGGACAGGAAGAGAGAATATATATTGGAGAATAATAGTCTGGAGAGGTAAAATTACCAAGTGCAGCTCTGAGAGCAAAAAATTAGAAACATCAGTAAAGGCTTCCTTGTATTTAAAAAGCAGAGTTAACACTTGAGTTAACCATTACCAAATGAGTTAATTTTTGGGGGAGCCACTGAAGAGTTTTTCCCGACCTCATTTCACTGTTGTCTGACTTCAGAGCCAAGTATTCACTTTTAAACAAGATTTACCATTAAATTCCATAATAATAGGAAGCTTAAGCATACCCTAAATAAAAAGAGATTATTATGAACTTTTACCAGAGCTAAGAGGGATGGGTGGATCTCAGGAGAGATGAAATGCTTACATATAGTAGGGATATGCTACAGGGTGAGAGACTTTAATCTTTTATGAGTTGTAAAAATAGTAGAACTTCCTCTAAGTGGGAAGAGTCATCATCACTATATCTGAGCTAGGGCTGTGGTTGTGGGGTTGTGGTTTCCAAGCGAAGTGGTTGGAAAAAACGGTTGTTTCCCGTTTGCTATCTTAGACTTTTCCCTGCTTAGTGTGTTGGCTTTTTTGAACATTATTTTTTGTAACTTAATTCCTCACACGTTCCATAGAAAAAAGTTTTCTAACACAGTTTTGGCATTCATGTAAAGCTTACAGAACAGAAAGCCAAACATCACAGTACACCAATACACAGTTTTCTGACACTTCATGGCCTATTTTAATCTGCCTAAATAGCCACACTGAACCCAGGCAATGTGATGGCGGCAACTAGATTTACTCCAAAAACAATACCAGAAAAAACTCTCTCATATACTGAAGTACAGGCCTAATGTACATGTTAGCATGGGCTAGAATGGTCTTGGCGCTGATTTGGGAAAATAAACTCTGTTCATCTCCATCAGATTTGAGTAAACTTACCTGTATCTGTCATCATTACAGTGCAGTGCAATGATATGGGTGAAATACTATTACAGCAGTAGCAAAATATACCTGCTATGAGCACTCGTATAAAATGAAAGGAAAAAGCCATTCAGTGGGAAGGATATTTCCTTGCCATAAAAGGGATAACATAAAAATTGACAGCATTCTGTTACTTCTGTTCTGAACAAGAAATCTCATAAGCTTATACCAAGTCTTCATGAAGGTGTCTTCCTTAACTAGGATAGAAATAGCAAATGAAGGTGACAGTGATAGCAGGTAAATAAACTAAAGGGTGCTGAAGGGAGCTGTGGTTACTAATAGAAGCAGAAGGAAAAGTAGCACAAAGACTAAGGTTTCAGCATATACCACCTGAAGAACCCCCCAAAATATAGTTTTGCATACCCCATAACCCAGATCTAATAGCAAGAAAAACTGAAATCTGGGCTGCTAGTCCAAATCGTATTTGCTTTTCCACTTTGAATGCAGTGATAGATTAGGAGTTTATGCTTATTTCAAAGTACTTTTCTCCAGAGATTTCTGGTTTGCTTCTTTATTTAATTAAGAAGGTAAGTCAAGATATTGCCCATAAAGTGATTTTTTCAGCAATTGCTGACATCGTAGTTTGGCAGACTGATCTTTAATAAAAATAATAAATAATAATAATTAAAAAAGAGGTAATGCTGAGGTGAAATAAAACATCCATTTCCCTTGAAAAGTATTTCTGGTGCATTTGTAACAAACATTGCTAATGAAGGAGAACATAAATCATTTAAATCCCCAGGACTTAATGCTGGAGTACTTTTTCAATAAGTAGCTTAAAAAAAACAGAGTATGTAGAGAAGAATAATTTTCTGAAAAAAACCTAGTTTTAATGCCAGTAATTTAGTGAATCCAGTAAATACTTCCTGAAATACGTATTCTGTATTCAAGAACTTTGATAGGTGGCATTTATTTTCAAATAGTAGTAAAATCAAGTAAGTAACTGAGGCTGAGATACTGGATGTAATGATCGCCACAGGAAACGGCATGAAAATGATGTGGCTAATAGTTCTGTTACTTGTTGATCCTCAGCTTCTCTGAAAGCCCTGTGAAGTAAAGAGACAATAGTAAAAGGCAGACCTCTCCCTAAGTTACTCATGCCATATAAGCCAATTATGGCATAACTAAAGGAATAGTAGGGAGTGATTCACTACTGTGCTAATTTTACAAATTCCATCTTAACACTGGAGTAATGCTGTGGTAAAAAATGACCCATTTTTTTCTTTAAAATATCTAATATTCATCAAATATTTATATGAATATATAACAAATAATTGTGGCAAACATTACATAATAAAGATGAAAGGGGAATTAACCTTGTGAATTTTTAAGCTGAAAAATAAAGACCGTTACATTAATAAGACTTAATTATATCATTAAATATTTTAAATTATGTCCTCTAATAAATGTTTTTATTTAATATATTTCTTTTTAATCTATTACTTTAGTAAAATGCCTTTAAGATATGAACAAAAACCCAGCAGAGCTTTTTTTATTTTTTTTGTTGGCCATGCAATTGCAGAAGAAGTGAGAAGGGAGCCATATGTTACCTCTTCAACTCAAGGTCAGCTTTCTGGACAGAACAGTCTGCATTTCCACAAGCCTCAGCTCCCTGCCTGGGTGGACTGGTGAGGGGCTGGATCTTTGCTAAACATTTTTCTTCCCTTATTCTTTCCCTTTCTAGGACTACCTAGGCTCTGTCTGTGCTAATGAACTAAGTTAAGCTAGCACAAATAAAGCATATCACCGCGTTTCTAGCATTCTGTTTAACATCTAACCCTATCAAAAAGGTATAGAGCACAGTGTGTTCAAAGATCAGCCTCTAGCCTGCACTGATTAGTCCCCCCTTGCCATCAGTGACAGAACAGAGTTGCAAAATCAACAGCTGGAAACTATCATGTAATCCTCAGGGAAGTCAACACCTTGCAAACAAGAGAACAGGTCAGTTTGCCTGTAAAGGATTGGATGGTGTAAGCCTTCCAAGGAATAAAATTCACACCATCATCCCTGTGTCATTGTCACAAATTCTTTTCCTTACATTGATCTGTCTAGGCTTATTCTCTCTAGACTTTTACTATTATTCGACGAAGTGAAATTCAAGTAAGAGTTACATCAACAAGACTGTGAATCACACCAAATGCCACAACCCACAACAAGGTTATAGTTCTGCCAGGAAAAAAAAAAATCTGTTTCTCCAGCACACCTCCAAAGCTTTTAATGTCTCCCTATTGTTGTGGCACCTAAAAGTATCACTCGTATCTCTCCAGTATACTCCAGTTGTTCTTTCTGCCTTGGCTGTACGTATAAACCACAAACCCAGGTAGCATGCACGTCTCAGCTTTCCACTGAAAAACTGCATTATATGCACTCACAGAAACGCTGATTAAAATCAAGTGGTAAACACTAACAAATCAAATCTAACTCATCAGCATTTCAGATTTATCAGAGGCTACAATTTAATGATGCTGTAGTAGAAATTCTCTTCATTTACAAGCACACAAGTGTGAGACCCGATCTGTATAGCTCTTCTGCTTTTTCCCGTTAAGCTGTTCCTTCTGTTTACCACAGTAATACTTATTATGATTTAATCCCTGGAAGTTCTTGTTTGTATTTGTAATATTCTTTTGACTTGTCTTCTATAGATTGTGTGGTTTGTTACTATGATTGTCTTCCCACTATCCTTCATCATTTCACACTCATCTATCCGTCATCACCCATACTGTAATTACAGAAATGTTATTTGCTGGTAGATAGATGCATAGGGTTCCTGGCAGTAGTACTACCATTATGCAGTGCAAATACTGTGCAGAATATTAAAAAATCATATGAATAAAATCTTAGGGAAAGAGTATTCTTCAGAGTTATCAAAAAAGATTGAACTAAGTCTGGTTTGCTTGTTCACATTGGACAACTCATCTAAAATCGGGTAACATTTATTTACATTTGGCAGGTAAGAGTGCGCTGGAGGTACAGTCTACTAATTAACACGTGTGATGCTGCAAGTATAAACGGGGGTAAACACATGTTCCATTATGTATAGCTGCCAGTCCCATTGTTACAGTATTCTTTTCAGTCACAAGTAAAACAATGCTACAGAGCAAACAAGTACTGAGCTTTCACTTCAGCACCTGACTAATAAACAATCTCCTGGAAATAAGGTATGACATTATTTGAAATAGTTATATATAAAAAAAAAAAAAAAAGAGCAGGTTTCCCAGCAGTGTCATATCATGCCACTTCATTTAACTGAAGCTTGGGAGGCAGCAGGAATAACGTGAGCTTCCACTAGTGTTATGTTTTACTTTGCCTTACAGTTTCCACAAATAAGGCATCTATTTAGAACTGACAATGTTCAGGAAAGTGAAAAGTCATGCTTTTGCTTACAAATGAAAAGCTTAATCTGTGGAACAAATAAGGAATAAAATGTATACTACGGTCCATTTGGACCACTCTTACAGCATAAGCTAAAGCAGTCTTCCTAGGAACATGTACAAACCAGCATAGGTAACTGAATGATGAAAATTCCCTGGCAACTCCTTATCAGTTGGCTCACCACTATAATGTCACCTGGGTGTGGGTTTCAGTGATATACAGTGGCAGGTATGGTCTAAAAGGCTTCACTGCCATTATCTTGACAAAAGACGTGAAGATACTGTCAGCAGAAGCAGAAATGCTGGAATCATCAAACTAAAGATACCATCCCACTGTAGTTTTGTCTTCTGTTTTCAGCAGATAGTTCTCAGCAGCATGCTGCAAGTGCTACTTCTTCCAAGTGCTAACCTTGTAAGTGATGTACCTACCATGTGTGCACATGTAGGGATCAATGTGCACATGTACTGACACGGACTGCTTAGGCCATAAAGGTTTATGAATGCTCAATACATTGTAAGATCTCTTCTGAAAAGACTGTTGTCATTGAGAACAAGGCAGGATTTATCATCTGCTTTATAATTCAGCCCAGTTATGTTTGGACAGGTGTATGGTCATCACACAAAGCTCTCTTTAAAGTGCCTTCAGACAGACTTCTAGTCTCCACAGCACAGTTCACGGCACACCCTTACCCTTAGCTGTCTCATATATAATTTAAATGTTTAATGCAAAGCAAAGCTAACGTTAACAATACGTATTTTTGAAGACTGACAGAATAATGTTTTATTTCCTAAAGGAATAACTGGAGTGATCCATAAGCAAATATAACTCAAGTAACACTATCAGAACAGATGTAAATTGTGCTCATCCTTGAGAAATCTTAGGAGTGCCTGCATCCCTTCTTCTTTCTTAGCTGGGCAAAATGCAATTTGCTGCATGGATTTCTTTCAGCTGAGGTATTAAAATCTGCAGTGCACTCTATTCTCTATTGGTAGTAGTGATACTTTTAGAACTGTGATGTCTTTGATATGTATTATGCACCACTGACTGACGGCTCTTTCTAGCCTAGAAAGGTACTGTCTTAGCAAGTTTGTGTAGGCTGAGAGCAAAGGCCACAAGCATATTTTGAAGTTGAGGATTTAAATTAATATAAAATATCATTAAAGTTGAGATAGTAATACCCTGGATTTGGAGAAGGCTGAGGTTCTCAATGGCTTCTTTGCCTCAGTCTTTAACAGCGTGAACTCTGACCATGCTGCTCAAATCTTGGAAGGCAGATGCAGGGACTGTGAGAATGAAGACCTTAGCCCACGATGGGAGAGGATCTGGTTTAAGACCATCTTGAGAACCTGGATGTACACAAGTCCATGGGACCTGATGAAATCCATCTGCGGATCCTGAAGGAGCTGGCAAATGAAGTTGTTAAGCCACTGTCCATCATATTTGAAAAATCATGGCAGTCAGATGAAGTTCCTGACGACTGGAAAAGGGGTAATATAAGCCCCATTTTCAAAAAAGGGAAAATGGATGACCCAGAGAATTACAGACCAGTCTCACCTCCGTGCCTGGCAACATCTTGGAGCAGATTCTCCTGGAAAGCATGCTAAGATACGTGAAAACAATAAGATGGTTGATGACAGCTACTAAATGGAAATCCTGCCTGACCAATTAGGTCTGTGATGGGGCTACAGAACTGATGGATAGGGGCAAAGCAATAGATGTCGTCTACCTGGACTTGCATAAAGCGTTCAGCACTGTCTCGCATGACATCCTTGTCTTTAAACTAGAGACACAGTGGATGGACTACTCGGTGGATAATTGTCTGGATGGCCACATGCAGAGAGTTGTGGTCAACAGCTCAATGTGCAGTTGGAGACCAGTAACACGTGGTGTCCCTCAGGGATCGGTGTTGGGACTGGTCGTCAGCATCTTTGTCGGTGACATAGACACTGGTATTGAGTGTGCCCTCAGCAAGTTTGCCGATGACACCAAGCTGTGTGGTTCTGTTGATACACTGGAGGGAAGGAATACCATCCAGAGGGACCTTGACACACTTATGAGGTGGGCCAGTGCTAACCTCATGAAGTTCAACCAAGCCAAGTGCAAGGTCCTGCACCTGGGCCAGGGCAATTCCAGAAGAGCTGCAGGTTGGGTGGAGAAGAGACTCAGAGCAGCCCTGAGGAGAAGGAGTGGGGGGCTGTTAGTGAGTGAGGAAATGAACTGTTTGTTACTGTGAAGGCAGTGAGGCACTGGAATGGGTTGCCCAAAGAAGTGGTAAATGTTCCATCCGTGGAAGTGTTCAAGGCCAGGTTGGACAGAGCCTTGGGCGACATGGTCTGGTGTGACCTGTCCCTGCCCATGGCAGGGGGTTTAGAACTAGATGATCTTAAGGTCCTTCCCACCCAAACCATTGTATGATTCTATGATTCTTCATTACCAGAAAGCATTATCTTTCATATATAACCAGTGGAGAAGATACTAACATCAACATTGAAAAAAAAGATTTGAGGAAATTATTTGAAAAAGGTAAAAAGGAAAATTTAAAAGATTAATTTTTGGCACATCTTTTTGTTAACCTGTGTTATAATCTGCTGTCTGTAGCAAACATACATTAAAGAACTTGCAAACCAGTTCCACATTTTCTTGTCTGTTTTACCATAATACTAATACTTAAAATAATTTTGCTTAAGAGAAGACTTATACTCTGCTCTAAGATTTTAATTATGCCATCTGAAGTGTAAGCTGTGATTAAGAGCACAAAAGGTTTGAGGCAGAAGAAGAAAAATGGCTGGAGTAGGATGGCTGTTCAGAACAGAAAGTGACAACTCAGCTGGTTAGTGATCAATGCAGTTTATAGTAGAGAACTGTTTACAATGCAAAACCATTTTTGCACTAGCATTGAGCACCACTCAGAGAGAAGAAGGACTGGACTGCTCGCTGGACTCCTCAGTCTCAGGAGCAGCCTCTTGAGGTCAGGTTTGAGAAACACCAGCAGGACAACATAGGAATCAATCAGTGCTGTTGCCCACACTGAACCTGTTCTATGAATAGACAACTTCAGTCTCTAGGCTTATCAATTTGTCATGAAGAAAAAAATAGAAAGGAAAATTAGAAAGTTATGATGTTATCTCCTCCAAAAATAGGATTTCAGTCATTCCAGAGAAGTGCTGTGCTTGGATATTCCCACTCAGGTTCTGCAATCTGCTGACATCTCCCTACCGCACCAGTACTGAGCTTCCTGCTGGTGGTGTTAAAGGTCACAGAGCATCAGGGAGGTGGAGGATACTTCTGCTTAATTGACCATTAAGAAACTGTGTTCAGGAGGAATGTGAAGTAGAAAGAATTTAAACAGTATTCCAATGTTTCTCTTTGCTATTGTTGACAACACTAAATGAGATAGTGCCTTCTATTATTCAGGTCTATCAAAGACCAAAGGTTAGCTCCTAAAAAAGGATGCTCTGAGCCAGTCATTCAGGTAGCCTGGTTTCTTGTATTTCTGAGCTCACATGGAAAACAAAGGATCACAGATTGCAAGAGCAGAAAATGCTAGTGAAAAAATCTAAGGAAGAAAGAAAAACAATCAGTAAGTCTCAAATATTACTTTCGACAATGAAGAGAATTTGATGAATTCCACTATCCACTTTAATTGGAAAGCTAGAGTTCAATGACATCTATATAAATTGGAAGAAAATCCTCTGTTAAGAAGGAAAAGTAAGAGACTAATTCAGTTCTCAGCGCGAAGTAAAAGATAGAAATGGTACATCTGACCCTGTAAGGTGCAGAATGCCACATGGTAGCCTGCAAGCATAAAGTGCTCAGCACTTCTGAGGGTCAAGCCTCTGGCACTCTGGCATTTGAGATTCAGTCTCTCTATAGATTAGGATTGATCTCCCCTGTCTCTGGATAAAAAAAAAAAAAAAAAAAAAAAAAAAGAAATAAACAAACTGTAACCTTGAAAGTGTCATCTGAACCTGGAGTCCAGCCAAAATAGCAGAGACAAAATCCCCTTGAGAAGCAGAACAGCAGCCCCAGAGGTCACTATTGATGCATCAAATAGAAACAGTGGATTCTGATACAGCAAAGACTTACATAATTTCATTTTTATTCAAAACCTAAAAGTGTAATCATTTACATCCCCCTGAAACGCAGAATTGCATCCATCTCCATTTAAACACAGATACTCAGAGGGTATCTTAATAGCCTTTGGAATTGAAAATGTACAAAGGCAGGTTTGAAAGCAGTACAGTTACAGAAGGCAACATTCATATTCCATGGTGATAAGATAGTGTTTTGCTACCCCCTTTGTTGTTTTAGGAGCTGAAGGAGTTGCCAGCAGCTTCAAAATTGTGCAGAGGAAGCAAGCCATATTCAAGCTAAGAATAGCATCAGTCAACTTTCCAGAAGGAAGGATAACAAGAGGTCAGGATTTTACGATCCATTGCAAAACAAACAAATGAATTTCAATTCTATTTGGTTTTGGTTAGTATTTCCTCCTTTCTTCTCCCCTCCACCCCTTTTCAATATTCTGAGTTCAAACGAATGAAGAACTCAAGCATACCATGGGTTGTTTCCTCAAAACTCTAAAACTCCAGATTCACTGAAAGTGAGGAATGCAAAGACCACATAATGCTATTTCAAATGTTTATGCTTAAACATAGCTCATAGCAACGTGTTCATTGCATGCAATTTCCTTACTTTTAATGAGGCAACACCCAGCAGACCCTAAGCACATGTGCAATTGTACAGAAGGATGCATCCTTAATTCCCCGTGATTAACCAAATTTAAAGTTCCAGATATTAAATTTTCAGACCTGAAGAATATCAGTCTAAAAATAAGAAAAACAGGAAAGTAAATGTTAAACCATGCAATAGTGTACATTATATATGAAAACAGGTGCAAAAAGAAAAAAAAGTAAATGAAGAGGCCCTCAAAGATTCAGCCAAGGGAGAAATACTGTATAGATAGGCATAAAGAGAAGCAAGTGCTTTGAAGGAAGGTGCAAGGAATTTGATTGCTCTATCAGTGGATATGTTGGGTACATAGTACACCTACCAGGAATGCATTTTATTATCTAATATTTATCACTTTTGACGGTCACAGGTGTTCCTACTTCAGAAAGATTTTAGCAAATGCCCCTAACTGTGTGACATCTGGATGCTGTCATCACACTAACAAGAGGTAGCTTTTGCCACTAGGCTCTGCTCTGGCAGATGTGTTTTTACTGCCACTGTTCATTTCCTTCCCTGTTAAAATGCAAAACATTAGCTTTTACTTACAAATAGGCATAACCTCTTCTTTCCTACACCATCAAGTTAGTCAGTTCCTTGTATACTGTTAATCCAACCAAAAATAAATATTAAATAGAAAAACGTTCTACTTAGTAGAATACTTGGTCTGATTCGAGTAATATAAAGGCACTATTATGATGACACTTTTTGTTAATTATGCTTAGAATGTTTTCTATGTTTAGAGTGTTAAAAAAAAACCCAAACAAACAACTCAGGAAGGAAATGAAAAAATTTCTGTAAACCAGCAGAAAGCAGAAGCTGCTTTGAGATAAGGCAGAGTCAAGGTTAAAATGTTTTTCCAGAGATACTTTTCACAATAAGATAATAATATAAAAAAATAGCTTTGGAAATTTATTGTTTCTGGAAACGTATGTGCACCTGAGTAAAATTAACATATTGTGAAGTCCCAAAGAATATAAATTTCATTCAGCTGCTCAGGCACCCCTAAGGGCCTGTAGAGGCATGCCCTGGGGACCTCACCTCTTTCTTTGGCCAGGAAGGATGCTTTGCCAGTTGTCTTTATATGATGTCTAATTGGTCCTTTGCCAGTGACTTAATGATTTCATTAGGATTTCATCTCCACAATAATCTAACACCGAGCAAGATCCCTGACCTCGGATCCAAGCCGGCTCATGGGTAGCTGTCAGCAGAACACAACAGATCAAAGGGCAGTTACTCAGCCAACAGCTGGGAAGTAGGATACTTGCTGTGGTTCAGTGAGTCCTGTTGAATACCGTATGGTTTTGCAAGATTGCCTGGTTGCTGGAAAGCTTTTTCCTGATGAAATCAAACTTTGTTGGGATGAGAATACAATGGAAGACACCTTAAAGTTTTTTTGCAGAAGAGTTTTTATCAACTGGTACTTTATTATTACTCCTTGCAAAAGAAAACAAGGGTACACAAACGTAAAAAGTTATACCAAGAATATGCACAGCTAAACAGTTATCTGTATTAGATGACAGTCACATTGATTCTATGTACTGTGTTTTACAGCATACTGGCAGAAAAGATAGCATCAAGAAGTCTGATTTCTGTACAACCCACCAGAGAGTTTTCAACAATCCAGAGTGAATAAAGAGCATTAGTATGATGAAGTCAGAAGAAAATTATACAGACTAGTATCATTTTTAAACAATGTGTATTACTTAAAGATGGACATGAAATTGCATATAGACTTTTTGAAAATATGAACAGCAAGGATTCAACAAAATACCACAGGTCTAAGAAGATTTCAGTTTTACGTAATGTATTAATGTCAATCTATATCAGATTAGCCAATTTATGCTGACAGGAATGTAAATTCTATTCTCTGATCTGAGGGGTTGGAGGGGTTGGATATTATATAAAACATTCTACAATTATGTCCAATTCTGTGGGAAATTAAAGCCTAGGATTATCGGTTGCTTTACAGCATCAATGTTATAAATTAAAGGCTTTGCATAATGGTCAGCATATACCTCAGGTGTATTTTAAACTTTAAGAAAATAATCCATTTTTGGCAAACCATGTGACAAGTTCACAACTTTTGATCAAGGCTTATACTATGTGTCATCAGTATTCTTTTGTTCATCTCATACCAATCTATTTTGCTCATCACAACCTAGGGCTGTTTAAAATGTAGAAGTTTGGCATGTTATTTGGGTCATTTATGGAAATCAAGAACATGATTTAACATTAATATACATAAAAATTACTAGAAATTATTCACCACAAATCCATATCAGTTTGTGGCTTTTTGAACTCCATTGTATAATACAAAGCATTTTCTCAGTAAGGGACAGAAAAATTCAGGTGGAAAAAATATAATTACAAAATGGAAATCTAGCTTAGTTGAAGCTATGTAGTGTATTAATGTGATTCTCATCACAGTAGGATATTGGTAAATAAGACTTACATCTATGAATGTTAATTTGTAAAGGCAAAACCTAGCACCTGTACTTTAAATGCAAGCTAACTTCTGTATGTTTCTGAGTTCCAGTAAGAGTTACTATGGAACTATAGCACCACCATATATGGGATGATCATCACTTTTTATAAAGAGTGAAGCAAAGAATAGTCACTACAGTAACTGAAAATAAATGTAGTGATGTAGTGATGGTGAACATGTAAAGTTGTTTACATGATTTGGGAAGAGCTGAAACAAAAGAGACATTTTGAAAGTAAACGTCTCACTGAAATTAGGCTTATCACTATCAGAAGGTGGATCTCAGCAGGAAACTGCTCTGAGACACTGAACAACAGTGGCATGGGAGAACCAAAAATTGTTCTTTTTTGTTATTTTGAGTCTTGAAGGAAGATCACCCATTGAGCATTCAGTATTAAGGATGACAATTTATCTCTGTTGGAACAAATCCATACTTTGAGGCAGGGGAAGGGTTATGTGTTTGCTTTTTATAGCACATATATTTTCACAATCAAACTCATATACATCCATGTAATTGCATAGCTCAAAAGTAAGTCTATCCTAACCTTTAACGCAGTATTTGCTGTTGCTGATACCAGTTTCCACATTTTGTGATCCAGTTGGCTGTAGATTGGAGCCAGAACAAAAGCCGACCTGCAAAAAGAATGCACAGTCTTGACTGCATAACATAATGATTTAGACTAGCCAAGATATTTTTAATTATTAGGGTTTAGTGCTGTGCTGTCTTCTGCCACCACTGATTTATCTCAACTATTTTTACAAAACGTTTTGCAGAGATTGTCTAAATGCAGGCTTATGTACAACAGTGAACTAGCACAAAATGATCACAAATTACAGGCTCCTCCCACCCCACAATTAGGTGAGAATTCTGCGTTCATGAAGATTTTCTAAGGCTAAGAGAGTGAGACTTTGACTCAAGACAGCACAGCAGAAATCAGGTATAACAGGTTAGCATTCATTCTGTTGTCTCATTTTATCCTTTCAAAAACACAGTAATGTTGTCCCCTGTATTTTTTTCCCATTTCTGCCTTTGTATTTAGCTGTCTGTATAATTAAAAAGCTTGGAATAGGATCAGGAGGGTGACAAGAAAAAAAACATCCATTAATACATTTAGGAAGGTTTTTTGGTCCTGCATTGTTGCTCCTTTGAGGCTTCCAGAGTGCATCAGTCTCCTCAAGTTATTTATTCATTGTGCGTATGCTGCACCATCTTTGCCATGTTTTTCTTTCGCATCATCATCGCAAAGGTGACCTCCATAGCAATAAAAAGAATGTTTTATACAGGCACCATCAAATAGGTTAAAACTCTTCACATTGTGAAGCACAGCTGGGAAGCTGTGGACCACATTCCAGTGCAGGACATCTGTAGCAGGACCAGCAGGAAAATCAGACTAGTCACCGGTGCTCAGGCACCAAAGACAGTCAGCTACTGATTGCTCACTGAATAGCAAAGCACAACTGAACATAAATTCCCTAGCTTCCATCCAGTGGAATTCAAACTTCAGATATGGCTCTTCCCCATAGAGACCTATTGCTCAAATACTGCACCAGCAATATGTAACTGGGGTTTTTACACCCCCCATACCATCTGCACTGCTTGGCCCTGATCCCCTCCCTCCGGAGTATGATCAACATGCAGTGCCATATTCCCAGGTGCATGGACATCTGACTGTAATTCACTCTCTCAAATTGGAGGCTGACAGCCAGTACCATGGTGGAAAACGAATAGCTGAGGTACTGCACTTGGAATGGTGCTACAGCCCAGCCTACTGGTGCTTCTTCCCTGGCTGCATAAATGAAATGCCTCTCACTTTCCCGGTTTGCATTGGAAATGCAGCTCAAACATTATCCTTACCCAGAAAGAGTCTCTGCTGCAGCAAAGCTTCGGGCTGTAATGAGATTGCCAGGGAATTGCAAACAGTCTTTTGAAATTCTGCTGTTACCTGAGTGCTGCCAAAGTGACTCCAGGCCTTGTCAGAGGCTCACACACACACTTGTGACTAGAGTGACGCACAGCATTTTAGCAGCACTTGAAGGCGGTACCAACCTCACAATTGCTAGCATGTTTCTGTCATTAATTTAACATAATTTTGTGCTGAAACAGGATGATAAACAGATTTTGGAATGCAACGATGCTGCTTCCCTTTCACCAGTTATTCTGACCATGAAGGAAACTGAGATCATCCTGCCCTCTCCTGGGGGGGAGTTAAAAAAAACCTGCAAGCTTATTTGGATATATTTGCTGTGAGCATTTAAAAAAAAATAAAAAATCTCCAGTTCTAATAATATACTAAATTACATGAAAAAAAAAAAAAAAAACAAGCAACTTCCCTCAAAGGACAAATATTGCTGGAATTTTCTTTAAACGGTTTGTGAGATAGAGAGAAAACAAGAATAAAAACCAACGCAAATGCTCACTATCTCCTCCCACTTTGATCTATCAAAGTTTACGGATTCATGAACATAATGTGGAGTTTCATACTGAATTCACTACTGCTAAAAACCCCTGATTTGGACTATGTGATATATAAAAATCTACCTCTTTCAACACATACTGTATAGAAGGCAGGGGAAAAGCATAAATAATAAAACTATAGCTCTGTTTTTCTTCTTGCTTTTTAGCAAAATGCATTAGCAAGAAATAATCCTGCAGTCTGCTATCCTGGCTCTCTTTTATCTATTTTTGTTTAGATTTTGTTGAAATCAACACCTTCTATCAGGGTAAGAATTTCTGTTTCATTTGTTTGCTCATTAAGAACAAGAAAGTGTGTAATCCAGAAAGGCTTGATGTACAGATGAAGCTGTCAAGAGCAATATGAATTCTAACAGAGTAGTTTCTCAAATGTGATAATTACTGTTTATTTTATAGGCTTACACATGACATCCTATTAAAGTAACTCCCACTTCAGCTTTTATTATTAACCACACTTTTCAATCTCTTATCGACCCCAAGCAAAACTGTGTTTTTCTGCACAGCAACAACAAAAAGCTAACACTCAATGTTTATTTTACCAGGAATTATTCTCAAAGCTATTCCCACATTTTAAAAGGTGCCTCATTTGAAAATACCGATGGCATCCATTAGAGATTGGAATTGCCCTTTAGAATAGACTGGATAAATCAAAGTGTAGGGAAAACCAGTAGGACTTTCAAAAGCAGTTGGACCTAATCCAGCTGAGTTCCCATATATATAGATCAATGGGGTTTTAACACCACTTTCAAGGTGTAGCTGTTCATGCTGAATTCTGTGCCAGTATACTGGACACTTAAAGAGACTCTGCAGATCTCCTAAAAATCTGTACCTGGCACAGTTGGGTCAACCTACAATTTCATTCAGAAACATGGTATATAATCATTTTCAATGCTTCATTCAAGGAGTCTGTGGTCTGTCATATGTCCCTACTCAGTATGTTTTGGCTACAGATCCTGTTTCCAGCCACGGATCGTTACTACCTCCTTTATTCTTCCACATGATGATCTGTCACAATCCTGTTTTAAACCAGTGTCCTCTTGAATGGAATTTACTATTGCTTGTGGAGTCAATACAAATATAACTACTATCTGGAAACTCACAGACACCAAACTGCTTCAAACCATGTGTAAATTTCACTTTTCTATGCCTTTGCAAAGAGGTCTGTCACACAGTATTATTGTAAGAGAGCAGGGAGGAAACAAAAATTCAAAAGACCAAGTTGGCAAATTCAGAATAAGTTAAAAAAAGAAAACAACCCAACAATATCTGCAACACTAGGAAGAATCTCTTGCTGGAAAGAAAGAAGGAGAAGAAATGGAAGTCCGTGGATAGGGTGATAGAGGAAAAGTAATTATTACAAGGACGAACATCAGTTAATAACAGGAGCAGAGCAGAAAAAGACATGCTGGCTTTTGTCCAGTGGAAAGTGAGCAGAAAAAGAGGCTAATTTCTCCTGACAAACACTTGGCTTTCTCATTAATAGGAATAATCATAATAATCAGTCTTAAGGATCCCATTGCTTTTTTCTCCACACACACATCAAATGACATGGACAAACACAGTTACACACTGTTGCCATGCTCCTCCTTGCCTAGAATTTTGACAAACACTACTTGTACCTCTCGATGTTCAGATTTTCCCCTAAAGGAACAGTAATGCGCATAAACATCTAAAACACCTACACACGAAGTTAACAAAAAAAAAACAAAAAAACCCAAACCAAAGCAAACAAAACAAAATTTAAAAAAAAATATCCTGCAAAATTTTATTACAAAAATATGGACACTAGTTTGTTCAGTCACTGCTGGTAATAGGGAAGATAACATTCAGCCCCTGATATTTATATGACTTCTTTGTTAGTTTCCTCCTTTTTATGGATTTCTCTACTGTACTTGTTTTGATATACTTTTAGTCTGCTGCTTTTTTTTTGGTAATTGAAAGTCATACTAGAATTTTTAACAACATTAATTTTTGGTGAAATAACACTTTTTTTTTGTCTGAATTACTATAATTATATTCAGTGCACTCCTTATTGCAGCCTATCGTCCAGATGGCTCTGCTGAAGAAATGGAAAAGCTAAAATACAAAGATGAAAATTACCAGTAGATCTGATACTGTTTAAGTGACTGAAGACTCTCCCCCTCACTCCACTCCCAGAGATAAAATGCAGTATCCTCAAAACTAGCACCCATATTCTGTGATGTGGAAGAAAGCAAAGATTTGTAAACCCTTAAGAAGCACCTTTGATGTTTAGGTTTTTATATTCCTTTGATCAGAGATTAGTTACTAAAATACAGAAAAAGGATCACTTACTGATACACAAAGAACTTTAAGAACTAAAGTGGAGAAAAACCCCTAAAATATCAGATTTGCTGGCCACCACAACTGAAATAGAACTGCATTTTAAGGATAAATAGAACACTAACCTATAATTTCACCTAAAACGCTTCCTAAATAATCTTTTTTATTTAAATGAAGGGAATATGATAAACAGGTCTCAAATGAGCATTGGCATGTTCTACAATGAATTTCACTATGCCACTGAATTCTGATGTTTTAGGGGAGGTGTCACATTATTGGAATTATATATATATATATAATTAATATTCACAAAAAATGGCAACTGTGACAAAATTCAGAATAGGATGTAACACCCACCTACTGCATTTGTCAGATTGTACTGTCAGATATGTTTTGAGTCCGAAAAGTAACACAGTAATGGTAAGAAGGCATGACACGCAGTCTTAATTCTCCATTTCCTACTTGATTTAAAAAGTTTTTGGAGGGTTTTTTTTATTTTTTATTTTTTTAGGCAAGACATCCTAACATAAAAATCACTGCAATGAGTGATAAATGGTAGCTATTATGGGACACAGAAATAGGATTTCTTCAGTTTAAAGAGAATATTAAATTGACAATTGATTAGTTTTTTCCTGTTCAAGGGTAAAATTATCTCTACATGTAGAAGTCATTATACAACATTTAAACATTTATACTGTATAGTTCACTTCTAAAGATATAACATGTCAAGGAATTGTAAAGTACACTGATTGAAGGCTGGGTTATATTGATTTCTCCAAATATTTCTACCCTATTTTATATGGTTATTCTATGCATTCAGTAAGGATATATATATGCATCTCACAGAAAGGTATTCTGTATAATCATTTAGAGCTACACAATAAGGTACATGAATACAGAGAAAGAATTGAAAATATATGTAGTGGAAGAAAATTGGTTTGTCTTTCCTCAGAAGGTTTGATTTTGCAATTTTTGCTACGTCATTTTTCTCACAGCAAGAAGGGAATTAGTTATATTTCTTTCTTACTTCACAACTGTGTTAAGTGGCTTGCTTTATTACGGCTGGTAAAGCACTTTAATTTCTTGGATGAAAGCTGCTAAAGAAGTACAAATATTTTCTATTCTTAAAATAATTTCAACCTCAGAGTTATACTTTAAAAATCTCAAAGCTCTTATAATAACCTTCTGGAATGTGAGAGATGAAGAACTGGGATTTACATATGCTATGTGAAAGGAAATTTGGGGTTCTGTCTTAATTAGTGCTGAGGGTGTCAAAACCAACCACAGATATTATTCAGTTCAGTAATCACCTAAATACAGAATCTTTAAACACATTGACGAAAACATTAAGGACAGTGCTTAAACCCAGTGACCTCTATCCAAGATCTCCTGCAACAAACCGTATCACTTCCAATTTTCTCCTCATTTTTTTACTGGCATAAAAATAAGTCAGACTAGTTTGAGGTAGACCAGAAAGGAAAAAAAAAACTGACAGCTCTAAACTCTAGCCTCTGTCTTCCATTCAGGTATGAAGTGATGCAAGCTGAAATGTAAACCTTTAGCTGTCCAGATCCATCTCTGGTGTGAGGAATGACATAAATTGAGAGAAGTAAGGAGTCTGATACTAATTTTTTTTTTTCTCTTATCTTTCCAGATTTGCTGTGAACTATGTAAACACACCAGCAGCTTCAGCTGTGTTCCCAGTACGGATGGACAACAGTTATTAACAATTATTCAGTTTCACAAGTCTAGCAGTAAAATAGCTGAGAAGCAAGTGGACTCTAAAACCAAATTCACTTTTCTGTTGAACTAATACTTCTCCTTCTCTAAGTTAATAAAATAGAGGATGCAGGCAGTGATGGGTGGCCATGGAGTAGTGCAGAACCAGCATGCAAGAGTCCAAACTGATACTCAGAGAAATGTTAAGAAAATCCCAAATATTTGATCTTTGCTATGGGCCTGTAAAGCAGGCTAGCTGCAGCATTCACAATTCCCTAATTAGGCAATTTTGTCAAGTGGATCTCATCCAGTCTGAACTGAGCAATGTTGCCCACCACATCATCATCTTGCTAGCTTTATATCCAACTTCATATAGCATGCTAAGGCAAGAATTTTATGAAGAAGCATAGTATCTGTGATTTGCCTTCATATTCTTCCAAAATGCCTGTTATTCCAGTTGTTAAATTACTTTAAGTCACAGTCCAAGGCATGTATAGTATACTACAATCAAACAGGAACAACACTTTGCATATCATTAAGTGCCAAATTCTTTCTGCCACTCTTGGAAGCAGAACTGCAGCTAGAAATGTGTGCTGTGCTTTCTGTGCTTCTTTGCAATTCCAATTGCCAAGTGAACATAGGCTGGCAAAACAGTTCTGCCAAGTGTCAGTGCTGCATTAATATTGTTATTATTCTCTGGGAGTGAAGTATATAATGCATAATAATCCAAAGGCATTACTGATATCAAGAATGAGCATTACAGCTTATATAATTAGTGCCATGTCCACAGGACTGCATGTCATCAAATATTTATACAACAGAATAGTTGAGTGCAAATGATTTTAGATGCCTTGCTGGACTTTTGGAAGAAATAAACTGATCAGGTCAGATAGCTAATAAAAAAAAAGATCATAACATGATATTGTCACAGAGTGGTTCTGTGATATTTAGGCTCAGGATAACACTGAAATCTCCTCACACTACTTTTCCTAATCAAGTGCCCTCAGCTTCTGTTTTGTTGCTTTACTGTTTGTTTTGTCTCTCCTAAGAACCTACCTAATTTTAAGCATCCAGTGTCCCCGTGTCACTTCACATGACCTGTCCCTCCAGATCCAGTGTTTGCTTTTCTGCGTTAGGACTTTATCCCACAAATACTGCTGCAGAACACAGCACAATGCTGTGCTATCCAGCTGATGCTCATAGACTTCAGTGACAATATTTGCTTTTTTTTTTTTTTTTTTTATTGCAACAGCAGGAGCGTTTATGAAGGAAAAAAAAGCCCAAACACTGATTCATTCTAAAACGTACTCTGTAAAATATTCCTAAGTTATGAAAATACTCTGGCAGTTTCTTCAGAACCCTATATAATTGGGAGTCAAGGCAAATATCCCTTTTTTTAATTATTTTTAAAAAGATACGAGGCAATGCCTTTACCTTTGCCAAGGCTCCAAGACAGATACTAGAACAAAGAAGTATCAGTTACACACTTTCTCAGGATAGCTTTTCAATGAACAGGCCCTGTGAACTCCTTGTTCCAGTAGAGACTGCGCCGCATTCAGAGTAGCACAGGATCCAGCATCTGGCACCTGTGCAGCTCTGTGGTAAAGGTATGTTCAATAGTAAAGGTATGTTGAAAGAAGAGTCTCATACAAGCTATTTAAATATGTACTTAAGAATACTCTGAGAACTAGGCTTGGTTCACCTTCTTGCTTTTCTCTATGTTAGTTTTGAACAACTGTACAGAACCTTGACAGAAAGTATCAGGTTTCAAATCACAATGTTTGCTACTGATTATTGAGCATCAAACTCCTCCAAAGTGAAAGTCTTGGTTAGTTAACTGAATAATCATCAATATAAGCTGCCCTAACATCTAACAACATTTAATGAAGAACACCAAATTACATGGTATTCATTTAATAATGCTCTTAAAAAACAGTTCTTTTGAATTCTCAGACTGCAAGTAAAAAGAAGGATTATTATGATGCTTCTTGTGAGCAGCTGGTATTACTATTTTTTTTTTTTCTTTAAATAAGTATTTCTAAAAATTGAGTTACTGTTGAACTACAAAGTACTTAACATGTCCCAAGTCCTTATACATGAAAGTATAGCAGTTCAGTCCTGGAAGAGCGTGGTGAATGATGAAGACTCATTTTGATCTTTCCTTTGCTACGTTGCTGCCTTTTTTTGGAGACTTCATCTCCTCCTCCCCAGCTCAGGAAGACCAGCTATCTATCAGCAATAAGAGTACAGCAAAGCCAAAGCTGACAACACACTTTTGCACTCCTTCATGGCTTAACTTGGCTCATAAAATTGGCCCTTACATATTTGAAGCAACTAATGACTCTTCAGCTATGTCAGTCTGATGTAAGAACTTCTGCTACATGATTGATATTTGGAAAGCCAAAACCTCTGGAAATACTAAAAGTAAGATGACTATCACAGAACAGTCTTATCAGGAACAGACAAAAAACTTACAGTTGCTTAAAATGACATGAGTTCTTTCACTTTTTATACAAATATCACTGACTTATGTGCTAATTGTTTAAATAGATAATACTGAAAATCAAGAGCAGGACCTAATACATAACATTTCATTAGAGAGAGATCAACTAGCAAGTTATCAGAATAACTAACTACAATTTAATGTCAGCATTGTCAGACAAACAGTATAATCACAAGCAGGGATGTTAACAACACCTTACATTAAGACTGACAAAACCTCTATTTTTTTTCTTCAGCGACTTCTATGTGGTGTCCTGTGACAGTATGTACAGGCAATGTTACTTCTTCAAGTACCTACAGGGTTCTGAAAACCTGTCCTTTAATTTTGCAGCTTGAAACAGGTTTGCACATTAAAAAAAAATAAAAATATAGTATATGATGCCTTGTATTTTCAGCTTTTTTTCCCCTCAAAGTATAGTCTATTAATAACAAAAATTCTGGAATTAGAAACATCGTAATGGAAACAGTATTACACTCTTGCAAAAACAAAGTTAAAAAACTCACCAGGGAGTTGTTGGTACATGACCTCTCTTCTACTGAGTTCCTATTCAAAACAGATCAGGACTTTGATGAGTATTTGCTTGGAAAATATTGGGACCTGAAAGTTGCTTTGGAAGCAGCAGAAGTAATAAATTTTCCAACTCCAGTAAGGAGAAATCAAGTTAACTGAAGCAGAGAACCCAGCACACAATTTCACTACACTGAAATATTGTCTGTGTCAGAAAATCCAGGTGAGTGATTTAATTTTAGGTAAACATCTGAACTACTATGCCAAAGCATCACATAGATACCCTTCAACTAAATCACATTAATAAAAGCAACTACTAAATAACGAGAGACTGACTAGTTGTGAGTTCAATTCAATTCTCCTTTTAGCCTGTCTTAACCAGAGTTGTATCACAGTAATTGCAAATTACTTTATCATTAACATTACTAAACTTCATGGAGAAAGCAGTCTGCAGGGACATGAAAATAAAATGAACTTTGCAAAATTAAAAGACTCAACAACTCTTCTTTAAGGCACTACAATACTAATTAACAACAACTGCTTACTGGCTGAGGATTTCTCTTCATTGCATAAATCAGGGAAGTTGTTATGTTCTGACTTAGAGCAGAGAAATGAGCCAGCTCTGTCTTTTGGGGAAAATAAGGGAGAGAAAAATCCAATGAAAAGAACTCTCCAACAAAACCTGTTAAACAATTCAGTTACATGAAAAGACAGTAAAATATGCTCCCTTCTCATCCAGGAGACAAGATTTAGACAAAACACTTCATGTCACATGATAACAATAAGGGAAGGGGAAAAAAAAAGGAGAATAGTCTTCTGAGTAAACACCAGCAGTTGTCATTTGAGCTTTGTATGAAGTCTTTCCTTACTGATCATAGTTTTGGCTGCTTCTTACATGTGTTGAGATCTCTGCGCTTTCACTAACTGATGCTGTGCTGCACACAGAATGAATGAGAGTTTGGGAACAATCAACACTAAGGAAAATAATATATGCTGTAGTTGCCCTACCTTAACTTTTTCAGTTGTTTTCTTGGGACAGAATTAATAACACTTGTGTTTTTAAGTGAGAAAATGTATTGTCATTATTTGAAAGGAAAGTTCTTTATATTTATGTTTGGAATCATGCTTTAAACTTGTTTTTCCTAATTGCAAACCAAACTTTCATCTTGTTTTAGAAACAGTTGCAACATCCAGGCTCCCCTGAATTCCTTATTTTATCTTCTGACTACTAAGATAGAATAATGATCATGGAAAAAGAAAAAGAAGACCTCTGCAAAAAGACAATACCAAACAGCAGACCTAGCAGGCAGAATGAGCAAGTAGTAACCAACCCATAACTCAGATTGCAAAAGAGATTCTTACTCTAGATTAATAAAAGCTATGGAATGAGGCTTATTTTCTGAAGAATTATGGTCATTTTAATGATCAAATCTTTATTTAAATTACTTCCTTAAATGCAGAAGCAAATATGGGATTTCTCTAAAAGTAAAGAGTTATGTTTATTTGTAGGGTTTGCATTTGTTAGGTTAACATTGCAATAATTGCAACAGTTACAAAAGACTGGCTTTTTCCTAAGTTATCTGTGGTAAAGAAACAGCTGCAGCTTTAAGGAGTTTCAAGAGCAGGACAAGATCTGAGCTGAAAGTTCAGCTGGAGTTGGAAGCAGTCAGCTCCAGCCTCTTGAGACATCAAATTGATGTATCCTCCCATCCTAGATTACAATTTACTTTGCTTAAGCCTTCAGCCTTTTCTGCATAACTGCTAGCTTCACTTGTTCTGTACCAAGCAATGTCATTTCTTGAGACTCTACTAGTTCCTAATGATGTGGAATATAATGTGTCACCACTGAATGCAGTTAAGAAATATGCAAAAGAGAAAATGCTAAACTTTGAAAGAAAATCCTGTCTTAGCATACTATTAGACTAATCATGTGAAAATGTTTATTTGCTGTGAAGTCACAGTTATTAAACAAATTGGTCCATTCTGCAGTGCCATGGTACTCGGTACTCTTACATGGTGTTGCAAGATTTCTTCAAAATTATGTGGAAAAAGATAGATTCAGCTAATGAAATTAATGAGCTTTAATGCTCCCTTGAAGTAGAGGTTTTCAGCACAAATTCGCTTCATTATCACAGCTCTCTAAGCCTTGTAATGCATAATGGTCACTGATCCTACCCAGAACATAGTGAAACATGCCAAAAGTTTAATTGTACATGCACCTACATTTTAAAGCAAATAAGACAGTCTCCAAGGCTATTAATATAACAGACACCTTTTATAGTTAAAGGGATAATGTCCAAAGATTAGCTGGGACGTATTTTAATTAAACTTAGTAAATTACTGTTGAAGTCATCATTACGTGGAGACTCCATTAAAATTATGTGCTTAATTTTGCAACAATACCGGCACAACAGTAAGTTTCCAAAATTTATGTCACATACAGAACCATACCTCACATGCTAAAACGCCTAATTTGACACAAGTTTTCTTCGTTCGCTTAATGCATACTGTACTGTAAGGAAAAAAATCAAGTCTGGTGCATTGGAACTTTTTTTTTTCACACTGCTGTTCTCAAGTAGAAGACTTTTTAAATTCAAAAAAAGACTAACATTCACATAAGAAATCATTTTAATAACTTTATAAAAATATATTCAGGTAAAATGCAGAATTAGCACAGAAAACAACTTTCTATGGATTTAATGTATGGATAAAGAGGCACAGAAGGACTCAATAACTTCCCTTGAATGCATTGGTAGTACAAATGCAAATCAATTACAGGAAGTCTGTCCAAGTATATTTAAATATTTCCGTTTAGTAGAAGTTTACAAGGTCTTTGGGTGGTTCAAAGTGACTCTGGCAAGTAGCTAACATTACTAGTTATAAGAATTTATTTTTCATCTAGATAAAGGATTAAGCTAATCTGTTCTTTTTTATATTGAACGAAGTAAGAGCATACACTTCATGTCTGCGTTGCCAGTTCTGTATGACATCAGTTTGCATTTCTACAGTTTGCTTTCTGTGTTGATAACATACTTAGTCTATACCCTCCAGGCCATTCACAGGCTAAAAATGTCAGTCAAAACCAAAGTTTAAGAAAACAGTTACATGGATACAGCCTTTAGAGCAATATGGTTAACTCTGACTGAACAAGCACTCTTTGTGCCCATTGTTCACCAGAAGCCTGAAATTTTATTGGTAGGTGGTACCCTTCAGGAAGCAGTAAATATCCATGGGTTTGTGCTATTAGTCAGCATAAGTGACAAGAAAGTGTTTACAGCAGTAATCACATGAATGTGCAGTTGCGGCAGAGGAGCTGTGGAACTGAGAGATGAAGATATTTTTCTGTGCTGACTAGAGACCCCCAATATAAAAAGGTAAATTTAAAAGCAGGTGTCGTGGTTTAAACCCAGTCAGGTAACTTGTTCACTCACTCCCAGTGAGTGGTGCCGAGCTGACAACAATCGAGGGCCGTGTCCCGTCCCCCCCCCAGGGTTCTCCGCCACTCCCGGAGGAACGGGGAGGAGGATCGAAAGAGTGCAACTCCCACGGGTTGAGACAAGAACAGTCCAGCAACCAATGTACACAAATCACCACCGCAACTATCAACTACAACAATGATAAGGGAAAATAACAAGGGAAGAGAATACGATACCACCGGCCAAGAAGACGAGTTCCACCCGGAAGCCCGTGTCCTTGCGGGTAACTCCCAGTCACCCCCCACCCCGGCCATGACGTGCTGTGGTATGGAATACCTCCCTGGCTAGCCCGGGTCAGGCGCCCCCGGTCTTTGCTTCCTCCCGGCTTCCCCTCCTCCCTGGCAGAGCATGAGCCTCACAAAGTCCTTGGTCAGGGTAAACATCACTTAACAACAACTGAAAACATTGACTTCACCAACACTGTTCTCAGGCTGGAAGTCAAAACACAGCACTGCATCAGCTAACACAAAGGAAAAAAAAAACATGACTGCTACTGCTGAACCCAGGTCAGCAGGCAAAGACACCAGCTGCACAGAAGACACCTGGTGCCAAGGCTGAGTTTGGTTGAGAAAATTGCCAACCAGTTGAGTATCTCCTATCAATTAAATGCTGCTGCTGAAAGCAAGTCCAAAAAGTTCATCCTCCACCCCTGAATTTTATAAGCTATACTCTACCTAAGTTCTACCATGTCCAGCTTATACACTGTTTGTCCCCTCTCCCTCTGGCAAAGGGTGGTCTGTTATTACAAGTGTGAATGTGTCAAGTGATATACAGCCTGTTGCAAATAACTACTGTAATCCTACATTGATGCAAAAAACAATACCTTTGTAGGTAGCTTTCAAAAATAGCACAGGCTATTTGTGGGAACTATTTTATATATTATTACTGCAGCAACATTCAGCACACTGTGCCACATGCTGAAGGTTTGTCCTGCGTGGTCTGGTACTACTGAGTCTTATGAGTACTCAGGTTTTATGCAGTCTGGACAAGTGAGAGACTACTTTTGTCAATATTTCCCTTTCACTAACAGTCAACATTGCAACTAGATGTACTGCACTGAATTACCCAAAAGAGAGCCCAAACCATAGTTATCCTTGATCTGCTGGAAAGATCGTCTATGATGGCTTTCATGACGTGTGGGTGCTGCACAGTTCCTGGATGTCTTCCTTTTACAGTTTCATTTAGAAGGTATCCCTTACCAGGCTGAATGGATTTGAACAATTGCGACATGATTTTCATGTAGCAGACATTCTCTGAACTCCAGAACAGCAAGGAGTATTCTTATCACTAGCTCTGTTAATTCACCATGAGTTAGCAGACAAAGTTTAATTCTGTTAACTCAGCAGGAAAAACCTCCTGGTGAGTGTGCTACTGGTCAGGCCAATGGCATTATCCATATCATATCATAATTGCTAGAACATAAAACACACATTTCAAATTGCTAAGAATAAATTGATGCACTAATTATCACTTTACCTTTCTAAATCAAATTTACTGTTCCTGCAATGATGGGCAGAGCAAAGGATAGACTGTCAAAACTGGTTGAAAAGTACAATTCATTTCAAGACACCAAAGTTTACTGCATGGAATTGCACCTCCACGGCACAAACATCTCCTATTGAATCATAACCTGAGATAGACTACAGAGATGAGGACATTGAAATGCAGTGTCTGAAGTGTTATTGATTTTTATATCAAATCAGAAAATGTTCAAAATTGCTGTTTTTTACTGGTTTTGACCAGCTCAGTTGACTCCCTTTACAAGAGAGCTTTGCATTTAAGAAAGAATCCATCAACATAGATTAAAATGGCTGCAATCAAGAAAACAGTGTTAATAACACTGACAATGCTGAAACTGCCTTTTCAGTTTGCTAGCTCCAGTCTTAAAGAAATAGATTGAGAACTTAGAACTGCCCCTCTCCACTGACTCAGCGCTCTGTGTGTTTTCTTTTTGTAACTCTACTTGCCTGGAAAGTTCTTGCAAGCACTTTTAACCTTTTTGCTACTGAAACTTCTGCCCTGCATTGGTCATACCATTCCTGATTAGCCGTTAATTTAATAATTTCTCCCAGATTGAACAAATCTCATGTGCTATATTCCTTGCTTTTTCAGTAACAGGTTACTAATTAGCAGTTAATATTTACTTAATACATTCTATTATAGCAAAATGAATTAAGATCTTTATTAATCTGAACTGAAAATTTATGATATTGCCAATTCAATCACTGAGACTATTCATTGCATTTGTGTTGTGTTGGCTTTTAGGATTCTACTGTATTTTTCTCATGCTGAGATAACGAGTCTCCTAAATTGATATCTGAAATAAATTTCTTGAGAAATAATTCAGTTTCCTTTTTCCACTCCTTAATTTTCTGTTCTGAACAGAGAACCCTATAGAGAGATACAGATTACAAAGAAAAACAATTCAGAGAACACAAATCACTAGGAGAGTTTGGAAGAGGATAAAACCAACAGCTTCAGGGGTTGCAAATGCACCGACTGGTCTTTTCAGGTGTATTCACGCCAAGTCTTATTGCCAAATACAATTGACAAATTTGTCAAGAATGCCATTAGCTTTCATATATTTTTTTCTTCTCTCCAGGTCCAAGTCTGACAGCCATGTCCTATTGATGCTTCTGTCAGAAGCACATCACCCATTCTACAACAACAACCCAACTCCCCTCCATGAAGGCTCTTCTCTTTACTCCCCTCTGCCATTTTTAAGAGGAAACCACTACACCTCCTGCGTGCTTTCATTCTTGTCCTTCAAAGTAGGAAAATTTTCTTGAATCTTCAGCAGTTAACTCCTGATCAAAGCCACAAAGCAAATGAATGTGGTTTTTACTTTACATTATGTTGGTTTTTCTTTATTACCCTGTAAAAGTTGACAAATGTATTGGGTTTGCAGGGCAAGGGTTTGGTAGCAGGGAGCTACAGGGCTGGCTTCTGTGAGAAGCTGTCAGAAGCTTCCCTTATGTTCAATAGGGCTGATGTCATCCAACTCCAAGAAGGACCCACTGCTGGCCAAGGCCAGCCCATCCACAGTGGTGGTAGTGCCTCTGGGACACCACATTTGAGAGAGGTGTAAGGGATGGGGGAACCTGAGCTGGAGAGAGGAGTGAGAATACATCGTAGGAACAGCTAGGCAGACACTAAGGCCAGTGCAGAAGGAAGGGAAAAGCTGCTTTTCAGGCACTGGCGCAGAGATTCCTCTGCAGTCCATGGAGACCCATGGTGGTGCAGATATTCACCTGCAGCCCAAAGAGGACCCACACCAGAGCAGAAGGATGCCCAAAGGAGGCTGTGACCATGTGGGAATCCATCGCTGGAACAGGCTGCTTTCTGAAGGACTGCATCCTGTGGAAGGGACCCATACTAGAGCCGTTAGTCAAGAGTGGTAACTCGTGGGAAGGTCTCATGTTGGAGGAGTTCACGGAGGACTGCCTCCAATCGGAAAACTTCAAGTTTATTTAAAAACTGGATATTAAATTATGTTCTGACAAAAAATGAAAAGAAAAATGAAACATAGAAACTCCAGGAATTTTACATTGTTGTCCTTTTCACCCACCAGAATCAGTTTTTACAATATTTTAACAAATGCCCCAGGACCTATGGATTTATAGTAACCTGTTTCCTTTATTTTTTTTTTTTTTATTTTTAAAATTAAGCTCTGTTCAAGTCAGTCTCACTTTGAAGTCTAATATTTGACTTCTAGAACCAAAAAGATCCAGGTATTATCACAACTTTAACAGACAAGTTTTTTCAAAGGTTAACAGCAGAGCTGCATTAATACCAGAATACTTTTTTCATCTTTGAGGGTGTTTGTTTAAATAACACATAGAAGGTTCATGCTCTAGTTGACTCATGAAAGCAATCATCTATATTAGCTAACTGCAACCAATTTTGACTGCAACTAATTTTTGCCACTCTTACCTCAGATGGCTCAGTTACACACCCTTTTCTGTTTTTCATGTATTACTTTACTTTTTAACTCAAGCCTGAACCTATAGTGGTTTTGTGGCAGATGCATGGCATACTAATAATTGCAGCAGCTGCACAATGGAACAAGAACTCAAGACTCCAACAGAGATGCATTTCCTTAGTATGATTCACATTATGTGGGAAAGTTAAAATATTCAGTTTGTGCAGCGTTTTCTTTCAAATTGTTTCTCACTTTTCTAATAGCAAGAAGTTTAAGAAATTTAGCAAGTATATATCAGTTATTTATAAAATTAGTCATAAATCCTGGAATCACTGGAGTCTCAATAGTACTCTGAAGTCTTCTGATCTTTTGCTTGCTTTAGAGTGCCATGTCACTGTATTGTTTTCCCTTAAAATACTGTCCTCTTCACCATGAAGGAAGAAGAAACTACCTTCTTCAGCAATAGGTGAGTTAGTTCTTTAAGTATGCTTAATCTTTACTTGTAGGCCTAGTTAACTATTTTTCCCCTCTAGTTAATGACAACTCTTTAGATGACATTAGATATGTGCACAAAGAATTGCTGCTATAGAGAATAAGCTATCCTAGCAGGATAAATATAACTGTAAGCTGTTTATTCTCAGAAAGCTCAGCTAATAAAAGATGTTCCTCTATGTTCATGTAATCAAATAGATTTAAAAACAAAATAGTTTGTGATAAAAGGCAAAAATGCTTTCTCTCTTATCACCTTTCTCAGCTGATTATAATTTTTTAAAGACATCAGTAAAAACTTGTTGGGTGATCTTTGTTTTAGCAATATAGCCAACTCTCTCAACCAATACAGATATTGCTTACTAAAATTTCATTTTTCTTTTGTAAGTTTTATAGTATTATATTTTCCCACAGTTATACTAATAAAATAGAGTGCACAAAATACAGTGGAATATCATGATTATCAGTATAATTTTTTTGCCAGTAGCATTTTTGATGCAGAAGATGCATGTAATGAAATTCCACTTTTTCTTCAGAAAGAGACTGAATTGAACATGAGAAAAATCTCTGGAGATATGGAGATTCAGGTGCTTTGTTTGCAAATGTACAAAAGAGAATCAACTTAATGAAGCTTCTTTGAATTTTCCCAATACTAATCACTCACCATCCTTCACTACTTTTGGAGGATAAAATCCAATAGTTAAAACAAAAGAAAACCCCACAAGCCCCCTCCAAAAAAAAAACAAACCCAAAACATAACAAGTAGATAAAATCCATATAAGAGCAATTTCGAGAAATCTGAGGTCTCAACCATGGAAGCACTGCAGTACAATTTTGGAGCAAGATACCTAAGCTACATCATTTTAAGCTTTTAGTCCTTTCCTTTGCCCCTTTATGATTTATAATGAACAAGAAATTTTAAACTTTAAAACTCAAACTATGACTGCTCCTCCTTCTTGAGCCATAGAATGTAGAGGCCAACTGAATTTCCTGAGGACCCAATTCCCTCCATCATACAAACCCTTTATATAGTCCTTTTACTGTAATGAAGTTACAACAAAGTTAGGAGGCCTATAGGGATGCAGGGGAGGGACCCTTCATTAGGGACTGTAGTGATAGGACAAGGGGTAACAGGTTAAAACTTAAACAGGGGAAGTTTAGATTGGATATAAGGAGGAAATTCTTTCCTTTTAGAGTGGTGAGCACTGGAATGGGTTGCCCAGGGAGGTTGCCTGGCAGAGTTCAAGACCAGGTTGGACGAGGCCTTGGGAGATATGGTTTAATGTGAGGTGTCCCTCCCCATGGCAGGGGGGTTAGAACTTGATGATCTTAAGGTCCTTTCCAACCCTAACTATTCTGTGATTCTATGATTCTAAGTTAAGCAGTATCAGGGTAGGGAGGTCTCTAAATTGCAGACATCAATTTGATAGATGGACCACTTGGTGGATAAAGAACTGGCTGGATGGCCGCACACAAAGAGTTGTGGTCAATGGCTCAATGCTCAGCTGGAGACCAGTAACGAGTGGTGTCCCTCAGGGATCGGTGTTGGGACCGGTCTTGTTCAACATCTTTGTCGCTGACATGGACAGTGGGATTGAGTGCGCCCTCAGCAAGTTTGCCGATGACACCAAGCTGTGTGGTTCGGTTGATACGCTGGAGGGAAGGAATGCCATCCAGAGGGAGCTTGACATGCTTGTGAGGTGGGCTGATGCCAACCTCATGAAGTTTAACCATGCCAAGTGCAAGGTCCTACACCTGGGTTGGAGTAATCACAGGCACAGCTACAGATTGGGCAAAGAAGAGATTCAGAGCAGCCCTGTTGAGAAGGACTTGGGTGTGTTGGTCAATGAGAAAATGAACATGAGCCGGCTTCAGTGTGCTCTCACAGCCCAAAAAGCCAACCATATCCTGGTCTGTATCAAAAGGAGTGTGACCAGCAGGTCGAAGGAGGTGATCCTGCCCCACTCCTCTGCTCTCGTGAGACCTCACTTGAAGTATGTGTGCAGTTCTTGTGTCCTCAACATAAAAACGGCATGGAACTGCTGGAACAAGTCCAGAGGAGGGCCACAAGGGTGATCAGGGGACTGGAGCACCTCCTGTATGAAGATAGGCTGAGAAAGTTGGGGCTGTTCAGCCTGGAGAACAGAAGGCTGCGTGGAGACCTCATAGCAGCCTTCCAGTATCTGAAGGGGGCCTATAGGGATGCTGGAGAGGGACTCTTCATTAGAGACTGTAGTGATAGGACAAGGGGTAATGGGTTAAAACTTAAACAGGGTAAGTTTAGATGATAGGATATAAGGAAGAAGTTCTTTACTATGAGTGTGGTGAGGCACTGGAATGGTCTGCCCAGGGAGGTTGTGAGTGCTCCATCCCTGGCAGTGTTCAAGGCCAGGTTGGACAGAGCCTTGGGTGAGATGGTTTAGTGTGAGGTGTCCCTGCCCATGGCAGGGGGGGTGGAACTTGATGATCTTAAGGTCCTTTCCAACCCTAACTATTCTATGATTCTATTACTTAGGACAGTATCAATGTATATTTGATGTAGATACATTCAGGTGTCTCTTCCTTTCCTACCCTCTCCATTTGGCTCCAGGGTTAAAAAGACATTGTTAAAGGACCACAGTTCTGAGAATACACTTAGAAATACTCTTCATAACTATTAATTCAGAGATTGTTTTCTGCTTTAATAATTAAATGATTTTCTTCATTAATAAGGTTACTTAAAATACTAAATTTAAATAAAATTTATTTATAAAGTAAAATGACTAAAATTAATCTCATCTTACTTTCTTAGAGGATGAGCAGAATTGCATGGAATATTTTATTATGTTTTTTAATAATTGGGTGATTTCCTTCTCCCTCCAAAAAAAAGGGAATTAAGAAGCCTGTATAGTCTGAGTCAGCATTCCAGATCATTAAAAGAATTCAACACATCAGGCCATGCTTCTTATGCCACATTGTTTTTTACTTGTTTGATATAAAGTGCTCTGCTGGAATTATTATTTTTTTCCCAAGTTTCATCATCATTTGGCTCTTTGCCCTGGTTTTGCTTGTGTTTTCTGCCAAGCTAAAGAATCAATATCTGTATAAGCCAATTTTTAATTAAAGAAGCTGATCCCTTACAGACTTTTTCCTGGGTTTAGTATTTATATACATACACAAAAAAAAATAGATGTCTAATTATCCACTGCAAGCCATATTCAAAGCTTTCTGAAATAAACTGACTTTTGATTTCCTTGAACTTTTTAATTAGGTGCTAGAAGCAAACATCACCAGACCTCTTACTCAGCCAAGTGGAAGAAAGGAGATCAATGCTCTTTCCTCCTTCAGCTGGTCCTGCCCTGACTGCAACAGAAAGAAAATCAAATGCTAAGGAGACAGATGCTTTGATTTATTTTTCAGAGAGTGCTGTGGAAAATTATCCATCTAAAATTTTAGTTTATGAGTTAGTTAAGACTAAAGATGAAGAAAGAATGTAGTTTTACAGCAGATTTTAGAAAAGTCTTAAAGAGCTAAAATATTAGAATTTAAGATGTGGTCTCTGATGGAGGGAAGAAGAGAGAGTGCAGAGGAAATGAAACAAGATGGCCAAATCCAGTTTTAGAATATACCATTTTTCCCCTCAAGTTTCCTTTGCGCTCATCTTTTAATATCACACTGAATTATTTGGTACAGAATGTGGGGTGCAATAAGACTGAATTCTGTATGAATATGCAAGACTGTTGCTGAATTGGTGCATTTTATTTCTAGGGGCGTCTCTGCAAGAGCACTGCTTGAAGAATAATTGCATTTTCAAAGTGTATACTACCAAGTCCTTTTATGGTATGAAATACAGGCATAGAGTTACAAATATTCATGTAGAATATTAACTACAAGCTGAGTAATCAGACTGAGGAAGACCCAGCAGAAAAACAAAAAGTGCAAGTGTTAACAGTTACCTTCAAGATTAATATGTGCTCTAAGCACTGCAATCATATCACTTCCAAAAATAAGTATGGAAAGAGCAATAACAGCCAAATGAACTGTAGTATCACTGAAAGATATTGGTCTAGGTAATATGATCACCAATTCATACTGTAGAAGCCCTCAAAAAAGACCTTCATCAGCACATTCATCTCAGACTGTCCTACAGCCTCAAAGGCAGAAAGATATTTCCAAAGGATCAGTCAAGGAAATGAGCAGTGCCATAGAAAAAAAGAAGCTGTTATAATCACCTTATAGTCTTACTCTCTTCTTGCAGTGTCACTGGAATCCGTAGCTAAATCCTTACCTCAGGTCTGCTCTCTACCACAGGAGATTTAAACCCATCTGCTTCCATCTTACTCTCAGGCTACCAGCTGATCTCTCAGGTTGTGGAAATTGCAACACTGAGAACAAACATCTAAAATTCCACCTGTGTACAAAAGGCTGAAAGTCAGAATTTGAGCTACCTGAGCAGCTCCGCTGTCTGTAAGGATTAAGCAACAAGTGATTCTTCATCATTATAAGTTTTGAATTGGTCAAAACCACAGTTTTGTTTTAGGATGCAGCATCGTGCTCTGTAGAGAAACCCAGTGGCAGGGTGCAGCTCTGAGCGGCATTCTGCAAAGGTACTTAAATCAGGGTTTACTATGCAGAAGTTAAAGCTGTCTGTCAGATTTTCTCCTTAACACATACTGTGCAATGAAAGGGAAATAGTTTTATGTCAATTTATACAGGATTCAATAAAAGCAAATTGAAAAAGTTGTTTCTTATTAAAATCTACACATTTTTTATTATCATGAGTATTATTAACTGGAGATATATATGCCAGATCTTCTTTTAATTACAGACATATAACTTACACAAAAGGAAGTCATATCTTCCAAGTAATTACAGGGAGCTCTAACATATATTATTGTATTATTAAATTAAAAAATCAGCTAGTGGAAAGATCAGAAATTAAATACGGAATCATCCAGTATTCAAAGAAAAAGTAGGGATAGACAGAAGTGAAATAAGCTAAATCATACAGATTTAAAATACAGTCTTCACACAGAAAAGAATTCTATGCAGCAGTAGTGTTTTGCTGCAGTTTTCTAAATCAGATGTAGCTACCAGCTATTCAGCTCTCATTGAAATGAAAGAAGGAGTAAGCTCAGTTTATTCTAAAAAGCAGTCAAAGAACATTTTCTTTTCCCAGTGAAGTAATTTTCAGGATTGTCCATGCCTGATAAGATGAGGAACATGAACAGCAGCTTCATACAGTCAGAGCACAGTGCATTAACCAATATTGTATAATCTTAGTTCTTCGTAACTTGTACATATGTATTGGATTTATGCTCTCTTTTTCCAGCTAAGAGCTCAGAATCCCTTAAACTGTCCAATGGTAGCAAGACAAAGTCTTGAATAAAGAGGCACAGGCCCTACTCCAGACGGATTAAACAGTCCTGCAAAGTCCTCATTAAGATACCAACAATCCACGTCTGAATATTTTATCCACTTCTTTGTTCATCCCTCAGGAGACAATGTGACTGTGTAATGACCACAGAGGACTTATGACTTCCTGAAGTCATGCTTCTTGATTCATCTTAGCCTAAACTACCCCATAAATTGTACCACCCAATCATAAACCAGTTCAGCTTTCATTTTACTGTAAGTGAGCAGGGTTCACTCTGAATTAATGATGAGCCTTAAATACGATGTAAAATAGTACAGATTAAAAAGGATCATAATACATAAAAATATATTTTGAGCTTGAGCTGGTTATAGACTTTAACCTAGTTGCTATATATTTTACAATAGATTTAGAGTAGGATATTCAGGAAGCATTTTCAAAGCTGGTTCTAACAGCCTTTACTCTATAACCATGGAGAAGCAAACAAGTTTGGTATAGTGCATGTACTACACATAGCCAAAGCATACATCTATTCTGGTGCCTAAACCAAATGTTGCCTTTTTTTGTTGTTGATTTTCCCATCATCTTTACACACTGGAGTGAAAACTCAAAAAAAAAAAATAAATGCCCAAGAGGTTATTCAGTCTTAAACTATTGGAGAACCTTTGCAATGTTAAACAAGTATCAACTACCTTCATAACAAGATCAAAAATGTTTTATTAGTAACCTGAGCAAGTATCTGCAACTATAAAGGCTGTTAAATTTTATAAGGTAGTAACACCCTAGGAAGTGCTTGAGATGTCCATCCACCTTCACGATGGTTAGCTGCCCTTGGTCACACATCAACAGGGAAATATACAACATGTATTAGACTACATAAGACAAAGAATGTGCTGGTTTCAAACTCTTACTGCACAAGTGGTTTTATTCTGGCTAATTTAAAGCATCACCAGAGTGGATTAGAGAGTGAAGGAAGGAGAAAGAGCAAGGAAGAGAAAGTAAATTAATTCCTCCATACCAGAAAGCCAAGTCTCAGTCAGCTTTTCCCTGGATGTTTGTATCTGCAAGCCTACTGAGGATTCCAGCAGAAGAAAGTCTATTAATTTTCCATGTACTTGTTGACGAAAAAGCTATCAGGATTATGGGTTGAATATTTCTAGAGTAGGGAAAGTAAGGGATGCAATTAATCTGTGAACTAAAATATACCTCTTTTCATTAATCTTTTATTGTAAATGAGCAAAGTAATTGAACCAGTACCACACTGTCAGAATAAATGCAATGCCAGTGGGATATGCATGAGAGATCACATACTGATTGAGTATTAAATATCTAACGGCAATAATTTATGGTTCATTACCTCTTTTTGGAGTTCCTTAGTTGCAGAGTGCTTGAATTTTAAGTAGACAGACTTTCAGCAGAAACTGCTTTCAAATGCTGAACATAGTAAATGCACCGAGCCCTCCATCTACTTTATTTAAGGAGTTTTGTACTTAGTTGAGCTAACTTCTGTACCACCAGAAACATACAAACTACTTACAACTTGGATTAACACAATTAAAGGTTAAGGATCACATAAAAAATTAAAATTAGAGATTATACACAGAACATTGTATGTAAGCAGACCTCATATAAAAATTGTCAGATACATGTCTGTTACATGTTTCTATATTAGGAGACTTCAAAAAGGCTGAATTCTAGAAATGGAAGCAAAACAGGGCCACTTATATGTCTATATTACATGGTATAATTTAATTCTCAAATAGAGTAACTACTCCACCTGGTAAAGGGGTAGAAATTCAAACATCCACTTGTATAGTCTTATGTATCAATAACATTATCTTATTACGACTTGAGTATTTCTGACAGCATCAGTTTTACAGAGATTTGCATCAGTGGCAAAAGCTAGTAAGAACTTAGCCTCCTGCCTCCCCACCCCTTTCTAGCAAAGTCACTTGCAGAAAAAGATGTGACTTTTCCTAAATGGACACGCCACAACCTTCTTTACCAACAGGCCTCCTGACAGATTCAAACTATCCTGTTTTGATGGAACCTTTCAAGGATCAAAAAAAAGATCAAACTGAAAGTGGAAATAAGTGACTCTGGTTTTATATCCTCTTCATATTGACTTCATACAAGTGTAACTGACTAAATTTGAGGCAAATCAGAGAGGAGTTAGTCCAAACACAGGTTTTAATCCTCTTTTTGAATTTTATTCTTTCTGTCGCTTACTGGAATCAGCCCTGGAACACATGCAGGTTTTGTGGACTCCTGTGCCTATCTGTTCCTGGTGAATTCTGCTCATCTGTTGAAAATTAAACTGTCCTATTCAGACATTGCTCACTTGGCAACAGACTGCTCTGTGTTTACTGTTTATTGATTTTTGTTAACTGGGACTATAGAGAAGCAGTATTTCAGTTTCAAAGTCGTCCCAGAGGACACTGGCAGGTTACAATCACTTCTACTGTAAAAAAAAAATTAATGTTAATTGACTCTATATTTACATATTATGAATGCATATTTTAATCTGTTTTACATGAATAAGTCCTCCACAATGAAGATTTCATTTCCTTTTTTAAAACAACATAACTACTTGCTTTATTTGAAGAGACAAATCTCTTCTAAATTGTTTTGACCTTTCCCTCGTGTCCTTTCTTAAAGTGGAAGTTGTATCTGCCTTCTCAGTTCAGGAATTTCTTATCTTAAAAGCAAAGTGAACTCAACTTCAAACTGAAACCATTACATTGTTCTCTTTCTAGTTTGGCAAGTCAGCCCATCTGTCTATATTTGAAACAGCCAAATTCTTGACTAGCTCAACTGAATTATTTTTACTCACAATAGACAAAAGACTGAGAATAGACCAACTTCTGCAACACACTAAAAAAGGTCTCTGGTCAAAACCAGAAAGACATGGAGAAATCCTAGACTAATAAAATAAGAAGGTCAGGACATTAATCTTTTATAGAGCAGAAGTGACTGAACAGGGTACTCCCACGTATTGGATGAGGTCCCCTGGCTTCTGAGTGCCCTGCTATTGCTGTTTAATATTTGTCCTCAACCTTGGCAAAGTTTTGCTCTCCTCCTGTACAAATCTTTTGTTTGAAACTTTCCAAGACAATCTGCATTAAGGTGAAACACCTTCAGACCCACCTCTAACTTCATCATCATCAGATGAGGTCTCAGGCAAAACTGAGATTCAGCAGAGATTCTGGCCTCAATGTTACATTTTTAGGCACAAAGTTTTAAGTAGCAGTCATCTCTGCCCCATCCACCGAATATTTATCTGTGCTATGCTCTTTTCCAACACCACAGTAAATAATAAAATCCAGGTGTGCTAGGTTCTGAAAACAGAGCAAGAGAAAGCTTTCCTCAAAGTACCTGACATCCTTTGCATAGCATCCATGCGTTTTTATAAATTATTAGCTCACACAGAACATTACTGCTAGTGAAAATAAATGCCTCCATCTTAAGGCTTCTGGTGAAACCCTAATAAGAAAGCATCTTACAGATTTTTATTTGTCACGCTCCACATTTAAGCATTGCAATAAAGCAATTAAGTGTATTCACAGATGTGAACACTGAAGCCCTTAGAGTTATTATTCCATTTCTTCATTCTCAAATCACTCCAATATTCCTCTCATAAATATGTGTACTCTAGGGGCTTATCTGTTACTGTTCTGTATCTTTACAGCACGTTTGTAGCAATGTTCTTTTGTGTGCTGAATTACACCCTGCAGAAAAAATTTCCTGCCACTGAGAGAGACCAATTCATTTCATGACTACAAATCTATATTAATGTCTTTTCTATAGTATTTAACAATGTGGGTCCTTCCACTTGTTACTCTTAAGCATATCAAGGCCTGTATTTCTGGAGATAGTAGTATATGCAAAGTTCATAGCAGTTTTTATTGCAATTAGAAGCCACCTGATATCCCTATGTTCAATACAGTGAAAACTTATCTGCATTAAATTAAAAATTAAATATAGGCAAACAAAAAAAAAGACAGTGACAAGCAAATGCAATTGAACAGTTAGAAGGAAATAGTTTATATTTTTGTCTAAAAGCTGTTCTAACATCATAGCAGCATCAGAATGTAAGATAGTAGCAAAGTGCCTATAGAATTTAATTTTGAATGGTATTGAGAGGTCAGTACAGAATTGCTCAGCTCACATTTTGTGAAGATAACATGTGTGAACTAGTTATTTCCTCCTTTTAACATATAATGACCTTGTCCATTGATTTAATGAGAAAATTATACATGCTGCACTCAGATTTAACAAACTCTTCAGAATTAAAGATACACCAAAGGAACCAAAAAAAAGGAATCTGAGACCTCACACTTGCAACCTAACCATCTGGTAGAAGAAAGCTCAGAGAAACCAACACAGTGACCTGTGGAGCCTTTGTTATGACACATGCCGGAGCAGAGAGGGGAAAAAGCTGTGAAATAGCTCATGCTACCTCAGGTGCACTGACCTTATTAATGTGATAATGTGAACAATGCATACAGTTCAAATGACAAGTCACATATGTGCTGCTGGTAGTGAGGAATGGAAAAGACAACATTGAACTGTAATTATAACTTGAGAAGATTTCTATAATCTTAGTTACACTCAAGTTGTTTAACCTGTCTTTGGGCCATATATCACAATTCTGAAGATTCCAGTAGTATTCCATGTCACAAGGGAAAATTCCTCTGTTTGTTTAAAAAAAAATATTTAAATTTCCAATGAGTTTTAGCATTTAAATTGATGTCCTAACTTCCTATAAAAATGTTGGGACCTGACATCATTAAAGGCTCTATTCCAATGCTTTAAAGTAGAGGAGTGAATAAGAACTAATTCTCTTTCTAGCTCTGTTATAACCACTGTATAACCCTGATTACATTTCTTTTATTCTCTATGCCTTTAGGCATCTGCAAATTGTCAGCATTCAAAATATTTGAAATTTGTGTGAGTAGCATTGCTAAACCCTGTAAGACAGAACTAAATAATACAACAACGTAATGATCTGCACTTGCTTTCCATGGCTTCTGAGTCACAACTTAAGAAACCAGGTTTGAGGTTCAGAATAGATTGAGTGTTACTTTTCTTGCTGATGGGATAAACCAACAGTTTGGACATGTGAGAGAACTGCTCCCAGATTGAAAAAGGCAAAAAAAATAGTTACAGTACCCTCACTAAAGGGTATGTTTTGAAAGTCTGCTCCTTTTTTTTTTATTTTGGATCACATCTGATCTTCCTTATCTACTAGCCATGGACTGAAAAATGTCCTCATAAGGCGAAACCACAGCCCTGGGTCAAAGGACATCACACTCAAGTAAAATAAAGGTCCTGGTCCCCATGGCTGATCCCACCACACTAAGCTAGAAAGGGGCTGACCACATCATGGAGCTTTGTCAGAGACAGGGTGATGCTCAAGGAACCATGCTGGAGCATTCCCTTGAGACAGACTGTCGTTTATGTTCTGTTTAACAGGCACAGGCCGAATAACCTCTGGCTTGGGCCACAAATACTTAAAGCAGCAGCTTTAAAACAGTGGTTTGTCTTCCCCCTGGCTTATTTCTTTGGTTATGTTGAGGTTTTTAGTTTCACAAGCACATTGAGTGGAAAGCCGAAAGAGATCAGAAAGGGACTTCTGAAGAGGAGCAGTTCCACAGGTATCCTCACAGGGAATCCATCAGAGGCTCCACTGGAAAATATTTTTATAAGAATGAACTTTTAAATTAATATTAAAAAATGAGCAATGTTTCTAATGAATATTAGATAATCTTAAATATAGAGGTTACACCTGAAGTCTGACTGCAACAACTGGATATGGAAATTCAGTTTACTTTGGAAAAAAACTGAAAACAACAAACTGAAGACTACTGAATTTATGTTGGTTCTTATAATACTTCCCTCTGCTTGCCTTAGAGCAAGTTCCAAGAATATGAAATTTTCATGAAGTGCTGCATTCAGTGAAGCATAAAAGAAAAAGAGAGGAGACATGCTGATACTCTGCATAGGTATCACATATAAGCACAGGACAAACCTGTCTCATCTGAGTAAGAGATTAACAAGGACCAAAGATCTGTACTATGGTTTTAGAGGGTCCACAGATAAGTTTCTTGCATATGATCTATATTCCAAACAACCACAGTGTGGCAGTGTGGCATTCCAACTGGAAATGTATATTTATTTCCCTAGAGCCAGATGACAGCTAATGAGGAAAACATAAAAACACATATGGTAGATGACAGGTCCTCTAAAAACAACTATTTTGTTCTACAGCTCTGCTTCCATCATTCTACATCACTTGCAATCATAGACATGGCCAGACTCCCGCTCTAGAGTCTCCTGGGGTGCCATTTCACATGAACACTTTTGAAAGCAATACTTAGTACCGGGTTACTGACAAGAGCTACAGAGGTCTGTGGTGTGGGATTGCGGAAAGAGTTGAAGGGGAATAAAGAAGTCTTCAGTTCTGAAAGAATCCATCCTAGGATCCTGTTTGGGGTTGGTTTATTTCTTTCTTTGGTTGGTGATTTGGTTTTGTTGTTGCTTTTTTTGTTTTGTTTGCCTTTTTATTTTATGATAAAAGTTCATGAAAGGGCGCAACAGTTCAGTCCCTCACTCTAATGGTAGCATGAATACTTATTAAGTTGTCTTGGGGCCTGTCGCCAGTGTTACTTCATGCATCTTATGGCTTTAAATCGAAATACTGATCAAGTCTGGCCCTACTGAATTTTTACAATGAAAGTTTCAAGGTGACATGCTATGGCATAACATTAAGTGTAGATTTTATTCGTCCTTCATTAATAATCAACCTTACAGTCAAATATCCATTAACATGAACTGCATAATAAAAATCAACAACAATTTCAAATTAATTCCCATATGAACAAAACATTTCAAATGCTTAATATTTCATGCTCTTCTTTCACCAAATACAGTCCAGTAGCACTCTAGGTCTTTGAAATCTTCATAATGCTTTTTATCTTTTGAAATGAAACATTTTCCTTAGACTTTCATATCATCCTTATTACTTTACATCAGTGCCAAGTCAATTCCCTTTTTGGATTACATCTGTCCTTTCATATCTACTTTACTATTTAGCAAACAAGATCCTTCCTCTGGATCTTCTCTGGTTATTTACTCACAGAAAAACTTGACATTGTTTTAAACTAAATTAACAGAGTTGGATACTAAGGCAGCCCTCCTGTTTCATAGGCTGGCATGTACAGTAGGTAAAAATTCAGAAGTACAATTCATTGAAGAAGCAAAATTAACAGTCGACTTGCTATGTATAGTTTTATTTGGGAACGTAGGGCCTGCAGTATCATCTACTAGTGTATTGAGTTATTATGGAAGTTAAACAATGAAAATTCAAGTCTTTCACCACCTTTTAGGATTAATTTTTTTTTTTTTTAAGCAAAAATAATTTAGTCTGGTATGCACATGTAACTTGGTGATACTGTGCTCAGAAACATTCATGTTAAGCCCCAAAGAACAAAACTCCCAGCCATGATCATGATTAATAAAGAAAATACTACCAATTGTGTCTAGAACCTCTCAAAATTTCAGATTACACTACTTTTTGTGGATGTGAACACTGTGATTGCTTATATTCTGCAGAGTAGAGGTGACTTTGTCATGCTCAAAATCTGTGCTTTTTGATGTTAACTAAGTTTCTATAAAATCCTGTGAATGCAAGATAAGGAGGCTTTTACCTGAGAGCAGCTAAGTCTGATAAGTGAGGTGTTTGATTAAGCTCAACTAAGATTATGAGAAAGTTATTGATGCTTTATCTCCAAAGGACTATACAGTTAAGACAGCTATCTCAATAAGAAGCTGTCCTTTTTCTCAACTTCAGACAAAGCCATAATCTAACCATTTTTGAATCCAATCTATTTACAGAATTCAGACAATACTATTCGTTTACTACAGTTCAAGTTGCAACATTTCTATGACAGATTAGACACAATATTTATTACAAGATCCAGAAGAGTACCTATGGAATTCTCAAGCATTAAATATTTTAGACAACAAAGATTTCCTAACATTTCTCCATCTTGAGATGAAAGCACATGATGTCTAAAGTACTGCTTCAATTACATAGTACTCCTCTGAATATAATGCAGAGCAATTTCACAGTACTTTATGAAATCGATTCTTTTAGGCTACCATTTGCATCTTAGGAATTACAGTACCATATCCAGCATTTGCATAGAGATCATTAATATTTAAAGTCCTACATAGAACTTAAGCAACTGAAAACATCTGCAATCATACACCCACCCCCTCTTCTTATACACTGTCTTGCAATGGAAGTAGCTACGCATCTCCTCTCCCCACAGTTGTTTTTTGGGAGGATGGTAAAGATTGGGTGTTTTGCATATTAAGATGGAAAGCCTCCTGTTGCCTAGACAGCACAAACAATAACTGGGGATTAGTCTGGGATCCTAGGACTGTTTTCTCAAAAACTGACACTGTTATGAATGGCGAGCAGAAGACACTTAACCACTATGTTGTATGACCAAGATGCCTTCTTTCTTCCCTGCAGCTCATGGTGCTCTCACAATGAATCTGAGAAGCAGTCTCCACTCCTCCATGCTCAGCACTCCTTCCCTATCACATCCCTGCCCCTTCAGCTGCCTGTTCATGATACCTGCTTGCTGCAGATCTCATACCAAGGTACCCAGTTCTAAAAATATTATTCATCTAATGATCAGTTCTTGTTTACAGACTTCAGTATGTGTTTCAGTGGCCCCAAATAATGACTTGTAGCAAACTTGATTTATTGTCATTAGACTGATGTAAGACCACTCCTGGATTTCTACGGAACTTGACCTTCTCTCTCCTTCTGTAAATTGCTTTACACTGCTGTAATTATGCAGACTCTAGTCAAGAAATTGTAATTATCAAAACACATGAAACTGGAGATACAATTTGCACTTGTTCATCACACTATTTCTTTTCCACACTGTTGTATTTTTTCTCATTTTAATTAAATTACTATGCTGCAAATAGTTACATAGCATTCCTGCTTTGTTGTTCTTGCTTAAAGCCATAGTCTTTGAGGTATCCCACAGAAATAGCTAAATTCTTGATGTAAGGAATGTCTAATTTTTCCTATTAATCCTGACTGCATTAGCTAATTTAACAGAAGATTGGCATTATTTTATTTGCAGAACATGCCTAATTTCAACATACAAAAGTGAATATTAAAAATTTAAACCTAATATTGCAGCTACCTCTTCTGAACAGACTTCTGAGATCATGATGACAAAAGCATGGGTATGATCTCTCTAAGCTGGGCAGGTATACAAAAAAGCTGGGTAGGGATGTATTTATCTAGCACATAGATGTATGTTCCTAAAGTATAAAAAGAAAATATTAATTTGCTACTGATAGAAGATCTTTTTCCTCCGAGCACTACTGGCTTAAAGCCCTTTCTGAAGTGTACTATTGTTGATCATCAAATACAGCACATTCCTATATAGCAGCGTAGGATGTAAAATTTTTCCTGAGAATTACTGTATTCAAGAAGTAAGTGATAAAATCATCACTAAACAGACAAGTTACACTTAAATAAAATAACTCACCAGAGGCTTCTACACCTACTAATATTTTTTTTTTTATTTCTCTAACTTGTCTCTGACTGAATCAGGGAGAACAATGTTTTAGTTCCATGTATTTTTAAATTTTACTTCATAAAAACTGTGGCGAATACTTTCTACCTCTTTGCCATGCAGACATAAAAAGAGTTTACTGAAATTGTACAGTTGAACTGACTACTGGAGGCTCAAAACTCCAGATGAGAGTGTTTCTTTTAATGGTCAGTAAATAAGCACACATTGCTTGGAACTCATGTTTTGGCAAGTCAGGAAATTCACTTGTTTACAAATTTAATTCACTTGTTACGTTCATTTCATAAGAGACTGTAGGGCTCACATTCCAGCAACTGTATGCCTCGAAATAATAATATTTAAAAAAAAAAAAATATCACTCACAAACCACTTTATCATTACTAAAAAAGACCCCACTACATCCAGGTCATCAACTTCATGTTTAGTATTAGAGTTGTATATCTAGGTATTCTCCAAGAAATAGTGATACTAAGTAGGGTGTTATTCATACTTGAGCTGACTGTTTCTTCATACAAAACTTATATAAAGCAACCATTCTTTTGGCAGAACCATTAGGGTGACAGTTTACCCTGTTCCTCTGATTTTCTACATACTGCAGGGTGGTACTAAAGTACAGTAAATTATGCAAGAAATTTCTGTACTATTTATCAGATGAATACAGTTCAGGCTTAATTTTTCCATTAGTTCTTTTCCACACACAGGAGAGAAAAGTTAATTTATTTTTCATGCAAGCAGTAACCATTTTGGCTGGTATGAAGAAACTAAATCAGACTGTCAACGTGCATCTAAGGAAGCCTTGAGATAGAGTGGAAGACAAATTGTCCAAACATTGATTTATAACAACAGTCAGCCAAAGAAGGCAGAAATGTAAAAACAGTGCCAGCAGAGTGTGAAACAAAAACCTGAACTGTCAGGGAACTGAAAGAACAACCAGATGCTTTCTGCAGTGACATAAATTGAAGTAGAAGTCACCAGGCAGAGATAATAAGCAGTGCTACCACAAGAACACGTAAATAATCTGACTTCCTCTAAAAGAGTTGTTCTGTGGAGCAGAAACCAACTGCTGGTTGCATAGATCACATCCAGTCTCAGACGTTAACAGGCTAGAACATACATTCTTCAAAAAACGGAAGCTATGTAGCACACCCGGAGTACTCTCTCCTGCTAGAAATGCTGTCTAGAATGAAGACCTCATATTTAGGGGTGAGCCTATGGATTAGAAAGTAGCTGTTGCTGACATTACTCTTTTGATTTATCCCCAGGTATCACATGAGCATTACTGTTAGTACTTTGTCTCTGCATTAAGAGCTGAAAAAATGGGTTATGTACCAACTAGAGATCAAACAAATGAGCAGGCTAAAGACTACAGAAGCAATAACTAATGTACTTACCAAAGCATTACATGATGCATGAATTTACATTGAATTCTATGGCTGAATAATCTTATTCTTCCTGTTATTCAACAGGTAATCATTAATAATCACTTAAAATAACTGTTGTCTTGTTTCAAAGCACAGTTTGAAACTGTGTGTGTACTACACACACACACACACTGTGTGTGATGTGTGTGTACTACACACACATCACAATGCCATTTAATCTTTTTAATTGAAGTTTATATACAAGCACCTTATGAAGTTTATTCTAAAATAATATTCTAATGAATACTCAAAATCAAAGCTTTCAAGTGTGTGAACACTGATTTTGAAAAGAGTATCTCCAAAAGCTAAGATATACATGGAACACTTCCAGGGGTCACCATGCACTAATTAAGTCTACTTAACATCACCTACAGTATTTTTTTAAACAATTTATCTTTAATATTATGCAAGTTTTAACATCTCAAAGGCACCTAAAATGAGTATATCAAAGCTCCTTACAAAGCACATCAGGCATTGATTAACCAAACCAGTTATTATCTGTGTGTTTGTGAACAAGGCAAAGGCAAAAAACCCACTCATTTTTCCTCAAACAATTCAAACTTGGAGAAGTGCATTGGACTCTGCAGGGAAACATCTTCTCTCAAAGCAAATACCAATTCAGTCAACAAGAGAATGGAGTAACATAATACTTGGATATATCTCAGTTTCTTTTCCACTTGTTTACTTTGTCCATACTCTAATGCAAGAAATAAAATACTTTATCTGTATGCCTTTTTTTACCATATAAAAATACAAATATATACAGAGCATTATTAGAAAAGTGTATTTTTTCACTATAGAGCATTTTCCACCTTGCCAAAAACTATGCGCTCCATGGAGACATGAAGCAAGATAAGGGAAAAGGGTACCATATTGAGGTGTGAGATAAAGGTCAGTAAATCACATGAGCATTCTTATGTCAAGACTGAGCCACAAGGTAAATTAGAGTCCCACATAGTATCTACAGAAAGTTGTTTAGAAATTCAAAACCTGTACATGCTGTTCTGCTGGAAAAGGCTGGAAATCAAAATTGTGAGCTCAGTCACCTCCAAGCAGATAACAATAAGAGAAAAATCCCACCATAAAGCTTGAATGTATTCAAACACAGAAAAGAAAAAAGCTCATGCTCATTTTGTCCCATTCTGTACGGAGCCGTTTAATATGCTCAAAACTGAGTGGAATGTTCTTCACTGAATGCAAACTTTTCAGAGTAATTGTATCAGAAACCAAAGGCTTTCTACCACCCCAAACTAAAAACAACTCCACCTACAAAGACAGTTTTATAGTTTCTTGTACTGTTGTTGACTTTTTTGAATGTTCCCATTTTGTCATCAGGTTTGTTTTGGCAGGTAGATTCATTTACAACTTAGGCAATATTTTGCACTGTTTTGCTCTCTTCGCCTTTCTCAAATATGTTGAAAGATTTGCTTTTGAAAAGGGCTTTATGACAGCATAAAATGGTGATCTTACTCTAACACTCAGACGGAATGAGTACAACATTCGCAACATGCTTTAACCTGTGAGACAAGTGGGAGCACAAAATTACAAAATGGAATATATAAACCTTTAGAACCAGTTTTAAGTAATGTTAAGTTTGATGGCTTAGCAATGGAAAGCTACTGAGATGCATGACACACAGAAAAAAAAAAGTAGAGTACAGCTAGAGAACATACTGAGAATTCTTGTACAAGATAAACCATTATAGTTGATGTAGTTTTAGGCCCTATGAGCTTAGTGCAAAATTAATGTAAGGAAAACAGGCTAGAAGAATAGGATGCAAGGATAAGAAGTATCTGGGAATGGCAGATGTCCAGGATGGGCTGCAGTTAAACTAACTGATAAGTAGAAGGATAGGAGGATTGTTATGTCTGTGGTGTTAACAAACCAATTAAGCTGGTATAAGCATTGACCGAGTGTACTCCAAAGGCAGCCAGAAGTGATGAAGATTGTTGGAAGAAGTAAACAACCCTCAGAGACCACCACCACAATTTTGGGTGGGAACTTTCTGGAAAATAATGTAATCCATACATAGCCTCATGAATATGTATGCATGCCCAGGGAGCATGTAAGGACGGCTTGTGTAGCAATATGGGGACACGTGTTAGGAGGAGCTACCCCCCATGTCTCCTGGCACCACAATGAAGAATACCTGCTTGTCAACTTGAAAACTTTGTTGGCAAGTTTGTTGCTGGAGTTTTCTCCGAATCCCCTGAAACTCAGCACAGAAAACCAAAACAAATATAAAAAAGCAGCAGAAAATCAGGCTTTTTGTCACTTGCCAGTCACCATTTTGCTTTTCATGTTTTATCTGCATTTGTTACAGGGGAACACAACATTAAACCAACTAGACTTAACACACATTTCAAGAAAAGCCTAGGTAAAGAAAGCGGTGTTGATAAATCATAGTTTCAATGCCCACACATATATACAATCTGAATAATTAATAATCTTTTATTTTATTTGACAGACCAACTGGGAAACTTTGCAACATTATTACATTTTCTAGGAATATCTGAACATCTGGAGTTTCAAAGGACAGCAGAACACATGGAAGCTAGAAAGACATTTCAATATCACTATAAACATTTCCTTTTTCTTTTTAAGGAGCAAGGATAATTTGAAACAATGCAAAACACAGATTTTCAGCTCCTAATACTTTTAGAAGCACAGGATGGAGTGTTTGTAGTGTTAACCTGAGAGCAGTAGAACTCCCAATAGATACTTGTGACTTTGACACTGAACAAAAAAAAAAAATCAGGATTTAGAATTCATGGCACTGTGAAAAACACATATAATATAAAGGTATAATTTGGAAAGTGGTTAAATATAAAAGAATGGTTGCAAAGCAAGAATTTATTTCCTAAGAAAGTGTGTGAGAACTTTAAGCATTACTCCAAATGTATAACTACACAAAATGAAAGGGTCAGCAATGCTCTCTACTTGATTTTGTTTGTTTTCTTACCACCTTTTTGATCATTACAACACACAAACTACTACTCAAAAATTTACCACAATAAATACAATGTCTCATCAATATCCATCTTTCACTACTTCTTCCTGTTTGGCCATCAAAAATGTTACTTTAATAAGCAAAGATTGGTGGACTATGCAATTAACGACATGCCAGTTCATACTGCACTGAGAAGTGCTTCAGGAACACAGATGAACTACTTCACCTCAGGTACGATAGCTGTCTCTGTTCTTCGCCTGTATCAAGTATAGAGTAAATCAGCTCAGTGTAGTCTAAAGTGAAGAACTTCATCTACATCAAGGTTTACTTGCATTTGATACTGGCAGGCAAGTATCAAGCATGGCAGGGACAATTACCTTGGGTCATCATTGTAGCTGTCTGTATTAGCTGTAACTCTCATTTCACAGAAAGAAATCAGGATCTAGAAGCCAAAGGTCTTTTGGGAAAAAAAAAAAAAAAGTAACAGAAAACAGACTTTCCTGAATACTTTTCTTCACATCTTTAGCACCTTTCAAGGATACATATAACTCTGCTAATGGAAATCTAAAACTATCTGCCCACTTACTGAGGAAACTCTATTACTTGCACAGTTTCATTCTTTCTTTGCCTCCATATCAAAATGATTTTAATGTCACTGAAAAAATATATGAAGATGTTTTAGGCTTTTACATCAATACTGATAGCTATTACCTAGCCCACACTTCAGCAGAACCTTCAGGAAACTCCTGGCTCTGTTCCATATTCTTTATGGAGCATGGTTCCATAACACGGTATCTATTACACATGGTAAGAATCTGTTGCATTACATGCTTATTAAACACACACATAATTTAGATAAAGAGTAATATGCTCAATTATGTAGGTAAATCATAATTTTGCCCTGAAAATACAATTCCTTATTCCTTCATATGAAGTAAATTGACTACATTAAAAGAGGTGGAATTTTTCTGTGGGGTTTGGTTTGTTTTAAGAACATGTACAGACTAAGTGATCGCAGGAGAAGTAATTCCAGAGCCTCAATTTTTATTCCCAAGACTACAAGGTCTGCCACTTAACTGGGAGTTGGAATGTTGTTTGTGAACTTACACGAAGTATGAACTTTGCGTAAGGATAAACAATGAGCACTGCAACAAACAAACCCCTTACAGGGGAAAGAAGTGGATTTAAACAATCTCACAAATTTCACTTAAGAATGACTTCACAACAGAACCTTATTGTTGCTGGTTACAGCATTCATTATCAAATAAATTACTTATTCTATGGTTTTAATTAGTTTTAACCAATGATCCAGATTAAAAGGCTGATGTTAACTGCATTCTTCTGTTTAACAGAAAATTACAAATTTTTTATTCATCAGTTAATATATTAGTTATACCAAAACATTATATTTACAAAAAACAGGGTGAAAAACACACAGAGGGTTTATTTTTAGAGCAGATAGAACATTGCTCTGCTTTCTTAAAGACTAGTCTCTTGCAATAGTTTTTTATTTCAGTGGTCACAACAATATTCTATCTGCCCCTATAAGGGCAAATTAATCCTTGCATTCTAATTAAAAATATCTCAAGTTTATACTTTTATCTGGTTTTACAGTTGTCTGCACCAATTTGTCTTCTCATTGGACATCCCTAATTTTTCTTCATTTCCTTCACTGGAATCCAGGTTGTCCATGTGGAACACCTAGGACAAGATTACAGAGACTTCACTTACAATACTTAGTATCTTAAGCCACAGCCATCCTTTCAGAAAGGAACTCAAAGTACCTTCACAAAGTACTTCACAATTTCTTTCTTTTAGTCCCCAAACATGAGAATCTTCAAATATAACACATTTCAACAAGTAACATTAAGTGTTATGCTTTCTATTGTTCCTTCAGAAATTTCTTCGCTATTTAAAAAAAAAAAAAAAGTAGTTTTTTATAAAAACCCATGATTTACATCAAGCAAATTCAGCTCATTTAAATTACATTTCTTCACTCTGAAAAGTTACCAGGAAAATTTGCACAAATGTTTATTAGATGTCTACTACTGAAATAATTAAAAGTTGTGCCTGAAGTGCTTTCGCTACTGTTGCTTTCTCATTTACACTTTTGTTTGATATTCCCTGTTTTTCTTCAGCACTTAAAAATAATTAACAACTTTGTGAATCTTAAAAATTGTAAATTTGGAAGTTTTATCCTATTCTCTATATTATGCCTAGGAACAGATTCAAACCCAATGCGGTTACTGTTGCTCCCATTTGCTTAAAAACAGGAAATCAGAAAAGGAGCAACATATACACGTGGGTTGTGTAGGGTATTTTTAAATTATTTTTCAGCACTTCATTATTTTAAATGAAACCAAGAACCTGGATGAGCACAATGGAAGAATAATGTTGATTTCAGTTACTCAAACACTAAAAGTAAACATTTTGACTGAAGTCAACGAGGTAGGATTACAAATAGACACATTCAGAACCTTCTAACTGTAGCTAATCAAGGAAATTGGAAATGTATGATGCTTCTCGACTAGTGAAATCAAAACCCAGAAGAACAGATGGAAGCGCAAGATCTTGTAATACAACAGTTTTCATCATATCCTGAGTTCATGCAGACAACAGTTTCCGACAACAAGAGCAAGTCTGGCGGTGGAGCTTGACCAACTTTGAGAAAAAAAAAAACACTTTAGTTAAATTTTTCAGATATTTTGTCGTATTATATATATTTTTTCAGTGATTACATGAAATGATGTTTCCTCCTATAACTTTTTGGTTTTCAGCCTAAAAGGATGCTTTCAGTCTGTCTCTGCCTTAGAGCAATCCCTCCTGTTGGTCTTCAAAAAACCAGCCTGCCTTAGAAACAAGCATTCTAATTTGAATTAGATCACACTAGCAGAATCACCTTCGGAGAGATGAATTAAATCAGGATAAAAAAAAAAAAAAAGAAAGAAAGACACTTTTTCTGTTCATATGCATGCCACTGATTTGTGAACCCAGAAACCTTTTGAAAATCCAGGCAGATAGAAACACATCTGAAGATTTTTGCCTAGGTCACCTGTCTCAAAGCACCAAGAATCTATTCCATGGACAAATGTCTATAAAAAGAACTAATTATAAGGATGCTAGGATACTCAAGATAGTTAATTAGTCACACATCAGCAAAATCAAAAAAAAAATCACATATGCACCATCATAACTTCTTTGCTGCTCTGTAAACAGACAAATCTTCTTGCCCTAGCTTATACTGCAATTAAAGAAATTTTCTCTTTTTTGGAACCAGGTTATCAGACAAACAGCTTACATTTAGAAATTTAACTTTGGGATTGAAGTCTAATTTTAAGATGAATCCTATTTAACAATGTAAAAAAAGACTTTTAAGTACTATGTGTCCATAGAAGCTGCAGTCATCACTACTTATCCTGCCTGATGCCCTGGCAAGGGTATCCTATACCTCTGCATCATTAATCCCTTCAACAGTGCAGTCATGGCTAACACACAGTCCCTGTAGCTTGCTTCTTCCATGAACTTGTAATTGCTACACAGTCACACACCTTCAGAAACAGCTGTTCAGGGTACCAGCTAGTTGCATCAAGGGTGTAGAGTTTATAGAACATTCACTTGGAGATCTTCAGTGTAAGGAATTAAAATTCAGTGGCAACAATGTTGCTTCAGCAGCAAGCAGCCTAAACAACGCATTACTGCACACAGTTTGGCATTACATAAAAGATGAAATCACTGTAACTTAAAAATAGAAACTTGATGCTTATTTTTTTCAGATATTTATTTCAAGATAAAGCTACAGTTGAGGCTCCAGAAGTGATGGAGTCTAGATTTACTACTATCTTTAGTTAGCTGTCAGGTTGCTAAGAGTGCAGTTTGCAGATGGTGCCCTAGAAACAATCACCTTACCCTTCAAATGGTGAAGGAAGCAAGACTCCTAACACGACACTGTTACTTTCAGTTCAGTCAGCAGCTGTCATGAAAGTATTGGTATTCCCCTTTCCCCCAAGCTGAGCTCAGATGTCTACATGGGATTGATGATTTTCTGAACTACAGTCTCCATAGTTAACTACTAAAGCCAGCTAAAAGTTGTGTAAAGATTTTGATTCTCTTGACATGCACAGAGCAGACACAGCTTTCCCCTTGGCATGCATTCACCTTTTATTTACTGCTTCAAGTAAGAACTATGAAAACTTGGAACAACTGTTCATTGCAAAACTGTAGCTGTTTCAGAAATCTAAATTCAATATTTGAAACAACACATTATTTTAATTTGAGCAAGAGAAAGAAAAGAGGTTGTTACATATTTTTTCTGTAACAGCACATACTTAATTCTAACAAAAATAAAATTTAACTCAGGCTTAAAATCTTTTAGCAATCATAATGATAATAATAGAACAATAAACTCAACACTTCCAACTCTAGTGTCAGATAGAGGAACATAAATAAACCAAGTAATTTCACTAAAGACAACTGGATAAAAATAAAAATAGAAACACATTCAAAGTCATTGCAACCAGTCTCTGTTGCAAACAGTAGCATGCTGGTATTACAGATATGTCACCTTTTCTTCATGTGACTTTTTAAAAAAAATCATCCTATTCTTGCAGACATTTTTATTTGATACTGTAAACATATTAAATTATGATAAAAGTATTATCAGGAGACATTAAGCATTTAGATTTTTTAGACATGCTTTTAGATTTTTAGCGCACAGTTATTTAGCCAAATTCTCCATTTATTCTTCCTGTAGAGCCCAAAGGTGTATTCTGATGAAATAGGACTCAACTTAGGGAAATGAAACATGCTTTAGACATAGGTCTACGGGAAGAAAAGCTACTTTAGTGAACTGTCCTCTTATCTGTTACTTGCTGTAAGTGAAGAACTATTTCTGAGTTTACTGATATCAACAGCATATTTTAAATGCAATACTTTAATTCTAATGAAGATTAATCCAATTTTCACTTTTATGAGCTTTCTGGATACAAGTCTTGCTTCCAGTGGAAGCCAATTGCCAAGGCTGTCAGAAATTAGACAACTGAAAAGTAAACAGTAAGTTTGCTAATTATGAAGATTAATTTAATGAACTTACTCTCATTAAGCTTTATGAGCCATGCTGTCTATAAGTGAGTGTGAAAGTCCACAACAGTAACACAGTGATGTCATGAGGCTATCAAGGAAAGCGATGAACAGTTTTGCAGGGGGGAAATGCCATTTTGTGGAAAACCCACACAAATTTAAAACCAGCTAATTGAAAGAATCAAAGGTAATTTTAGTACCAAAAAAATTAACAACAAAATATATTCCCTTCTGAAAACAAACAAGCGTACACTTCAAACCATAGTTCTACATGCCAGTCCTTGGGTGAGAAATTGCATAACAGTTTTCCCACACCTTCGTCTACTTACTGCTGAAACCTCGCTACTAATTTTTCCTTTGTATACCAAAGTGAAATCAGCATTCATATAAAAACATTTGTAAGGGAACATAATCTAATAAAACAAAACAACATTACTTCCAAACACTTGTTAATTTAAAAAGAGAGTTTATACAACAAACCTACACCTCCCAATTAACCACATTATTACTAGTAAACACCAGCAATAACACAGATTGGAATTGTTACAGTTACACAGGACTGAAAAAACAAATTATTTTTTCCTGTTCTTAAACCCACAAATTACAACCTTCAAAACCCTCCAAGCTCCAGAAAATGGGGTTTGAAGTACCAGCTGAATTTTCAGCTTCCCAAAAGTGTTTCAAAAAAACCTAATGCTTCCAGGAGAAATAACACCCTCAAGAGAGATCGCCTTGAGCATTCCCTTAGGAGCAAACAAAAATTACTTTGAATGTGCCTGCAGTGCTGAAGGCAATAGCAAGGCCAGTCAACAGACTGCCACCACTCTGCTGTTGCTTTCACCTCTGACCACGCTAAAATCTCTTCAAGCCCTTCCAAGCACAGCCTTATAGACTTGAGTGCAGTCACACGCATCTACTCCCTCTGTGAGCCTGACTTCCGCTGAAATACATAACGGACCAACACAGGTATGCATTGGGTTTGCCATGCAAGTCTTTGGTGGTGGGAGTTGTAGGGTGGTCTCTGTGAGGAGAGCTCAAGGCTGCCCTGAGGTGGGCACAGTTGGCTTCAGCTGGTTCAGCAATGGACCTGTCACAGCTGAGCCAATTAGAAAGCCAGTGGTGCCTCTGCGAAAATGTATTTAAGGAAGGGTGAAATAATGCCAGAACAAGTAGGTGTCTATTGGAGGAGCTGCAATCTCTGGAGAGTCTGTGCTGGAGCAGGCTTATTGTAAAGGACTACAGTACAGAGAAGCATGTGTGTTGGAGCAGGGGAAAAGTGAGGAGGAAGGAGCAGCTGAGAGTACCTCTTATGGAGTGACTGCAGACCCTACTTGTCATTCTCCAGTGGCACTTGGTGTGGCTTTGAGGTCTTGGGAGTGAAGGACTGAAACTGTGTATTGGCAAAGGAGCTGGGGGAAGGAAATATTTCTAGTTTTGTCTCTCTTTCTCTCCATCCAAATCTAGTTTAATTAGTAATAAGTCCTTTATCCCCAAGTCTCTTTTGTCTGTAAAGGTAACTGTAAGTGCTCTCCTTGTCTTTACCTTTTATCTGCAAGGCTTTTTGTTTTATGTTTTTCTTGCATCTTCTTGAGGCTGGGGAGTTAAGAGCAGCTGGGTGGGTACCTAGCAGCCTACCAAGGTCAATGCATCACAGTGTCTAATGAATTACATACTAAGGTGCAAGTGCAATATTGTTCCCTTAATTGTATGTGATATGCCAAATGCATTGTGGCTTATGTTTGCTGCTAATGGGCACACTCATCATAAGCTTATAAGGAAAACAGGCAAGTGTTCTAATAGTGTGACTAATTAGCATTTGCAGTAGAAATTACTATGCAGAAAAGGTGCAAAACCCCTATTTATTTCATTTCTTTGAAAGGCTGCTTATTATTATATATAAACTTTCAAAATCCTTTTTTGATTCCAGCAAGAGTATTTAAAATAGAATAAGAAAAAAAGGTACTTTTTCTAACTTCTTCCTCTAAATAATTAAAGTGTGATATGAATGTCTGCTATTATCTTAAAGTAACAGATATCCTATCTATCTTATACTGCTTTTTGAGAGCTTATGGTGCAAATGTATTGATACTGATAAGGCTGAACACAGTAGGAAGAAGTAAGAAGTGTTTTTTAGTACAAATGAGTGGGTGGTGGAGAATAAATCTTTAAAATGGCTACCCTTGGGGAAGAAATAGAAATACAGCAGCATTTTTCTATTTGTCTAACATATGGTATAGATAAATGCCTGATGTTGTTAGTGGCTCTGCACTAATTCCCTACAGAAGAGCTATTTGTACCTTTGATCAGTATACACATATTCTGATATTAAATGCTGACAAGAAAAGGATGGGTATGACAAGTGCTACTTTTGGTGTTACTTAAATACATAACTTTGTGAAGTTAAATGATTTCAAATAATTCTTTTTCTATTTTACAGATAACTAATAATTAGTTACTCAAATACATTTGCAAAGCATGGTATCCTTTCCCTTCTTTATACATTATTCTATAGCTGTGTTGTATTCCAGTATGGTTTTTGAATTTTCTTTTTTGAGATGTGAATATAATTCATTTGCTTTTTTGAGCTTCTGCTGGATGTGTAGGTGGAATTGAGGTAGATGCATCCAAAAAAAGCATTCCTTTTTTTTTAATATTGAAGTAACTATGGGAGAAAAGCCCCAGAATGTAAAGGTCTATCCCAGAGTGTTTACATGGTAAGATTTGATTCTGCTGTAAGTCAAAGAAAACACCTTTTTTTTTGACAATGATACAATAATACGTTGAAATAATACGTTCATTTTAAATTTTAGTAATTAGTATGATAATCACATTTTATCTGGTAAAAATACAAAAATAGCTGGGTACAGCACTTGAGGATTACACTAACAGCATATATTGCAAATAAGTAGGTAATGGAGTCTGTTTCCAGTTAAGATTCTTCATGCTGTGTATTTTACCATGGCCAGCTGAGCTTGAAAATATAGACAGGCTCACAGGCATTTTGTAAGCTCCTTCAAGAACTGTCTCCAAGAACTGGAAGGAGATTCAATTTGCATTGCTGTTTGTTACATATTCAAACAAAACATCTGGGTGTCTAAAGTCAGAGCAAAAGGTGCTTTCTGGTATTACATCTTTGGTGTTATGGTATACTATTGATTGGGCAAAGAGTGCAAGTAAAAATAAAACCCAGGCTAGGATGCCTGCTTTTCTGGGGAGAAATCCTGTACTCCCTCAAAGCTGATGTAATTTATGTGTGTGGGTCAGTGAAGCCATGAGCCCTGTGATTTTCACTCCACATCTGTTAATGTGTGTGTCCATATATATGTGTGTATATGTATAGATAGAGAGAGATGTAAAATGGAGAAATGCTGTGGACCATTTTCTTCCATCTGTGCTCCTGAGAAGGATACTAGGTATTTGTACTTTTACAACCAATATGAACAAGATAGAGGGGCGTGGAGTCAAAGCCCTGATAGTAATATTTCAAAATAATCTTTAGCACAGTAGCAATATGAACATGACAGCATCTTACTTCCCTACTGATGTTGGAATGTTAACACTAGAGGAGGTCTGTGAATTTTGTATTCATAACATCCTGCAAGAAACAAATAATGGCATAAAAATGCCATCTCCAATTTGAGATGAAATAGAAAATGCCATTTTCTGAACCTGTAGTGAAAGGAGGGAGCTGAAAAATAAAAGGCCAGCGGTAGATGTATGTATGATTTTCCTTATATACCTACTTAAAAAAGTTTAAAAATCATTGCATATGCTAGATTTTCTGTACCTGTCAAAGGTATGTTCCTTAGTCCATCTCTTCAGTTGCAACATTATTCTTGCTTATAAAAATCCCCTGCCTGTAATACGAAATAGTTATCACCCATTGTTTAATGAGTCATGCCAATTCTGCTAATTGTCTCAGCAAAAGGTTAGCATGGTGATTTATTTCTACTCCTTAGATACTACTCTGAAACTTAGGTGTATTGCAAATTTTTGACAGAAATGCTTCTTTCTGAAAACAATTTGTGTGTGTGTGTACTTATGTGTATAGGTACATTCTGAAATTTTCCGAATTGTAACAAAAGACTTAATTTCTAAAGGCTTGATGGGTTTCTGCACATGCTGCACTTATTACTTGCATATATCTTACCGCTTTTTAGGAATTTCTACATAATGATAAATGCAATGATTTTTTCAGGGAAAAATCCTGTCATTTGCTGTTGCTCCAAAATAATTACAACATAAAATAAAATGGTGAGAGATACTGCTTTTTTGTTTGCATATGTTAAGTAGTACTCATCTTCACGAAAAGCACTTTAAATCCAATATAAAAGTGTCTGATCAAACAGGAGTTACTTTCAGGGCTTCTAATATAATTATGGTTTTAAAAGTTCTGAGACTTGCATCCTCACCAAGAACCACAAGTCCTTAGAAGTACAGAATTATTATTTGCAAGAAAAGTACCTACACTTTTGTTAATTAAAAATTTTTTTTTTTCTTTTTGATTGAAGGTTTGCACAACTTCCAATACAAGTATGAACTAAAGCTTCACAGTACTACAACCATAGTCTTTGATATCTGTACCAGGAATGGTGAAAAAAAAGTGATGACCATGGAGAGAAAATGAAGTTCGAATGACAGAAAACGGCACTGCAGAAATATTAGTAATTAAATTTGCATAAGTAGCTTCAGTAAATGACTGGTTACAAAGACAAGTCCAAGATTTTAAAACAGGTTATGTGGAAGTGGGTGAAAAAGCTCTTAACTTACCTGTGTACTGACATCTTGCTTGAACATGTTATTTATTTGCTTATTCTTTTATGAAACTTTTAGTAACACAAATGTTTAACATGGTAAAAGCAGTAGGCAAAAGTTGCCTACTTAACTGATATGTTAACTACCTGTTTGCTAATGAAGGTATGAAGAAGAATATATGGAATTTCAAGCCTGGGTTTTGGAGAAACTGAACTAATGTTTAAATAGGTTGTTTTCCACTCTTCCTGTTCTTTCAGGTTGGCCTCTTAGGAATACTAATTGGCTCTTGCAATATATAATCGTTTCTCAGACTTTTGAAAACCCTGAAGTCATTAGAATAAGTAAATAAAATTGACAGAGATAATGTTTTAAAAAAAAAAACAAATGCTTTTTTGTTAGAGGAAAACCACCAATATTTTATCAAACATTTTGCAGTAATTTCCATAAACATAGGCATAAAAAAATAAATTAAACTGCAAGAGAATTAGTGGGGAAGAAAAGTAACAGCTACAGAAAAAAAATATAATAGCTCATATATTTGAGGGAGGGAAAAACACCAAGAAAAGCATTCTGGGGTGTTCCTGCTCAAATGTTTAATGGAAAAGATATGGAAACTTGGATTATTACGCAAAGGTGATCAACCATGGTTTGTAAGGGCAATTTTGTTTTTTGTTTTTTGTTTTTTTGGTTTTTTTTTTTTTGTTGTTTGGTTGTTTTTTTTTAATTATTGGTCTATCTAGGCATTAAATTTTTCTGAAAAATGGTCCAAGAATGGTAAAAAACTAGTTGTTCAGAGGTGTATTTTGTTCCACCACACAGGGGACGGAACTGCCACAAATTAAATCTCTTTTTGATCCCTTACATGTCTGTAAGTACATTATGGGCATAAAAGCTTCCAATAGGATAAAAAAAGAAAAGTAAACTGCATCAGAAGGGGGACCATCCAAGCAAACATAACAAAAGTTAATCTGAGAACAATGAGTGACAAATCTATAGTAACTTTCCATAGTACTTTTTATGTTTGGATTTACTAAGAAAACATCACTGAATGCTTCTGTAAATGATTGGCTTTAAATAGGTGCTTGAGCTATATTTCTGCCTTCTGTTATGTGTGTGCAATGATTAGTGACTCAAAATCATTAGAAGTATTTAAGAATAAATAAGGTTTGCAGTACTACATTTTCTCTTCATTTTGAGAAGTGCTTTTCGGTTTTTACTTATATTTTTTATCTATTTATTAGTTTCAGCTCCCTTCCCACAACAACATAAGTAGTACATGTTACATAAGAGCAACGTTTGTTTCTGTAAAAAAAAGTTAACAAACTAATTAAAGATTAGCGATAGGCAAAAAAATATACACAGATGAGATCTGGTTTTCTTTTCTGAAATTGTTTTGCTATTTATACTGTAATGCAATAAACATAAATCAAAGAATGGGGTTTTTGAGTGTAGAGAATATAGTCATTTGTTTTGAATCACACTTTTCAAATCTTTCACTGTGGGAAAGATGGATATAATAGTTCTAGGCTAAAATGCACTTTCTGGTTATGAGCTAATTTAGGCATTGGGGCAGAGAATCAAAAATGCCCATTAAATTCACAAGAAGGATTGTCTTTTCATATTGAAGAGCTCTTTTGCAGATTTCATGTTTAGGTTACTCTTTCCACTGTCACCTTAACTTTTCCACACTTCTCCCAAATAAAACATCAAAACTTTCAACATTAATTCATTAATAACTAGCATTTCTGTGACTTAACCTCCTTTCTAGTGTGTGGCTGTTACTATCCTGCCCTTGGTATTGACAATCCTGCTTTAAAGTTGTTTCCTCAGTATATTTGTTTACCTTACTACACATTGCTTCCCCCAGAATATTTGTAATGTAGCCAATACATTTGAAAACAGGTTAGGAAACTGATCTTTAGTGCATCTGCATTTACAGCTCTAATTCCCCATGTCTTGTCATTCATATTTGCCCTCTGTCAGTGAGATCCAATCAAGTTCTGCATCTTTGAGCTGCTGGTAATTTGTAATTTACTGATCTTGCTGATTAGGCATTTGTATTTTTAGATTGATTTAGCTAGATTAGCCTTTTAAATATTTTCACTGTGTATCTAAAGCAATTTCTTGAATGCACTAGTAAATTTCAGGTAGGGATTTCCCACTCGAGGTTATTCAAAAGAATTTATAAAATGCATCGCAGTGATTTCTCTTTGATAAATTTATCAGATGATCCACAATCAAATAATAAACCTCCACAGGTTTTCTCTACCATAATGTCTGATAAACCGTTGTAATCTTTATTGTATGCAAACTCAAACTTTCCCATCTGTTTCTAGGATATAAAACCAGAAATATTGTCCTTCTTCTTCTCATAAATCCTGAAGTGTTATTTTATAGCTCTTCTTACTCATATCTGGACCTAGGATCACATTTTGCATCATGGATTTCTATAGCAATACAAACTTTCACTGATTCTTGACAGGGCAAAGTGACTGGGCTAGAGCTAGATTGAAAAGACAAGGTAATTCTGACACCTTATTTTCCTTATAATAGGATACACATTTTCTTCAGGTAATGAAAAGCCTGTACCTTGTTCTGAGACAGTGCTATTAGAAATGACATCTACTTCCCATTCAAACTAACATCTATAAGAGTAACATGGTCTTTTATTAAGGCTGTTCCTAGTCACTTGGAGCCTTGTTACTGTCAGCTTTCTCTAGTTCTTTTAAGAGTGACCTACTAATATGAAGCATCTTTCAGGTGATTGCATTTTTTAGCTCTTTGCTGCTTGATCATCATCCTCATCCAAAATGCCTGACCTCATACAAGAAAATCTCCTGGCACCTACTAAACTACAAGAGTAAGGTAGCTTTCAATGATGATTTTGCTCAGGGCACTACCAACTTTGTGCCATCAACTATAAATATCAAGCCTGGCTTTATAACGAAAAATTTATGACAGGTAGTACAGCAAGCATACTTCTGGTTTCACTTAGCATAAGCCATACATGTACTCTATCAGTTCTTCTCCAATATTTCTACCAAATTTCCATTTTTTTTTTCCCAAAGAGAACGACCATTATTTTTTTAAAAAATCTGATTATAATCAGTACCACTGTATGTTTACACTTTCTAATCACTACTGCTCTCATGGTGCTAAACTTTAATTTGACCATAACTGCTGCTGTTGGGTCACTAGCACAACTGAAGTCATCTATTCAGTTTGGGCATCAGGAAATTAACACAGGATAAATCAGAATAGAAATTGCTATATGCTATCTTTTCCATGTAATTCCCTGGATGAGTATCTGGGTTCAACTGTGAATATAATTATCTTATTTTTTTCCAAAATGACTTTGTGTTGCCAAAAACATTAATTGCATCCTTAAAAAAGTAACCATGCAGCACCTCAAAGATTCTCATTAAAAGTCTGTATGACAATTATAGGAAAAATTTTTCTTACTCTCTTTAGCTGACCATTTTTGCAGTTGAATAGTACCATTGCAAAAGTCATTCCAGTTTGCTAGATTAGGAACAACAGAGAATGTTTAATCCTTTAGTAGACAGATACCTCACTCTTCTCAATGATTCCTATGTCCTTTTGTCCTTATGAAATGCCTGCAAATATATATATAACCATTATTTTTCTCATGCCCACTTTTTTTTCCAGTACATGTATTTTCACTGAGCTAGCACCAATGTCCATTTCAATTCCACACACTGTTATCTGTCTGTTTTCAATATCAAACATTCAAATTCACATTAGTTTTCAATAAAACTATGCAGTCCTTTTCCTCCTGGGCTCCTTTACGTACAATTATTTTTTTCTTCCTTTCTGGGATAGTATGTCAATGCTTAATTCATGTCCACTAATTCAGGTTCAAAACAATAAACTTGAGTTAAATTACTTTCTTCAAACTTGAAGACTTTAAGCCAAATTCCCCTGAGAAGCAGCTCACTCTGCTTTTGAAGTCTATTTCTGTTCTACCTTAGAGAAAGGATAAGCTTATTTGTAAACTCTGGTAAGTTCTGACATATTTTACTCATCACTGCTCAAGCACTTCATCTGATGAGCTCTCTAATGAACTACTCAATTGCAAACCTACAGGTAAGCTAATTTTTTTCCTAAGCTTCTCAATATCGAACCTTTTAAAAATATATCACGCAAGTAATAAAATTATTTTTTCTTTTATTTTTTTCCTTTTTTTCTTTTTTTTTTCCTTTTTACTATTCATATGGATGGGAGGCTACCAATGTGTAGTACTCCAGATTTAGCTGACCCTCTCTTCTCTTACACACCCCCCCTTGTATTTGCAGTAGCTGTTCTCAAATATCTGTTATGTCTCAACAGCCTTAGCTTACAAAAAAAAGTGGTGGATTTTGAATAGAAGTTACAAATTAGATTAAAGTATGTAAGATAAACAGCAGTATTTTCCACTTGCTGTTGAATGAGGGCAATGAAATGCTATGTGTGATCATTCAAAGTTGGCATTTTATGTGCTTTGTGTATAGCTCTGCAAAGGACTTGATTTCTCAGCTTCTTCAGTAATCACTTTTTTGTTGTGACTTTATACCAATGCATTAGACCAGGGAAAATAAAGACTGGAAATAAAATGTCTAAACTCCACACATCAATGGAAGCCCATTAAACTGTAGGACCATAGTAGATTTTACCATTTCTTGCAAATTATGTGTTACAAAATACATCTGGGTAGCACAATCATCAGCTTTCTCAGTGAGTTCTGATGGGCTGGTAGCTGACCTGCAAGGAGCAGCTAAGCTGTCCTCTAAATATCTGAGTTGATGTGTCTGCCAAGCTACATTATCTATCTGGCTGTGCAAACTTCCCTGTGTATACTGTTTGACACGCAAAGGCAATAGGTCTTCTATTAGGTGTAGGAACAGCTACAAACAACTTTTCTAATATAAAAAAATAAAATTGTGAGCATCACCAGTTGATATGAAAGTGGAAGAGTACTCAGAATTCCTGAGGAGCAGGCTATTATTTAAAATTCTAAACATGAATTTCAGACTCTGACTTCCAACTCCTTTTTAAATGCTTTGTATTTTTTTTTTTTTTTGTATGTACTAATAGAAAAAGCTGGCCAAAACATCAGAATGCAGGAATATTATTTAGGTGACTAATACCATGGAACAGTGCAAAAAGCCAGTCAAAGGCGGCTGTAAAGCACACAACATGCTTAACAAGAAGCCACAGGCAAGCTTTGAGCACAAATCCTCTAATCCTATTGATCCTGCTTCTGAAAAAGAAGTGAAGCTCTTCTGTGACTCAGAAGGGTGACAATATACAGTAAGTGCACACGGCAGGCAATGTGTGCTTCAGGAAACTTAATCACGTAACCTGCTTCATTACTTGAAAAATCACTTCTGTCAATACTCAAGCCATATACTCACTGACTGCTGCTGTTTAAGATGCTGTCAATCTTCCCATATGATTTTGTGAACCAAATAAATTCCAAGCCATTTAAAGGTGTTATTATCTCTGCTGATAACATTACCCCATTCAGGAGTTGCAGAAATAGGAAAAATAAAACTTATTTCAATCCCTTTGTTCTGGCAGTTTCTCAAGTCTCCCAGCATAAAACCACGAGGTTTCAACCTACAATTGGAGACTGAGGAACTATTTAAACATATTTGCATAGACATAAATCTGCTCATAGCATGCATCCAGGAATGTATTTCTATTATAATTCAAAGAAAAAGTTATGTTTCATTTTTTTTTTCTTTATACTTGCAATTATCTTTGAAAACAGGCATTATCTGACATGCTAGAACAACCTGTTTGGTTAATTTTTCTGTAGCTTTTACCAATTGGGTTTACATGCATTTCCCAGAAGAATGTAGATTCTTCTCCCTAAAGTGATTGTTATTACTCATGTCAGATATTACTATTGATTTACTTGGTTTGATATATCACTCAAACCACAAAGTCATAAAAAAAATTATTGTTGATTATCATTTAGAATCATAGAATCATAGAATAGTTAGGGCAGGGACACTTCACATTAAGGCAAACCACCCAAGGCTTCATCCCACCTGGCCTTGAACACTGCCAGGGATGGAGCATTCACAACTTCCCTGGGCAACCCATTCCACTGCCTCCTTCCAGTCTAAACTTCCCCTGTTTAAGTTTTAGCCCGTAACCCCTTGTCCTGTCACTACTATGAAGAATCCGTCCCCAGCATCCCTATAGCCCCCCTTCAGATACTGGAAGGCTGCTATGAGGTCTCCATACAGCCTTCTCTTCTCTAGGCTGAACAGCCCCAACTTTCTCAGCCTATCTTCATACAGGAGGTGCTCCAGTCCCCTGATCATCCTCGTGGCCTCCCCTGGACTTGTTCCAACAGTTCCATGTCCTTTTTATGTTGAGGACACCAGAACTGCACACAATGCTCCAAGTGAGGTCTGACGAGAGCAGAGTAGAGGGGCAGGATCACCTCCTTCGACCTGCTGGTCACGCTCCTTTCGATGCAGCCCAGGAGACGGTTGGCTTTCTGGGCTACAAGTGCACATTGAAGCCGGCTCATGTTCAGTTTTTCATCGATCAGCACCCCCAAGTCCTTCTCCGCAGGGCTGCTCTGAATCTCTTCTCTGCCCAACCTGTAGCTGTGCCTGGGATTGCTCTGACCCAGGTGTAGGACCTTGCACTTGGCATGGTTAAACTTCATAAGGTTGGCATCAGCCCACCTCACAAGCATATCAGGGTCCCTCTGGATGGCATTCCTTCCCTCCAGCGTATCAACTGAACCACACAGCTTGGTGTCATCAGCAAACTTGCTGAGGGCGCACTCAATCCCACTGTCCATGTCAGCGACAAAGATGTTGAACAGGACCGGTCTCAACACTGATCCCTGAGGGACACCACTTGTTACTGGTCTCCAGACGGACACTGAGCCATTGAGCACAACTCTTTTTGATTAAAAGTGTGCTCAAAACCATCTCCATTTGTGAGAAGAGTTTTATCAAAAGCTGTTTTCCACTGGCACAATGCTGACTTTATTTTTCAGAACTTGAGCTATGAAAAATACTTACTAAAATGTGGGCTGTCAATTTCGATTTTTGTTCTGCTTCAACTGGTAAGATATCAGCAATAATCTAGATATGTAAGTGGCTGATTCAGAACATAAGATGATATTTCGTTTATGCAAGAAAATCTAGGGAAGAGACTGTAGATACATTCTGGCCCTTGAATAACAAGCAACAATTATCTTGTGTTGTCATAACAGCATGTCTTTTTGATAATCATAAAATGTCCTTAGCTCCCCAACTCTCTGAGAAAACAATCTCCCTGTGTTTCACATTCTTAATTCTTTGTGTCAATGTCAAGATGATTGTAAAGAGCAAAAAAAAAAATGTCTGCCCTTTCATGCTTTTCTACCTGCAATAAACACACACACTCAAAAGTTAAAAAAATGTAGTAATTATGAGATTCTTGTTCTGCCAGGTATATTGTGACTAACTATTTAAATATCCAGCAAAGAAATGGGGCAATTTATTATTCCCACTTACTGTCCTGGAAAGAACATAGAATCATTAAGAATAAGTAGAGGAAAAATTTCAGATGATGATTCATCTCTTTCCTGACGTAAGTCATAATCAATGAGTGGCAAGTAACAATATAAAATATGCATAAAAAGACACAACTAAAATTATTGTTAATCTTGTTGATGCATGTTCTTTTTTACCCTGCATTAATTTTAACTATAATTTAAATAAAGATGCAGAAAAACTGTCCGCCTGAGACAGTAGAAAGATACAAGCTCAAATGCCAGAATGGCAGGGAAACCAGGCCCTGGAATGGAAGAGTATCAAAGAAAACACCAAGTGACAATCATAGAATCATAGAATAGTTTGGGCTGGAAGAGACCTTAGAGGTAATTTGGTTCCAACTGCCTGCCATGGGCAGGGACACCTTCCACTAGACCAGGTTGCTCAAAGCCCCATCCAACCTGGTCTTGAAAACTTCCAGGGATGGGGCAGCCACAGCTTCCCTGGGCAACCAGTTCTTGTGTATCATCACCTTCATACTGAAGAATTTTTTCCTAATAATCAATCTAAATCTACCCTCTTTCAGTTTAAAGCCATTCCCTCCTTGTCCTATCCCTACATGCCCTTGTAAAAAGTCCCTCTTCAGCTTTATTGTAGGCCCCCTTTAGGTACTGGAAGGTTCTCTGAGGTAGTGTCCTGGGTTCAGCAGTAGCAGTCATGTTTTTCCTTTGTGGTAGCTGATGCAGTGCTGTGTTTTGACTTCCAGACTGGGAACAGTGCTGGTGATACCGACGTTTTCAGTTGTTGCTAAGTGATGTTTACCCTGACCAAGGACTCTGTGAGGCTCATGCTCTGCCAGGGAGGAGGGGAAGCCGGGAGGAAGCAGAGATGGGGAGCCTGACCCGGGCTAGCCCGGGAGGTATTCCATACCACAGCATGTTGTGCCCGGGGTGGGGGGTAACTGGGAGTTACCCAGAAGGACACAGGCTTCCGGGTGGAACTCGTTTCTTGGCCGGTGGTATCGTATTCTCTTCCCTTGTTATTTTCCCTTATCATTGTTGTAGTTGGTGGTAGCGGTGGTGATTTGTGCTGTACATTGGTTACTAAACTGTTCTTATCTCAACCTGTAGGAGTTGCATTCTTTTCGATTCTCCTCTCCATCCCTCTGGGAGTAGGGGGAGGGAAAGAAGGGGGGAAGTGAGCGAATGAGCCCTCTGCCTGGTTTTAAACCACGACAGGTACCCATGGAGCCTTCTTTTCTCCAGACTGAACAAGCCCAGCTCTTTCAGCGTGTCTTCACAGCAGAAGTCCTCCAGCCCTCTGATCATCTTTGTGGCCTCCGCTGGACTTGCTCAAACAGGTCCACATCCTTCTTATGTTGGGATCGCAACATAAGAATTTTCCATGTACCTTGGCATGGGTTTTAGGAGGATCTGCTCCATGATCTTGCTGGGCACCTTACTATACTCTGGCATAGGCATTATATCACAGCATCACAGAATCATAGAATTATTTAGGTTGGAAGAGACTCTTAAGATCACCAGGTCCAACCATTAACCCAGCACTGCCAAACCCACCACTAAACTGTTTCCCCAATTGCTACACTTTTCAAGCACCATCAGAGATGGTAACTCAACCACTTCCCTGGGTAGCCTGTTCCAGTGCTTGACAGCCCTTTTGATGAAGAAATTTTTCCTCATATCCAGTCTAAACCTTCCCTGGCACAACTTGAAGCCATTTCCTCTTGTCCTATCTCTTGTTACTTGAGAGAAGAGACCAACACCCACCTCATTACAATCTCCTTTTTATTATTCGTATCATCCTTCACTGAAAGATCTGATTTGCATTAGTCAGGTGTATAGACACAAAATTTAATTAGTAATTACAGCCTACTCAGAAAAGACACAGCAGCTTGCTTCTGTGAATCTTGTATAGTTCCAGTCTCCACCTATACTTCTGGGAAAACCAAAGTGTTAATACTTGAAAGACAGAAATCCAAAATGCAAAGGCAAGGGAACAAGAACATTCAACAGCTTTAAGAAAGCTGAGTATCTTGGAGATATCTTTCCTATCCTTTCCATTTTTCATGTGAATAAAAGATGTAGACATTTTTTCTATGTCTCCTCATTTTTTGTATTTCTCACATAATCATAGTGAAATTGAATTACAATGCCCTTGAGCAACTGAAGACCTTCATTCACCACTACTGTGCTGTCTCCTCCAGAGTGGAACAAAAGTTTGCATGACAGAAAACATCACCTCGAATAAATGCTAGAGAAATTCCAGGTAAGTAGGCAACTACTAAAGCTTATGGATAATTTGTAAGAAATAATTATGTAGCAAATTCAACCTATTGCAAGGCTAATATTTTTCACTGGTTTGCACCAATTGACCATTTTTGTAGCAAAGTTGCAAATTATACCAGAAGTCACACTGCAAATAGAGATTTTGTGATTAAAAAACATTAAAGTTTTACATTTAGCAGGTATTCTAATAAAATTTGAGTGTATAGATGCTTCCAGAGATTTATTCAAAAAGGTTGTCAAAAACAGTGATAAATTTGTTTGAAATTCACATGAAAACCCACAGCTTTATTTTCTCTTACATAGAGATTGCTAGTGCTAATAATCGCTTTGTGTGAAATTTGGCTAAGACACTAAGGCTAATAGTCATGGTCTTGGAAGAAGAGTTCAATGAAAACTCCAGTGCCTGTAAGTGGTTATTAGTTTAATGTCTTGTTGGAAAAACAGCACCTTCATTGCCCTCTGATGCCAGGATATGGCCATCTCTTTAGAGTCAAAAATGGCACTTATTGAATTACCATTACTATTTTCTACAACCTGTTTAATGACTGTTCTCTGCATAGATTTCACTTCTGTTTGGCAAGTATGGATTCAGTGTCTTAGAAATCCTCTGTGCTGCATTCTACAGAAACTTGGCGTGTATTGGAGCTCCATGTAAGGAAACATGTTAGAGCTGAGTTAGACCAGAAAAACCAAAGGAATAAACTCCATCATCTCCCTTTAGTCCTGTACTGTTTTAGTTTTTAGGATTTTTGTTTGTTTATTTGTTTTTCCTCTTTTTCTGTCTTTTTACTTTTGTTAACTGTCCCAGGGAAGTCAGGAATTTCTGTAACTGTTTAAGAGTGCTTGGTAAAGCTGTTTATTGATGCTAGGGCTGTATTATAACTATACAGTGATCACTTCAGAATCAGTTCTGAAATATTTTTCAAAACTTTATTTGCAAGTTCTTCATACTAAAACTAAAGCAAGCATACTAAGGTAAAGGAAACAAAATGGGCAAACAGCAGTTCACCAGAAAATGCATGGATTTCAGGTTTCTTGTACCTGCTCCTCTATTTCATTTTCAAAACATCACTCCCTTACTTAGTCCTTCTAAACTAAGCTTCTCAAGTGGAATTTCCAGAAGAGTCTTAAACCACTGAAAAATGGACTTTATAACAGAAATGTTGACAGCTGGCTCTTAACAGTAGCAGTTACCTGCCACTGCTATAATATAGTAGTCTCTAACTACTCTAATTCTGATGAAAAGTTACTGTAATGTGACTCCCTATCTATATTAGGCCACATCATTTTTCTTCTTTATGGGCCTCATTATGGTAAGGAAAATGCATGTCCCCCTAGAGAAAGCTGGTAAAAGAGGTTCTAAATACTTATATGTTTCTTTTACACCAGTGCCTGAATAGAAGACTAGGAGACCTAATGTGCTTACTGTAACGAGAAACATTATCAACACTCCTCAGAAAATGCAGACTTAGATGTGGCACAGAATTCTAACAAAATTTAATTTACCGTGCCTATTATCTTGAAGGATTCCCAGGTGTTTTAATGAATAATGTCTCTGGGCAACAGTCACTCATCCTAAAAACCACAGCCACCTGTAGGATGGACAAAGCATTCTTTCTCCATCTTCAATACTAGAAATCTCTTCATGCTCACAGAGGAGGCGGGAAACAGAAAACTGGTTCTCAACTGAACACACAGCTTTACATAGAATTTATTTCTAAAATGAACTACCAGTTGACAGGCAGAAAGGTTTTGCATCAGATGGTCTCCAGATACTTCCTATAGGTACGCCAAATAATTCTTTATAGTGAACCAGCTGCATATTTGTTTTGATTAGAAAACAGAATTCCTAGTGTTTACTCTATTATTCTTGTTTTGGAACAGCACTACAATTACATAATGCCTCTGTTCTAACTTGCACTTGCACTTGCTATTTTCTGTGCTAACGGGGAGGAAATAAAGTGAAAGACTGCAGATATTATTTTGCAAAATTTAAAATGAAAAAATGTATTTTACATGGACTTTTCCAATATGTTTAAATATTCTTTCTTCACCTTGTATTTTTCCAGTATTAAATGAGAGATTTTTGATTTAATGTTTGTGTTCACAAATACTATGTGTTTGTATGTGTGTTAGAGAGAGAATTTATGCACATAAACTGTCATTTCAAGGTCAGATTGTGAAATGCAATTGCTATTAATGACAGTAAACAACAGAGGTGGATAAATATGGGTAGCTTTTAGCAGATGAGCAGCTTAGGCCATTGCTTAATACTTTTTAGGACAGAAAAAAGTTTTTGATATGCAGTAGCAAAGACAGAGCAAAGTCAAAGCTATAATCAGAATGTACTGTGATTAAAAAATAATAAATCAGATGGATATAGGAGATTATGACCATCTGTATATTTTTGCCTCAGATGTCACTCCTACCCTTGCTTAAGGCCCCCAAAAATCTCATCCCCAACATATTTGCCTAGGAATGTATCTCATTTCATCATTTCAGCCTTGTGGGTTAACAAAGCATGAAGCTCCAAAAAAGGTTGATCAATATCAACAGGTAGCTAAAAAGTAATTACTACTAGAAGGAGGTGGAAGGTGTCATCACCTTGCAAAGTCTCCTTTCATATTAGGTGAAGCTTTCTTAAATGCGAATTATCTGAAAGCATATCTGTAACTCACTGATCTGGCCGGGTCAAATACATGTGGTAGTGTTTGGTCAGTATTCAGAAGTTCGTATCTAACACAGAACATAATTACCTGCTACTGCTAAAATTCAAACCGAGTGAGACGCAAGTATAACATTAGTTGTATTTGTACATAAAACTCATTAGTTAACTGTTCTGGACAAAAGAAAATCCTTGCTCACAGTGAAGCAAACACAACTGCGATTTTGTCTTGCTCGGAAAATGGAGCCAAGCGACCTAACCCCATCTTTCCATCCACTTGGTGATGCCATTTCAAAAATACGCATTACATAGTGAAAAAAATCCATAATTTATTTTACTCCCAGAAAAAATGGTGAATAACAAATCCATTTCCTTACAGTCTGCTTTAGATACAAAAGCTAAAATATTCTATTGATCCAGTGTTTCCTGCATTACTAATTAAACGCTGAAATTTTTTACCCTCTCCCACTGTAAGTCCAAGTCTTTTCTTAAATTGAATAGCCATGTGATGCTGTTGGTAAGGTCACTTGCATAAGTAGGATGACCCATCTAACAAAGTTTGGTAGATCAGATTTTGAATGGAAGCTTTGAGTTTTTGCAGAATAGAGACTACAAATGTAGAACCTGATCTTCAATGACTGAAATATTTGAGAACTTTCATACCCAGCAACTCATTACACAAAGGATCAAACCATGCGTATTTGTGTTCGGTCTACGTTTAGGGGAGTATCAGTGATCGGGTAAAAATATTAGGGATGGAAGACTGTAAATGGTACAGTTGAATGGATTATCTAAGTAGGATGTATTATGCAGTGGAATTAGGAGGCTTATATTAGAAATGCTGCTTTAAAAAACACATCAAATGAGTTAGAGTTGATACAATGTAATATACGCATGCATAATGTAATGGAATCTTGCAGAGATCAAAAAATATAAACTATTTGTTGTGATTCCTATCAATAGGATTACTTTCCATAGATTTTTCTATGGCAAGAGTAAAAAATTAGGTACTTGAATTACCAAAAACTTGGTTTGAAGGTCCACATAAAATATTGCTGCTTTTAAATAAAATAATGCAAAAATACTTTCAGATCTTGGGTACTTTACATTTATTAATAAATATTTTACGAAGTCCCACCACACATGCTATTTAAACATGTGAGAAACCTGAATAATTATTTTGCAGCACATATCACAAATAAAAGAGATTACTTGGAAAAAAAATGCATAAATGACAGGTTTACCTAAGACACAAAATGAGGATCTGAGATGAGGCACTGAAATGACATTAACCTTGATTAAGGTTACTGCCTAAAACTGATTGTCAACATAGGATCTTTCAATGCATTACTCTTCTTCCTGTTCTTATATTTCATCTTAATCTGAATGAAATTTTAATGCTCTTTTATAAAACACATCAATAATTACATGGAAAAGGAAAATGTCAGAATCAAATATAAATTCTTCACATTGTAATTTTCTCATCACATTACTCTCCCCTCTGCAGTGGCTTTATTCCATTAAAGCAGGGCTTGTCCATAACTGTCACGCTACATACAACAATCTCAGGAAGAGTTTTTTGGGTCACTCAGCTTTGACCATCTTGGATCTTGTTTTGTGTGAGAGCAGGGTTTCTGACAGGTTGACATGATTACTGCCTTGTTTTCTTCTGCCTTTTTTAAGCTTATCTGCAAGATACATTGTCTCTGAGACCCTGCCCTGCTAACATCAGCCTGACAAAATCCATCCTGTTAGTGATTGATTACCTTCCCTGCCAAGCTGAAATGATCAATGAGCAGATGGACTTGTCAGACAATTCTTTAGAGATCTCTGTGGCAGTGTCTGCACCAGTGGAAAAGAAACCAGGCCAGGGACCTGCTTCTTCTCTTCTCATATGCATGTGTGGTCTTTCACTACTCCAGAGCCAGTGGCTCTTCAACCTGGCTGGAGAACTGGCTTTAGACCTTTGTGTTTTAGAATGGAAAGTTTGTGCAGTAACTTTGTAGATTCACCAAAAATTTAAACTTAAAAGCATTAAAAATACGCCTATCAACCAGAAAGTACAATCCCGTACTTTCATTACTCTGTGCAACTGCATTAGTACTTTAGCTTTAGTCTCCCAGGAGCTTTCATTTACCATGGACCTTGGAATCACTCATGGAGAGGACAAATTTGATCCCTTCCAGTTGTACTCGTGGACTACATTAGATTCAACCACTGACAAATTAGACCATGGGACCAAATGAACACTAGTCTGAAATAAACCTGCTTGAAATTCCTGTAATGCGGATCAAGCTCTTAGCACTGTTTGGCTTCACAGACGTGGTCATGTGTGTCACACTACTAGCTAATGTAGCTATAGATAATGTGTGGCTATTGCTGTGCATTAAAAAGGGAAAGAAAAACTGAAAGCAAGAGTAAAAGGATAGAAAAAGTAAAAATGGTTGAAATAAAAGACATACTATTATGTTACTTCAAAGTAATTTTCAAACAACAAAAGGGAAAGAAAAAAGCAAAAAATATATTACTAAAATTTTTGTATGTAACAGCCAAGAACTTCAACACTTTTGTTGATGTTGATGGATAATACCTTACAGGAGTAGAATCATCTATGATGGTTCAACTATAGTAACTTTTAATAATATGAAAAGCATTTATTGTTAATTGTCTGAGCAACCATACAGCTGCTACACATATACTGCAAATAAGTTTCCTGGCAGCTAACAAATTGGCAAAGTTAAATTGCAGACTTAGAAAGGTAACTATTTTTTTAGTTGTATTTTGTTTAGTTGTATTTTAGTAATACCTGGAGACCATAAGCAAATGCAGGCCTTGAAATGTGAGTGGCAAAGAGACAAGACTACTTAGGAAACACTATATAATTCCAATTCCAGAGGGTACTTAAAGCACAGCCTGTTGGAAATAGTGAACAACTGCAGAGAGTTCCAGGTCACGTCACTGCAAATCACTCATCTAAATTCACACTGATACTGATGTGACATAGGCATGTCCTAAATGTAAAATAACAATACATCTGGCAGTACATATCTCAATCAGTGCATTGCCCTTCTCACAGATGAGGTGAAGCTGTGGTTTAACTCTGAACAAATTTCAGTGTTAAAGTTTTTTGAGAATACGCCATAAAAACCTGAATACAAAATCATTGGTAACCAGATGGTGAAAATGTTAACTTTCTATAAGACAATAAGGAAAGCTACTAGCTTTGTTATTCAACAAATATTACATTACACGATTGATATAATCCAGTTTTGTATTTACATTGAACACTTTACATACCACAAGAGTACCAAGTATAACTCTTGCACAGCACATCAGTTTTGCATTAGCAGATGGTAAAGCAGGAGTTCCAGTTGGTGATGTTAATGCCAAACAAGTGGTACAGATTTCTCAGTGGAAAGAACTGTGTTGAAGTCAAATAAGAACAAAGGGAAAGTGCTGCAATAAAGAGTAATTGCTCTATTTCTATACCCAGAGGTGTCACCTAGATATGCTTAAAATACTTCAATGTAAATGTTTGCAAAACTATAGTACCACAAAAGCTATAGGCTTGCCAGATATAAAAAGGAAGACACATAAGAACAGGACTAAGGACATGTTAATTGTAGTACTAGTGAAGAAATCAAGCAGTGAAAAAACTGAATTTGACTTTGTGATGGATAGTGAAGTCTTAAACACTGGCAGGACTGCAAAAATAGTACAGCAAATTGGGCATATTATTACAAAACATAAGGCTTTCTCAGCAAGGATAACTGACGGTATGTGATTTTCTTTTATGAACAAAATGGAAATGCCATTAGAAAAAACCCAAGCATTTTGAAAACAGAAAGGAAAAAAGGATATAACCTTGTGCCTACAAGTACCCTTTTAGAAATATCTTTAAACATTTATAGTACATAGATAGGAAAATGTTCTCTTTTTTTCTTGTGCTATTCTGCTGGAAAAAGACTTATACCTTTGCTAATGACTTTCGCAAAAACTTAGGAATCATTAAAATCCTTCTTTAGCCTTGGAAATAGAACATAAGTAGAATAGACAATTTGGTGGTCCTCCACACAGAAATCCATTTAATCCATTTTTTTTTTTCTTAGTATTAAATTAAAGGAACAGAATTAGTACTTAACTTGAACAAAGGCTGAAAAAATAATCAACAGATTTGGTTTTGTTTTTCTCTCAGAACTCCTACAATAGATCATAGGTTGACTTTTTCAAGCATCTTGATGACATATCTTAACACAGGCATTGGTTTATGGCTTGCTTGTCTTGCTTTGGTTTTAGAATTTTGAGTTTTATTGCTTAGATGCTATTATCCATTATTTCTGGCCTTAAGGAGAGCACAGTATCTGAGGCAGTGAAAATCAAATTGTATGCAGTAACATGAAACTGTAGATCCCAAAGTAAATTCTGTAGCTCTTTCAAGTATGTACAGAGTTCTCTCTACACCCACATTTTAAAATGGCATCTTACAGTAAACTGTAAAATGGAAGAAGTGCCCCTCATTGGTTCTTTTCTTCTGGGATAACTCTGGGTCCCCTGTCACCATGTGATGAGCAGGAACAGAACATCAACAGCCTGTACCAGAGCCTCACTGCTCTCACAGTAAATTTCTTCTTTATATCTAACCTGAATTTCTCCTGCTTAAGTTTGAGCCCATTACCCTTTGTCCTATCGTTATAGTTTCTGATGAAGAGTCCTTCTTCCATATCCTTGTAAGCCCCCTTCAGATTCTGGAATGCTGCTATGGACATCAGTGAACCTCTGTTCCTTTAACCACATAGCTGAGCACAGTCCAGGCTACTGGCAAAGGAAGACCTTCCAAAACAAACTGCTATTAAACATAGTCAGTAATCTGACAATATAGATAGCTCACCCATGGGAATTAGAAATGATGAAAGCATAACAGAATGATATACTATTGGATTATAAGGCTTTTTTTTAGGAGCACTGGGTAAAACTGTGTGTCCTGACAATGGCTGTGGCACAACTGAAGTGAATTATATTTAGAATACATTTATAATGTTGTTACAGATGAATGAAGAAGATGACCTATAACTCACAACCTACCTAAAGAGCAAGAGCTGCAATGGGCATGTCAATGCCAGACTGCTCGTGCTACAGATTTATGGGGGTCTGGCAAGCCCATTGGCTGCTGGATTAGGATGGGAGCCTGGAGACAAGAACCTAATATCTCCTGGTCCTGTGAGTGGAGACTCTGAGGTGAAATTCAACAGGATGGTACAGATCAATGTCTGGGTATTTTATTTCATGTGGTTTGAAATGAAACAGTGGTTCCATAGTTAATGCACTCATTCTGTCAAGACTAGTATAGATTCACTTTTTACTTCATGACTGTAAAAAGATCCAATTTCCACTATGAAGTCTGGAAACTTACATCAACTACCAGGGTAGAATTAGACCTGATAGAAGCTTGGTGATCTTAAAGAATACAAGATATATCCATCTTTTATTGTAAAAAGATTTTAGCTTTCTACCTGGCTTACTAATCTTTTGTACTGCTATTGTACTGTATTCTTTGTACTTTTAATAAATAATACCAATGAAATACCTTTATTGAAAATGCATGTGCACATATTCATTTCTTGATTCATTGTTGCATTTTTAGCTTCCTGATAAACTTAGCATTTTTATAAAATGTACAGGAAAATCCACAGTACCCTGTACAGAGGTGAAGCAAACAGTAAATACATTCATTGCTTTCCTCAAAAGAAATGTATTGTGCAGTTCCTGAGGAATGCGATATTGAGATGAAAATGAAGCTGCAATGGAAATGGAATGAGAAATACGTATTTGGTTCTGGGTGAACTCGACAAACCTCTCAGGTACATTGTTAAAAAGCAGCAACCCCATCACACCAATTTCCGATGACTAAATAAACTATAGGTAAAAGAACAGGGAGTAAGACAGAAGGAAAGAAGGAAAGAAGGGAAATGAAGCTGCCAAATGAAAAAGAAGTGTTTCTGCAAAGGTCAGTAAGGGATAAGATTAGTTTGGAGTAAGCCAGTACTATAGTGTAATTTTCAATATTTTCGAACATTTCAGAATAAACATTCCTTGCCATTTTTAATACAGGCTTTGAGCTATGACTATCTAAATAGACAGAGTAGGCATTAAAAGTTCATAGGTCTTGATATTGCCTGTAAAGAGGGAGCCCCTACAGAATTTTATTTTATTACTAACCTTTATTAGCCTTGTAGCCAATGCTGATTAAAGTATTGTGGCATATCTGTCAGCATGCATGAATGCATGGAGATTATTAGCAACTGCATTTAAAAGTCTAAAAGCCAAGAGGTAGAGTCACAAGCCTAGAATACTAATTCCTATTTTATTCAGTGTAAACAAAGGGATGGATAATAGCTTACTTGTCTCCTGTTATTGGCATGTTTACCCTTTTGCTCTTCTCTCTCAGCACATAACTAAGATAACAGAAAATAATACAAAATACGAAGTATCTACAAGTATGGGTCAAATTCATTTCCATGTAGAATATCCAAATGTGGCTAATCAAAAATAATCACTTCTAGCTCCTATAGGCTAACTACTTCATTGGAGTATCTCCACTCAGGCTGCTGACAGGCTGGTTTAGACTAAATCTTAATGGAAAATATGTATTCAGCAAAGGTAGCCTTTTAGTATTGTGCATGTAGACACATTCTATACCTTTGCTGAAGTAATTTGTTTATTGCCTGATGAATCTTTTGTAGATATGACTTCTAACCCAGTTGACTCAAATTTATTCACTGAGAATATTCCAAATTCACAACTTGAATTTAGCTACATGAGCAATTACTTGTGTCACACATGCTATTTTGTCTTGGGACTTAATAAGTTTCTTAAAAATTCAAGAAATTTAACCCCATATTATTTTTTGTGATGGCCAAAACAATTTTTTTTTCTGTGACTAACTGTGACAAATTACTGTGAAGGTAATTTTAAAAGCCAAGTGTTTTCTACCAAAGTATTTTTGTAAATGTCTCACTACTCTATTTCTGAAAATATTTCGTAGTTCAAGGCTGTCTGATGATCTTGTCCAGTTTAACATATCTATGAAGTAATGCATTTGCACCTAAGTATTTTTAAATAAGTCTTGGTAATTTAACATCCTTTGCTTCTTTATCACTTAATGATTTTATATGTCTGTCTATAATACTTGCAATTCCAATGCAAAGTTGTATTTCATTGTGTTTCTGTAGTTAAAGATTTTTTTGTTATCTGTAATCTAAAAGCCCTTAAAGACTCTAGCAAAGATGAAATGCTCCTATATCAGGGATACTACGAGGTCTGATCAATGCCTGTTACCATCTCAGTGATCTCTAGTGGTAGACTTGAATATGCTACCCAAACAATATTCACAGTACTATCTAGAGATATCAAACCTCACTTCCTAAACCTTAAACATCCTAATATGTCTAAGGAATTAATATAATGAATCACTATTATTTCTCTGATGAAGCAAAAAGTAGCTGAATTAAATTTCCCCAGTGTTTTCCAATCCTCTGTAGCATCCATATTATGCTAAGACGGATTACTGTGATTTTTCTTCTCTCTCTAAAATGAGTGGTCTGTATTACATTTTTTCATCTGCTCCTTCCCTTTATGTTGTACTATTTAGAGACTCCCCCATCAGCTCTTCATGAAACTTACTGTAAAGCACAGATTTCCAGTTACTGTGATTCTCATTTTCAATGCAGGAAGCCCTGAATACCTAAGTAAATTTTGTCCTGCTCTGAAAATGTAATACTTTTAGTGATATTGTTTATCACAAAGCATGCAGACTATGTTTTATGCTTTTGTTTATTTGTCTGCTGAGGTTTGCAATTCTACTCATCACCTATTTCTTTTATTCTTCAATTTTACTTCTGTTCGATTGTTTTCCTAATGCCCTTGCTATCTGGTCTGACCTGATAAACTGACAGTATATACTACGTAGTTTGGTAAAAGGTTAACTTTTCCTAAGGGAGATACATATTTTTGTTCAGTTGGTCAATATTGCTTTCTTAAATACTCTGGATTTAAGCTGTTGCAGAACTATGTTTGGCAAAAATGAAACAAGTGAATATACATGAAGATGAACACCAGAACATGAGTTTAAGTATACTTTGACTAGCACATGCTCATTTAGCAGTATGACTGCTATTTCACATGTCTATCTATCTATCTATCTATCTATCTATCTATCTATCTATCTATCTATCTATCCATCCATCCATCCATCCATCCATCCATCCATCCATCCATCCGTCCATCCATCAATCCAACCATAATGGCAACAAATTTGGGTGCAATTTACCTTTAGTAATACCTCAGAGTTGAATGTCTATTTATAAACTGGGAAAAAAAAAGATGAAAAAAGTATAACTATCATCACTAGCTGTATTAAGAAATACCTCAAATCTGAGATTTCTTTTTTTAAAATAGAGATCAGCAATTTGAAAGGTAGCAGAAAGCAGACCTGTTTAAAATCATGATCTAAGTTCATTTCCTGCAATAGGTCCACAGCTGAAAAAATCCCTACCAACTAAGGGTGCTTCTTTCTGGGATTCCAGCTCACTGCCAACATTTGGTCAATTTAATCACTTTTTCTATTTTTTGTTGACTGTTTTTTGATACTGAATCATGTTTTCAGCTTCAAACTGCAGTTTTCTCTGATAATTGTATAGAAATTATGTAGATTGTATCACTATCTCTCTTCTTCTAAATATAAGGAAAAATGTGTTTGCACTTGCTGAGGGTTTTACAGCGCATACAGATACAGAATCTGTCAGAATTCCATATAAAAATTTTAGAGATTCTTAGCTTTTAAATAGCTCATAAGAACAGAAGGCTCACTTCCACGTTTGGATTCTATAATGCATAAGGAAAAGTTCAGCTATAAAATTTAGGTTCATAGGGGCCTTCAGGGATGTTGGGGAGGGACTCTTCATTACAGACTGTAGTGATAGGACAAGGGGTAATGGGTTCTAGCTTAAACAGGAGAAGTTTAGGCTAGATATAAGGAAAAAGTTCTTTCCTATGGGGGTGGTGAGGCTCTGGAATGGGTTGCCCAAGGAAGTTGTGAATGCTCTGTCCCTGGCAGTGCTCAAGACCAGGTTGGATGGAGTCTTGTGTGACATGGTTTAGTGGAAGGTGTCCCTGCCCATGGCAGGGGGGGTGGAACTTGATGATCTTAAGGTCCTTTCCAACCCTAACTATTCTATGATTCTATGATTCTCTACATAGAGTCATAATTTGTTCAGCATTCATACAATACAATTCCTACAGCATTATAGTTAGCTGTAGTGATATTTGTGTAGAGAATGTAAATTCACATCTACAGACAAATGTAAACTGGATTGTGTATTAAAATGGATTAAAAATAGAAATATAATTATACTGACATCCTTGAGGATGATTGCTACTACTGACTTTAAAAAAAAATGACATAACAACATAATGCGCACTTTACTTGGCTGTCATTTAAGAAATCTAAGAAGAACATATATGATTTTATTTTTCCTTAGAGTAAATCAAACGTATATAAGAACATTTAAACAAATTGTTGCAGGTATTTGACTCAAATAATAAAACCTGAAGAGGATATTAAGATTAGATTTTATTGCTAATGTGGCATCAGATGTTCTGATGTAGTTGGAGCATTATCAGTAGCTTCAATATTTTCACCTTCTGTTTTTGTTAAATATTCCACTATCTTAGCTGCAAATTAACAAGTAACTAACTTTGTAATGAAGCATTTGTTAACATCAGAGTTAACTTGCCATACTGTTCCCTTTAGCATGGTTAAGGTATGTTTCCCTGGACAAGAACAACCTAAATAAATTTGTTTCCTGTTCAGCTGCTTCTCCACCTAATATGCGAAACACTGGTTTAAACTGGAACATAAACTTACTATTAAGCTGATTGTTCTATGAAACTCTGGTTAGTCTATGCTTTAAGGCATAGACTAAATGTATGTCATGTCTGGGTACCTGATGTTGTATCTGCTTTTACTGGGAGAGATAGATCTGATAGATTGTAGTTCTGGAACATTAATAGCTGAACAATTATTTTCTTCAATTAAAAAACAAAGATTATGTTAAACAGGCAGTTTAACCTTTTTTTATGGAAAACTGGAGTCAGAACACAAATAACTATTACTGTTTTATCCACAAAACCCAATGTGCCAGAAATGGAAAACTACTAGCACTGCTACAGAGGTATTTTACCAGGTAAGGCAGTTTAAATTCAGAGTCCTAATCTACTTTCAGGAGACAGAAGCTAAACAGAACATTCTGGGCAGGTGACTGCTTGAAAAAATATACCAAAAATGTACAGCGTGCTATAAAGAAAACTCTCTATACTGCGAATTCTTATTTGTGTATTTTATATAGACATACATGTGAGCGTATATATATATATATATAGTGTATCACAACCCTAGGTCAAAATATTCTAACCAGCTCTACTAACTAACTCACATTAGATTTTCTTATCATAGTTTCCTCTCCCTCCAAGAGCTTCTTGTCCTTAAACAGACAAGTTTCCTGCTGTAGTTTGGTAAGAATTTGTCTTGATATAAGTCAGCATTTGAACATGTTGTACTGAATGCATTTTAAGAATTGAGAGATTCCTCACACTTCACATAAGCTATAGAACAAATGACATTTTCCAGCCAGAATGCTTCTATTTGAATGTCTAATTATTTGAATTAGGGAAAATATACTTTCTGGGTACCTTCGTGACTTCTACAAAGATTTGTTTGTTCCCTAAGTCTTCAAGTTTATGTCTTGCCAGTTAATCTATATGCGTAAGAAGATTTTCAAATCCAAAAGTAGATTTTTAGAAACTGGGACTTAGAAGTTAATTTTATATGCTCTGTAACTACTAAACATGTACATCTAATGACTCCTTGTAATTTCAAATTCCACCAAGGATGCCATAGGGCTCTCTCGTCAGTCAGCAAATAGCTGAAAAATCCATTCATGCACAGTACTTCAACATTGTCAAGTGGCTGGCCTGCATTTGATTACAGCCTACCATTATTCACAGGCTCTTTATGATTACTCCCACTGCTCCAGAAGCAAATGTTGCACTGAGTGATACAAAGGCTCACAAGGTTGCATAGTAGAGAATGTCTGCTTTAAAAGTAGACAAAAAAATTAGCCCTAACATTCAGCTTTTTAATTAATGGAATTACATTAAAAGAGCTTTTAAAGTAAGTTTAATTACACCATTTCTGAACTCTCTGCCTCTGTAACCTTTTCTTCTGACATAGTGGACAGGGCTGTGCTTTCTACATGAAAACTGGTACATCTAGAACACGTCATCTTTCTGGTTTCTCCGATTGACAGGTGCACAACTCAGACCATTGTTTTCAATCTGCACAGGCCAGAATTTAAATTACCACAGCGTTACATAGAAAGGGGCAGACCATTTATTTGTTAATTTAGGAGGACCAAAACAGCTGTGAACTGTACAAGCTTTGGGACATATCTTGGGGTGAAGAGGGAGGGAGCAGGGTTAAAAAATACTTACCTGAAAGTTAGCCTTTGGGAGGCAAAACTGCAGAAAAGCTAAGCCGGTCAAGACTTTATACTTTCTTTTCATCAAATACAGATTTTTTTAGATCAAAAAGGATTAAGTCGAAAACTGAAAGTGGACTACAAAAATATTAATTCCCACATCTCTTGTGTCAACCATTAATTATGTTTCAGGAAAATTCTACTTTGTGAAAAAATAGATTAATATGCATAATGGCATGTTCCTGTACTTTAATATGGAAAGTGCTATGCTAAGCCATAGTCTACTTAAAAATAGACATTATAATGAAAGAGCTTTGGTTGTAGATGTAGATTTTTTCAAAAAATCTGTTTAATGCACTTGTTGCAGGGCTTCACAGTAAAGAGCTGGGGATTTTATATCCCATAAGCACACTTGCCCTATTTTAAAGAACAGTGTACAGATGAACTACTGTACTATGTAAATAAATACCATAACATGCATTTGCACTAAAAAAGTAACACCAGTATCATGATTTCAAACAACCCTCATATTTATCCCTACAGCCTTGTACTGATAACTTACATGGAAAACAAATAAATATTTAGTTTTATACAAACTGATTGAGAGAATGAAAAGACATTTTCTGGCAGAGTAATTGTTTATTTTCCACCTTCAAATGTAGAAGATTTGGATTATTTCATTTTATTTTTAAATTATGTAGCTGAAAACACACAGTGAGAAATTGCCCTACAATTTGATTAGAATAAATAGATGAAAACAGAGGACACAGTATCAGTATTGCTACAGTACGTATATTTTTCCAAGGTTATGCAGAGTTCTAGAGAATAATAGTGTTTAAAGAATATTCTGATGGGTTTGACATATAAATATGCCTAAGTCTTGAAACAATAAATAAAAAAATACAACTATAAATTAGAAAGTAATAACATACCCATGGATAATGTAAGAAGTCCAGGAACAGATTCTAACATACATCGGTTATTTCTGAATAATTTGTTGTTCCATCAATAGCTATAAAAGAGGGTGAAAATTGATCAAATGCTCTACAATATGAGAATGTCTTGGGAATATATATATATACAGATCCATTTTTAATTCTAGAGATACTGTAATCTATTTTTATGTCAGTATACAATATGTTGATGGTAGGTCGCAAGAAAAAATGCTATTAGGATTACGTGTTCATACCATTTTCCTCAGTTAAATGAACTAATGTTTCTATTTATTTGACTTGTGACTTTAGAGTTCTCGGTGGTGTGTTCAAGAATGTAATCTTCAAATTTCACAGAAAATTTGGCACTTGGAATGACAGCAAAAATAACGAAAAGCAACAAAACTTTTCCCAGCATAGCTTTGATGGATAACATAAATACTTTTTCTCATCATATTCCTACTCATCTAAAGTGTTCTTAAACAAATCATCAAATACAGGACTAGGATTCCAATGCAAGTGATCTCCAGGTTTACCAAGGTATTGGGTGATTACAACCATTATACCTGAGAGTTATAGTGACAGGCATAAAATCAGAATTTACGATTTATTATCATTGATCTTTGGCATCAGTTCCAAATTTTTCTCTTTAAGAATGACCAAAATATGTTTCACAATACAGCATTTCACAATACAGTATTTAACAATATCTGTGGGTGCACCTGAGTGTCTTTTTGGATAAACTCAATTTCCTGTTATGTTTTTTAGATTATGTGAATTTGGGAGAATATAAAGGGCAGAAAAAGAAGGATTATTCCATGAAAAAGATTGTCTTAGGGCACAAGAGATACAGGATCAAGTATTGGTCAAAGTTAAGGAAGGAAAAAAGTAAACCAGTACAAGCAGTATGGATGCTATACAGTGAGGATGGGAGAAATCGTACAGTCTACATCTAGTCTGATACACAGATAGACTATACCAGTTTACGGCAGGGACCGAATGGAAACAGCAGGGATAAAATTCATGAAGATTCAAAAATGGAAATACATCAGGCAAGGAAGCAAATTTTAAAAATCATGACACTCAAATCAGAATAACCAAAGAATCTCAGCTTTCATGAGAGAACTGATTCATGATGTCAAAGTCCATTTGCACATTTAACTACATTTACATAATAAACAAATATATTTGGTATGGTAAAAGTTGAGAATAGCAACACAACCAGTAAAATGTGGTTAAATACTTTTCTACTGGTCTGATCTGAGTGGAATACAAAGCTTGCTATAAAAAGAAGACAAAGTCATATAGGTAAGGAGAGAACAGGAAACAAAACATACTGTCCCCACCTTAACTCTTGTTGGAGAGCATAATGAGTTTGATCAGTCCAGGAGCCCAGTAGAAACTGATATTCTTTTATCATTTTTAGCAAATTTCATTTCTCTAGAAAAATCTGAATTCACATTACTATAACAACTTGATTGCAAAATTTTCCATAGCAATCCAAAAGTCTTAAGAAAGCAAATTGCATTTATTACTGAGTAATAAGCACTAGCTTTGAGTCTTCACAAGATTCCTAGCAATCATTATTCCAAAATGGGAATTTGAAATTGGACATTAAAATACCTGCTTTCAGGGAAAGGACATTTTTATCTCTGAAGAATAATAAACTGAAACTACCTTCTGTCAGATAAGGTGCTAGCCTTTTTTATGAAAGCTTGAAAATTACTAAAGCTGAAGCCAATAGTGTCAATTACATATAAATGTTCTGATCAGAGTATATTAAGTAGAACTGAATCCTCATTACTGTCCACAGTTATTGCTACCAGGGCACTGAACAAGGTGTAGAGATTCTGCAATGCCTTCTTCCCTGAGTGGCTTTTAGCTGTCTGTCTTCAAGGCCAGATTTGCTATATTGTTGCTGCATAATCTTTGATCAGACTTCTGTGACAAAGTGAAATCATGTGAGAAAAAGCTGTAGGAAGTCTTGCTGGGGGCCCACAATTAATCTCAAGCCTTCTGCTCCCTTGTCTGAGCTGCAGTGTCAGTGTGTCTGTACTTGGCTAGGAATGCTGCTGATCCTGATGCTGACCTGCTGACTTGACTTCAAACCTACCTCATCGTGACAGAGACATTTGGCAGTGCCTGGACTGTTGGTCAGCCTTGCTGTGATTTCCTGGGCACTGAGCCTGCTTGTGTCTCTGTGTGGCTGAGCCCCTTTGTGGTTATCACTGCCCCTGCCTGCTTTTGGTGTACCTCTCAGCTCCTGGCTCACCTTCACTTGCAGAGCAGAATTCTCTTTTGCTGCTTTGCTGACACTGAAGTGGTATCTTGGTGAAAAGCTCTTTTGGTAGAGCTACATTCTGGGTGGAACAGGTCACTAGTTCACAGATAGTAGTACCACGTTATGCTGGTTTGTAGTTTCCAAAACAGCAAGAACTGGAGAAAATGACTATTCACTGTTGTTTGGGGGACAGAGAGGTGTCTGTTTTTCTTGGGGGTTTTTAAGGCCTTGATGCCACACGTTACACTTACAGCTGGGAGGTCAATTTGTTTTGTAGTGAGTGGCAGGAAACTCCAAAGCAAGTTCCTACCCTAATTGCAGTTCATAGGGAAAATTGTCTTGCACAAAACCTCTGAATGTTGTATAAATACTGAAACTGTTGAACACAGCCAGCAAATACTCAGCTGTTCTGGAAAGCATGGGAACTCTTTGACTTGTTCTAAAAGAACAACATTTAGGCAACAAAGAAACAGCACAGCCAATTAATACATCAACTCTGACAGTACATAGAAGTATTTATGTGTGCATGTTCATGTTGGGAGGGGATGTGGGGAAGAGGGGGGAGAATAAGTGCGACCTCATTATCTACAGTTGAAGCAGTAAAGCGTCTACTGTGAGCCACTTCTTACAGAATTTGGGAAGAGAAATGGTAAATAAAAACCCCCAAAATATCACCACAAGACAAAAAACCACCAGCTGTGCATAAAGATATTACCAAGGTGAAGTGAAACTGCAGACTTTCCTCACATACCTAGTTTCAGTTAATGATTTTGTTATGTTTGGAACAGTCCTTACGACCTTCTATAGGTTGCTGCATGATGCTGAAGGTATCAGATTTCTTTGGGAAAACAAACAATCCCTCCCTCAAACCAGAATCTTTTGCTCTGAATGCCAGTAGTGATCTTATTTACACAATACACACCACAATTTATCTGCAGATTCCAAACACTGACTAACCAACTATAATAGCACTCCTCTTCGTTAATATCTTATATTTTAAAAACCTAGTAGTTATACAGTGTGTAAGCTACATGCTGTAGAATAAAAAAGTCTTTGATCTGAAAATAGTTCTTACAAAATAGGAACAAAGGAGGCTTCCTTGCTAAGGGGAAAAAGTTAAAGTCATTTTGTTACTTTATAGTTTCACCATTTCTAATGTCTGAGTTTAAATTACAAAGAAAGACTGTATATGTCTCTGTCTCTTTTTAACGGATACGTATAGCTCCTGCAAACTGTATTGTCAACTTTAACAATTTTTTCTATTCTTGGAAATACATATTTTAACACATAGGAATAGAAATGCAAAGGATTGTATTGATTCAAGAATTGCATTTAAGTATAGAACTGAGTCTATCCCTTAATCCAAATTTGTCAGTGTTGGATATAAAACAATGCTGGTGAGTGTTTTGAGGTGAATATAGGAATGGCAGGATGAAAGCTTGGATTTGTGCTAACTTTTGGTGTGAGGTCAAATATGAACCCAGGGGGAATGTGAGCCATTACCACATATCCACATCATATGTTTGATATCTGGGGACAGACAGTTCCCAAAAATGACTAAGAGACATTTCTTGTAAAGGTTACCAATATATCTCACTTGTACTTAAGGCATACAACACTCTTACTCAAGTTCAGGTTATCCTCACAAACTGGAGATAACATGAACTGCATTTTCTCTCCAGGCGCAGAGTGACACAAAACTAGACTGCTGATAGCTGAAGCTAACCCTACTAAAATACTATGCAGTTGTATCTGGAAACCAAATGCAGAATCCTATGTGTTGTAAAGCTTATATATCTGGCAGGAATTCAATTTGGACCACTATCCAGCTATTCTTGTCCTTAAATAAAATAATACACATGTCGTGGTTTAAACCCAGTCAGGCAACTCGTTCACTCACTTCCCCCGCTTCTTGCCCTCCCCTACTCCCGGGGGGACGGAGAGAAGAATCAAAAAGAATGCACAACCTCCCACGGGTTGAGATAAGAACAGTTTAGTAACTAAGGTATAACACAGATCACTACTGCTACCACCAATGATAATAACGATAAAGGAAATAACAAGGGAAGAGAATACAACACCTCAGCACCAGCCAACTGATAACTCACCCCCCCAGCCCGACCAAGCACTGACCGATACCTCCTCCAACCCTGCATACTCCCAGCCCTTCCGGCTAACTCCCAGTTACATCCTGGGCATGATGTGCTGTAGTATGGAATACCTCTTTGGCTAGCTTCAGTCAGGTGTCCTGTCTCTGCTTCCTTCCGGCTTCCCCTCCTCCCTGGCAGAGCATGAGGCTCACAAAGTCCTTGGCCAGACCAAAACATCATTGTTATCAGCTCTGTTCCCAGGCCGAAAGTCAAAACACTGCACTGCACCTGCTACCAAGAAGGAGAAAAATGACTGCTACTGCTGAACCCGGGACAACACATTAACACAATAGGCAAGAAATGGACATTGTCACTTCAGCAACCTCTTCTAGGTCATGTTTGTAGTTCATTACTCTAGGACTTCTGTAATTTATTAAGTGACATCTGTAATTTATTAACTGATGTCCAGAGACAGCTAGTGAGTTTTCATGTAGCCAACACAATTAACTATTAAAGCAAAATATTATCTCAGTCACCTGGAACAGAAACCTTTATGTAAGTTAACTTACTGATACCCAAAACACAGCTTAACATTCTAGTTGCTATTTTTCAGTGAATAAAAATTGAGTTACTTCTACATTAACAGACAAATTCATAAACTGGCGCCACCTTGCAATAATGGCAGATATGAATTTGGAAAACAGTTTGTTCATTAGTAAAATGTTATCATTAGCTGTAGAGATAGACTGTACATCTCTTTGCAGAAAGATTAATGGGAGAAGGAGAAAACTTGCTACCGACCTTTGGAGTTGAAAATGTTCATGAGGCAATGTAAAATGCTGTTCTGAGATACCTTTCCATATACAACATGAACAGGGAATTTAATTTAGATGTTCAATATAAATGTCAAGCTCTGAGAAGCATTTTGGATCACAACAGCAGCAATTAACAAATATACTGTTGGCAGTCAAATTCATTCAGGGCATAAGTTCAGAAAAAGCACAAATCTCCCAGTTGGGTTAGATTTCATTTTTAGTGACCTAATTTTTAAAAAATGGTTTAATTTCATTTGTAGCTGGGTTTTTATTTTCACCTAAGAAAGCCTCTGTACTAAGTTTGGAAAGCGCAGGTCTGCAAGATCTGTAAATTTCAACAATTCCATTTCCCCAACACTGCAGTTTTGGCATGTCTTAATAGGTACCTTCTCTTAGATCCCATTAAGATGAACAACTACATATTGAGCTTAACTACCCTGGAACTGCTTCTATCTACATTAACTAATGGGAGCTTTTATTGTCTAAATGCTACAACGAAGGTATAAATGCTGACATATCTAGCATAGTGAACACACCGCAACTTCAAAAAGAACTGGTATCACTCCAGTTGAGGTGCCTGGGATACATTAAGTTTCACAAGTAGCCAGTTGAGCTCTTACAATTGTCCATTCTATATTGTTTGATACATCAATCTTCACTAATTAATTGTAATTATTGTAATTTTTTAAATTCATTACACAAAACGTGTTTTATTTGTAAGCCAATTATACAAAAAAACCCCAATACTAAGAAAATCAAAAGTAACAAATTAAAAAAATTTGTAAAGGAAAAGTTCTGAGCTTTTTTTTTTGTTTGCTGTTTAAATTATAATCAACAAAAACTTGAGTTTCAAAAGTTTCTTTCATTCTTTCAGCTCCTTCCCCCCCCCCCCCCCAAAATAAAGAGAAAATTATAAACTCTTACAATTTATAGTCTCATGTTGCTGGGAAAAAAAGGATGAACACTCCTAAAAAATTTATTTTTTTTTTAATATTTTTAAATATTAAAAAAAAACCCTGCACACTGGGAAAGAGCACTGGCAAAACCAGTAAGTTTATTGTTTTAAAAGTTTATTTTTCCTTGGATTTTGGTTTAGTTCCCTTTAGGACTCATAGGAATGTTGTGTCTTTTAAGGAAGTTTATGTTGTGATTCAGGCTTTGACTGCAATTGATATGGAAAAGTCATATCTTAACCCCTCCCTGTTCCTCTCTTGAGCAGTGACTGCCTATTGTGCCAAATTCAGCAGTTTTGGTTTTGAAAAAAACAATCAAAAGGCTTTGCATTCCATGGAAAAACAAACACTGGCAAAATCTCAAAAGCTGCTGCTGAATTGAAATATCCTCTGAAGTTCCCTGCTGTATAGAGGAGAGGAGGTGTAATGGATGGGAACCTAGCTGACAGCTGATTCCCTCCCATGACTGAGAGACATAACAAAGTATATTTTCTGTCAAAGTGTATTCGGTAAAGTATATATGCTTATGTTTCTTGTGACTATTTGTCTGATAGAAGCAAGAAAACATAGGTTTGCAGCTGCTCTATGACATTCGTACTTGGCCGCACCAGGGTGCCTGGGCAACATTCAGTGCTCATCATCAACAATGAGATCATGCGAAACATGTGAGTCTTCACCTGGAGTATTGTGTGCAGTTCTGGTGTCCTCAACATAAAAAGGACATGGAACTGTTGGAACAAGCCCAGAGAAGGGCCACGAGGATGATCAGGGGACTGGAGCACCTCCCGTATGAAGGCAGGCTGAGGAAGTTGGGGCTGTTCAGCCTGGAGAAGAGAAGGCTGCCTGGAGACCTCATAGCAGCCTTCCAGTATCTGAAGGGGGCCTATAGGGATGCTGGGGAGGGACTCTTCATTAGGGACTGTAGTGATAGGACAAGGGGTAACAGGTTAAAACTTGAAGAGGGGAAGTTTAGATTGGATATAAGGAGGAAATTCTTTCCTGTTAGGGTGGTGAGGCACTGGAATGGGTTGCCCAGGGAGGTTGTGAATGCTCCATCCCTGGTAGTGTTCAAGACCAGGTTGGGCGTAGCCTTGGGTGATATGGTTTAGTGTGAGGTGTCCCTGCCCATGGCAGGGGGGTTGGAACTAGATGATCTTAAGGTCCTTTCCAACCCTAACTATTCTATGACCTTTTCTATGAGTGAACCATCACAGATCTGGCATAAAGCTGGTTGTTTTTCTAAGGGTATAAAGAAAGGACTCTCATGTAGCTGAATCCAGAGCCTCACGTGTGGGTGGGTGCACTGTGTGTGCACCCAATTTTCCTAGTTACCTGAGACTCCTGGAATTGGCTGTAATGGAGCTTCCCAGCATGGAGTGTGGTCCTGGATGATGACTGGTTGCTGTGGTTTAAGCCCATGTCTTCTTAATCTCAGTTCTCTCTATGCGGTAATGATTTGATGCATTGTTAGTTTTCCTCTGTACTTTACTTATATATATCTATCTGATTTGCTTTATTGTACTTATTTACTATATATAGAGAGAGATGTACGCAATTTCCATCAGTGTGCTTGTTTGCTTTATTGTGCTTATTTGCTTTAGTGTGCTTGTTTAATGAACAGTGCATGTTATACAGCTAGTGTATGATCATTTTGTTGCATACCCTGC